>NC_090831.1:31776842-32124577 GCF_028021215.1 Eschrichtius robustus | reverse complement strand
CTCCTGGCAAATTCCATTCTAATTTACAACCTAGGACAATGACTTCCAGAAAGGCTCTGCTGCCCTAGTACCCAGATTGGGGCATGGAGAAATGCTACCTCCTTGTGGCCGTTTCCCACAACAGCAGCTTTGAACCCACTGCATAAGGTCACTAAATTTTCACCAACTTGCAGTTCTGTAAATGACACCAGCCCTCCAGAAAATGTCTGGGGTCAAAAATCGACCAAAAATTTCAAAAGAGGGCAACCTTTGAAGAAGACAATTTCAAGAGCTCTATTGTACTCACGATTTTTTCCTTTAAGAGAAAAGAAAAAGGCGTAGGAATATGATGAATTTTAAAAATTTTAATGACATGCATACCCATATTACAAAAACCTATCAGCTCACAGCAGTCAGAATGGCCATTAGGAAAAATGCTGCAAAAAATAAATGGTGAAGGGAGTGTGGAGAAATGCGTACCCTCGGTTGTAAGCGGGGGCATGTAAAGAGCCACTAATGAAAACACAATGTAGGTGCTTTGAAAAGGGAAACATTGAGCTACCAGTCAATCAATCACAACCGCTGCTTGGCCTATCACCTGAGAAAATGAGAATCAAAAAGTCACAGGCTGGCAAACCTGTACGCCAGCAAGATTTACCACAGCCAGCACTTGGAAGCCATGAAAATGTCCATCAACAGAGGAATGCACCAAGAAGAAGTGGTCCACGTACACAATGGACTATTACTCTAATAATAAATATAAATTAAATTTAAAAACAAACAAAAGCAAGGAGACATCAACATTTGTGGGTTTACCCGGGCACATTGCACTCTAATTTATAACCGAAGAACACCCCTGGCCGGTAGGTCTGTTTCCCTAGTACCAGCATGGGGAACGTAGAAAGGCTGCCGCTCTCTGGCCGTTACCTGCAAAAGCAGGTTTAAAGCCTGAGCGAACAGTCACTTCATGTGAACAAGTACTGCAGGGCTGTAAATGAAACCTGCCCTCAAAATGTCTTGAGGGAGATAACGGCCAAAATATTTCAAATGGTGACACATACTTTAAGAAAACACTTTGAAGAAATAAGCTCTAATCACAGCTGGAAAAATAAAAAGGACGTGTCTTAAAGCTCAATTTCAACGCATTATGAGACACATGCAAATTCAACCACAAAGAGGTATCAGCTCACACCACTCAGAATAACCATCAGCAAAAACTACAAAGAATAAATGCTGAAGGTGCTGGGAAGAAATACATACCCTCCACTTTAAGTGGGACGTAACCTGGAAAGAGCCACTAAGGAGAACAAAATAGAGGTGCCTTGAAAAGGTAAACATTGAGCTACCATATGATCCAGCAGACCTATTCCTGGACCTATAAACTAAGAAGACAGAATTGGAAGGACACAGGCACGGAAATCTGCATTACATAGTATTACAATAGCCAAGATATGGAAGTAACCAAAAAGTCCAACGACAGATGGGTGGACAAAGAAAGCTGCTACCCGTACAGATGGAATATGAGCTAGTGAAAAAATGAAACAATGCCATTTGCAGCACCATAGATGAGTCTAGAAGTAATCACGCAACTTGGAGTAAGTGAGAAAACGAAAGACACATATCCTATCATATCACATATAGGTGTTACCTAAAAAATGATACAAACAAAGATATTTCCACAGAGAAACACTATCATAGATTCATTAAAAAAACTTATGGTTCACCATATGGAATGGTGTGAGGATTGGATACATTACCATATTGAGGTTAACAGAGAGATACATACACATATGAAATATATAATCACCAAAGACCTACGCAATACCAAGAGAAGACTACTCAACATTGTGTCATAACCTACATGGGAAAAGGATCCGAAGAAGAACAGATATATGTATATGTGTGAAAGAACCACATCTTGCACACCTAGAACAAACAAAACATTGTAATCAAGTTTGCTGTGGTAAAAAATAAAAATTAAGTTAAACATACCAACAAGAAGTAATGAGACATAAATTAAAGGGCTTTTTCCTCGCACATTCCATTCTAATTTACAACTTAGAACACCACTTCCAGTAAGGCTCTGTTGCCCTAGTAACCAGATTTGGTAAAGGAGAAATGCTGCCGCCTTGTGGCCGATTCCCGCAAGAGCAGCTTTTAACCCACAGCTAATGGTCACTTACCATTCACAAGGACTCAGGGCTGTAAAGGACACCTGCCCTCAAAATTGTGCTGAGATAGGGAATGGATAAAAAAAATTCAAAACAGGCAAAATTTTCAAGAAGATAGTATGAAGAGGTAAGTTTTACTCACTCTCTTTTTAAAGAAAGGAAAATGGATAAAAGCTCAACCTCAGGAATTATTAGACTCATGCAATCTAATCTACAAAAAGTTTTCAACTCGCACCAGTCGACTGACCATTGGCAAAAAGTCTACAAACAATAATGCTGAAGAGGTTTTAGAGAACTGTGTACCCTCTAGCTGCTGGTGAGATGTAAAAGGGTTAAACGCTAATAATGAGAACAGAAAGGAGCTGCGTTTAAAAGGAAAAATTGAGGTACCATTCAATCCAGCAGGCGCACCAATGGGCCTCTCACCTGAGAAGACCAGAATGAAGAAGACCCGGGCTGCCAAAGCTGCACTGCAGCCTTATTCACAATAGACAGGACAGTGAAGCAACCAAAATGTCCATCAACAGATGAAAAGATAAAGAAGAAGTGGTCCATGTACACAATGAATACTAGCCATGGAAAACAATGAAACACTGCTCTTTGAGGCACCATAGATGATCTTGGAGATAATCACAGAACATGAGGTAAGTCGGAAAGCAAAAGTCCTATATCCTATGATATCACTTAGAGGCGTTATCTAATAACTGACACAAAGGAACATATTTCCACAGAGAAAGTCAATCACAGACTTATTAAAAAAAATACTATGCTTATCTAAAAGGAAAGGTGGGGGGAATGGATAAATGAAGATTAGCATTACCATATGTATACAAACACATATTATACACATATATCAAAAAGACCGACCATACAGCAAGGAAGGTTTACGCAACACTCTGTAATAATTTACACGGGAAGAGGATCTCTACATAAATAGGTATATAGAATATGTAGATGAACCAGAGTGCGTATACCTTGGACAAGCAACATTCTAACCATTACCCCAATTGAAAAAATTAAAACCACGAACTAGGAGTAATGAGACATGAACTTATGGGGGGTTTTCCTGGCCCATTCCATTCAAATTTACAACCTAGGCAAACGACTTCCAGAACGGCTCTGCTGCCCTAGTACCCAGATTTGGGAATGGAGAAATGCTGCATCCTTGTGGCCGTTTCCCACAACAGCAGCTTTAAACCCACTGCAAAAGGTCACTAAATATTCACCAATTGCAGTGCTGTAAATGACACCTGCCCTCCAAAAAATACTGAGGTCGAAAATCGACCAAAATATTCTAGAGTGCAACCTTCCAAAAAGGAAATTTGAAGAGGTATATTATACTCACACTTTTTTTCTTTTTTCTTTTAACAGAAAAGAAAAAGGCGTGGAAAAATGATGAATTGTAGGAATTTTTACAGACACGTAAACCCAAATTACAAAAACCTATCAGCTCACACCAGTCAGAATGGCCATCAACAAAAATGCTGCAAACAATAAATGCTGACGTGATTGTGGAGAAATGCGTACCCTCGATTCTAAGGGGGACGTGGTAAGAGCCACTAATGAAAGCACAATTGAGGTGCCTTGAAAAGGTAAACGTTGAGCTACCATACCAGTCAATCAATCATACCCACTGCTGGGTCTATCACCTGAGAAAATGAAAATCAAAAATCACAGGCTGGCAATCCTGCACTCCAGCAATATTTACCATAGGCAACACTTGGAAGCAACGAAAATGTCCATCAACAGAGGAATGCACCAAGAAGAAGTGGTCCATGTACACAATGGAATATTAGCCATGGAAAACATTGAAGCACTGCTCTTTGAGGCACCATAGATGAGCCTGGAGATAATCACAGAACATGAAGTAGGTCGGAAAGCAAAAGGCCTACAGCCTATATTATCACTTATGGCATTATCTAATAACTGACACAGATGAACAGATTTCCAAAGAGAAAGACACTCACAGGCTTAGAAAACAAACTATGCTCATCTAAAAGGAAAGGAGGGGGGGAAATTGAGAAATGAAGATTAGTGTTACTATACATATACAAATACATATTATATACATGTATCAAAAAGACCGAACATATAGCAAGGGAGGTCGACGGAACACTGGTATATTTTACATGGGAAGAGGATCTGTACGTTAATAGACATACATGATGTACAAATGAACCAGATTGTGTACACCTAGGACAAACAATATTCTAAACTTTACCCAGATTAAAAAAATTTTAAAAACCAAGAAGAAGTAATGAGACATAAACTTATGGGGATTTCTCCTGGCAAATTCCATTCTAATTTACAACCTAGGACAATGACTTCCAGAAAGGCTCTGCTGCCCTAGTACCCAGATTGGGGCATGGAGAAATGCTACCTCCTTGTGGCCGTTTCCCACAACAGCAGCTTTGAACCCACTGCATAAGGTCACTAAATTTTCACCAACTTGCAGTTCTGTAAATGACACCAGCCCTCCAGAAAATGTCTGGGGTCAAAAATCGACCAAAAAATTCAAAAGAGGGCAACCTTCGAAGAAGACAATTTCAAGAGCTCTATTGTACTCACGGTTTTTTCTTTTAAGAGAAAAGAAAAAGGCGTAGGAATATGATGAATTTTAAAAATTTTAATGACATGCATACCCATATTACAAAAACCTATCAGCTCACAGCAGTCAGAATGGCCATTAGGAAAAATGCTGCAAAAAATAAATGGTGAAGGGTGTGTGGAGAAATGCGTACCCTCGGTTGTAAGGGGGGGCATGTAAAGAGCCACTAATGAAAACACAATGTAGGTGCTTTGAAAAGGGAAACATTGAGCTACCAGTCAATCAATCACAACCGCTGCTTGGCCTATCACCTGAGAAAATGAGAATCAAAAAGTCACAGGCTGGCAAACCTGTACGCCAGCAAGATTTACCACAGCCAGCACTTGGAAGCCATGAAAATGTCCATCAACAGAGGAATGCACCAAGAAGAAGTGGTCCACGTACACAATGGACTATTACTCTAATAATAAATATAAATTAAATTTAAAAACAAACAAAAGCAAGGAGACATCAACATTTGTGGGTTTACCCGGGCACATTGCACTCTAATTTATAACCGAAGAACACCCCTGGCCGGTAGGTCTGTTTCCCTAGTACCAGCATGGGGAACGTAGAAAGGCTGCCGCTCTCTGGCCGTTACCTGCAAAAGCAGGTTTAAAGCCTGAGCGAACGGTCACTTCATGTGAACAAGTACTGCAGGGCTGTAAATGAAACCTGCCCTCAAAATGTCTTGAGGGAGATAACGGCCAAAATATTTCAAATGGTGACACATACTTTAAGAAAACACTTTGAAGAAATAAGCTCTAATCACAGCTGGAAAAATAAAAAGGACGTGTCTTAAAGCTCAATTTCAACGCATTATGAGACACATGCAAATTCAACCACAAAGAGGTATCAGCTCACACCACTCAGAATAACCATCAGCAAAAACTACAAAGAATAAATGCTGAAGGTGCTGGGAAGAAATACATACCCTCCACTTTAAGTGGGACGTAACCTGGAAAGAGCCACTAAGGAGAACAAAATAGAGGTGCCTTGAAAAGGTAAACATTGAGCTACCATATGATCCAGCAGACCTATTCCTGGACCTATAAACTAAGAAGACAGAATTGGAAGGACACAGGCACGCAAATCTGCATTACATAGTATTACAATAGCCAAGATATGGAAGTAACCAAAAAGTCCAACGACAGATGGGTGGACAAAGAAAGCTGCTACCCGTACAGATGGAATATGAGCTAGTGAAAAAATGAAACAATGCCATTTGCAGCACCATAGATGAGTCTAGAAGTAATCACGCAACTTGGAGTAAGTGAGAAAACGAAAGACACATATCCTATCATATCACATATAGGTGTTACCTAAAAAATGATACAAACAAAGATATTTCCACAGAGAAACACTATCATAGATTCATTAAAAAAACTTATGGTTCACCATATGGAATGGTGTGAGGATTGGATACATTACCATATTGAGGTTAACAGAGAGATACATACACATATGAAATATATAATCACCAAAGACCTACGCAATACCAAGAGAAGACTACTCAACATTGTGTCATAACCTACATGGGAAAAGGATCCGAAGAAGAACAGATATATGTATATGTGTAAAAGAACCACATCTTGCACACCTAGAACAAACAAAACATTGTAATCAAGTTTGCTGTGGTAAAAAATAAAAATTAAGTTAAAAATACCAACAAGAAGTAATGAGACATAAATTAAAGGGCTTTTTCCTCGCACATTCCATTCTAATTTACAACCTAGAACACCACTTCCAGTAAGGCTCTGTTGCCCTAGTAACCAGATTTGGTAAAGGAGAAATGCTGCCGCCTTGTGGCCGATTCCCGCAAGAGCAGCTTTTAACCCACAGCTAATGGTCACTTACCATTCACAAGGACTCAGGGCTGTAAAGGACACCTGCCCTCAAAATTGTGCTGAGATAGGGAATGGATAAAAAAAATTCAAAACAGGCAAAATTTTCAAGAAGATAGTATGAAGAGGTAAGTTTTACTCACTCTCTTTTTAAAGAAAGGAAAATGGATAAAAGCTCAACCTCAGGAATTATTAGACTCATGCAATCTAATCTACAAAAAGTTTTCAACTCGCACCAGTCGACTGACCATTGGCAAAAAGTCTACAAACAATAAATGCTGAAGAGGTTTTAGAGAACTGTGTACCCTCTAGCTGCTGGTGAGATGTAAAAGGGTTAAACGCTAATAATGAGAACAGAAAGGAGCTGCGTTTAAAAGGAAAAATTGAGGTACCATTCAATCCAGCAGGCGCACCAATGGGCCTCTCACCTGAGAAGACCAGAATGAAGAAGACCAGGGCTGCCAAAGCTGCACTGCAGCCTTATTCACAATAGACAGGACAGTGAAGCAACCAAAATGTCCATCAACAGATGAAAGGATAAAGAAGAAGTGGTCCATGTACACAATGAATACTAGCCATGGAAAACAATGAAACACTGCTCTTTGAGGCACCATAGATGATCTTGGAGATAATCACAGAACATGAGGTAAGTCGGAAAGCAAAAGTCCTATATCCTATGATATCACTTAGAGGCGTTATCTAATAACTGACACAAAGGAACATATTTCCACAGAGAAAGTCAATCACAGACTTATTAAAAAAAATACTATGCTTATCTAAAAGGAAAGGTGGGGGGAATGGATAAATGAAGATTAGCATTACCATATGTATACAAACACATATTATACACATATATCAAAAAGACCGACCATACAGCAAGGAAGGTTTACGCAACACTCTGTAATAATTTACACGGGAAGAGGATCTCTACATAAATAGGTATATAGAATATGTAGATGAACCAGAGTGCGTATACCTTGGACAAGCAACATTCTAACCATTACCCCAATTGAAAAAATTAAAACCACGAACTAGGAGTAATGAGACATGAACTTATGGGGGGTTTTCCTGGCCCATTCCATTCAAATTTACAACCTAGGCAAACGACTTCCAGAACGGCTCTGCTGCCCTAGTACCCAGATTTGGGAATGGAGAAATGCTGCATCCTTGTGGCCGTTTCCCACAACAGCAGCTTTAAACCCACTGCAAAAGGTCACTAAATATTCACCAATTGCAGTGCTGTAAATGACACCTGCCCTCCAAAAAATACTGAGGTCGAAAATCGACCAAAATATTCTAGAGTGCAACCTTCCAAAAAGGAAATTTGAAGAGGTATATTATACTCACACTTTTTTTCTTTTTTCTTTTAACAGAAAAGAAAAAGGCGTGGAAAAATGATGAATTGTAGGAATTTTTACAGACACGTAAACCCAAATTACAAAAACCTATCAGCTCACACCAGTCAGAATGGCCATCAACAAAAATGCTGCAAACAATAAATGCTGACGTGATTGTGGAGAAATGCGTACCCTCGATTCTAAGGGGGACGTGGTAAGAGCCACTAATGAAAGCACAATTGAGGTGCCTTGAAAAGGTAAACGTTGAGCTACCATACCAGTCAATCAATCATACCCACTGCTGGGTCTATCACCTGAGAAAATGAAAATCAAAAATCACAGGCTGGCAATCCTGCACTCCAGCAATATTTACCATAGGCAACACTTGGAAGCAACGAAAATGTCCATCAACAGAGGAATGCACCAAGAAGAAGTGGTCCATGTACACAATGGAATATTAGCCATGGAAAACATTGAAGCACTGCTCTTTGAGGCACCATAGATGAGCCTGGAGATAATCACAGAACATGAAGTAGGTCGGAAAGCAAAAGGCCTACAGCCTATATTATCACTTATGGCATTATCTAATAACTGACACAGATGAACAGATTTCCAAAGAGAAAGACACTCACAGGCTTAGAAAACAAACTATGCTCATCTAAAAGGAAAGGAGGGGGGGAAATTGAGAAATGAAGATTAGTGTTACTATACATATACAAATACATATTATATACATGTATCAAAAAGACCGAACATATAGCAAGGGAGGTCGACGGAACACTGGTATATTTTACATGGGAAGAGGATCTGTACGTTAATAGACATACATGATGTACAAATGAACCAGATTGTGTACACCTAGGACAAACAATATTCTAAACTTTACCCAGATTAAAAAAATTTTAAAAACCAAGAAGAAGTAATGAGACATAAACTTATGGGGATTTCTCCTGGCAAATTCCATTCTAATTTACAACCTAGGACAATGACTTCCAGAAAGGCTCTGCTGCCCTAGTACCCAGATTGGGGCATGGAGAAATGCTACCTCCTTGTGGCCGTTTCCCACAACAGCAGCTTTGAACCCACTGCATAAGGTCACTAAATTTTCACCAACTTGCAGTTCTGTAAATGACACCAGCCCTCCAGAAAATGTCTGGGGTCAAAAATCGACCAAAAAATTCAAAAGAGGGCAACCTTCGAAGAAGACAATTTCAAGAGCTCTATTGTACTCACGGTTTTTTCTTTTAAGAGAAAAGAAAAAGGCGTAGGAATATGATGAATTTTAAAAATTTTAATGACATGCATACCCATATTACAAAAACCTATCAGCTCACAGCAGTCAGAATGGCCATTAGGATAAATGCTGCAAAAAATAAATGGTGAAGGGAGTGTGGAGAAATGCGTACCCTCGGTTGTAAGGGGGGGCATGTAAAGAGCCACTAATGAAAACACAATGTAGGTGCTTTGAAAAGGGAAACATTGAGCTACCAGTCAATCAATCACAACCGCTGCTTGGCCTATCACCTGAGAAAATGAGAATCAAAAAGTCACAGGCTGGCAAACCTGTACGCCAGCAAGATTTACCACAGCCAGCACTTGGAAGCCATGAAAATGTCCATCAACAGAGGAATGCACCAAGAAGAAGTGGTCCACGTACACAATGGACTATTACTCTAATAATAAATATAAATTAAATTTAAAAACAAACAAAAGCAAGGAGACATCAACATTTGTGGGTTTACCCGGGCACATTGCACTCTAATTTATAACCGAAGAACACCCCTGGCCGGTAGGTCTGTTTCCCTAGTACCAGCATGGGGAACGTAGAAAGGCTGCCGCTCTCTGGCCGTTACCTGCAAAAGCAGGTTTAAAGCCTGAGCGAACGGTCACTTCATGTGAACAAGTACTGCAGGGCTGTAAATGAAACCTGCCCTCAAAATGTCTTGAGGGAGATAACGGCCAAAATATTTCAAATGGTGACACATACTTTAAGAAAACACTTTGAAGAAATAAGCTCTAATCACAGCTGGAAAAATAAAAAGGACGTGTCTTAAAGCTCAATTTCAACGCATTATGAGACACATGCAAATTCAACCACAAAGAGGTATCAGCTCACACCACTCAGAATAACCATCAGCAAAAACTACAAAGAATAAATGCTGAAGGTGCTGGGAAGAAATACATACCCTCCACTTTAAGTGGGACGTAACCTGGAAAGAGCCACTAAGGAGAACAAAATAGAGGTGCCTTGAAAAGGTAAACATTGAGCTACCATATGATCCAGCAGACCTATTCCTGGACCTATAAACTAAGAAGACAGAATTGGAAGGACACAGGCACGCAAATCTGCATTACATAGTATTACAATAGCCAAGATATGGAAGTAACCAAAAAGTCCAACGACAGATGGGTGGACAAAGAAAGCTGCTACCCGTACAGATGGAATATGAGCTAGTGAAAAAATGAAACAATGCCATTTGCAGCACCATAGATGAGTCTAGAAGTAATCACGCAACTTGGAGTAAGTGAGAAAACGAAAGACACATATCCTATCATATCACATATAGGTGTTACCTAAAAAATGATACAAACAAAGATATTTCCACAGAGAAACACTATCATAGATTCATTAAAAAAACTTATGGTTCACCATATGGAATGGTGTGAGGATTGGATACATTACCATATTGAGGTTAACAGAGAGATACATACACATATGAAATATATAATCACCAAAGACCTACGCAATACCAAGAGAAGACTACTCAACATTGTGTCATAACCTACATGGGAAAAGGATCCGAAGAAGAACAGATATATGTATATGTGTGAAAGAACCACATCTTGCACACCTAGAACAAACAAAACATTGTAATCAAGTTTGCTGTGGTAAAAAATAAAAATTAAGTTAAAAATACCAACAAGAAGTAATGAGACATAAATTAAAGGGCTTTTTCCTCGCACATTCCATTCTAATTTACAACCTAGAACACCACTTCCAGTAAGGCTCTGTTGCCCTAGTAACCAGATTTGGTAAAGGAGAAATGCTGCCGCCTTGTGGCCGATTCCCGCAAGAGCAGCTTTTAACCCACAGCTAATGGTCACTTACCATTCACAAGGACTCAGGGCTGTAAAGGACACCTGCCCTCAAAATTGTGCTGAGATAGGGAATGGATAAAAAAAATTCAAAACAGGCAAAATTTTCAAGAAGATAGTATGAAGAGGTAAGTTTTACTCACTCTCTTTTTAAAGAAAGGAAAATGGATAAAAGCTCAACCTCAGGAATTATTAGACTCATGCAATCTAATCTACAAAAAGTTTTCAACTCGCACCAGTCGACTGACCATTGGCAAAAAGTCTACAAACAATAAATGCTGAAGAGGTTTTAGAGAACTGTGTACCCTCTAGCTGCTGGTGAGATGTAAAAGGGTTAAACGCTAATAATGAGAACAGAAAGGAGCTGCGTTTAAAAGGAAAAATTGAGGTACCATTCAATCCAGCAGGCGCACCAATGGGCCTCTCACCTGAGAAGACCAGAATGAAGAAGACCAGGGCTGCCAAAGCTGCACTGCAGCCTTATTCACAATAGACAGGACAGTGAAGCAACCAAAATGTCCATCAACAGATGAAAGGATAAAGAAGAAGTGGTCCATGTACACAATGAATACTAGCCATGGAAAACAATGAAACACTGCTCTTTGAGGCACCATAGATGATCTTGGAGATAATCACAGAACATGAGGTAAGTCGGAAAGCAAAAGTCCTATATCCTATGATATCACTTAGAGGCGTTATCTAATAACTGACACAAAGGAACATATTTCCACAGAGAAAGTCAATCACAGACTTATTAAAAAAAATACTATGCTTATCTAAAAGGAAAGGTGGGGGGAATGGATAAATGAAGATTAGCATTACCATATGTATACAAACACATATTATACACATATATCAAAAAGACCGACCATACAGCAAGGAAGGTTTACGCAACACTCTGTAATAATTTACACGGGAAGAGGATCTCTACATAAATAGGTATATAGAATATGTAGATGAACCAGAGTGCGTATACCTTGGACAAGCAACATTCTAACCATTACCCCAATTGAAAAAATTAAAACCACGAACTAGGAGTAATGAGACATGAACTTATGGGGGGTTTTCCTGGCCCATTCCATTCAAATTTACAACCTAGGCAAACGACTTCCAGAACGGCTCTGCTGCCCTAGTACCCAGATTTGGGAATGGAGAAATGCTGCATCCTTGTGGCCGTTTCCCACAACAGCAGCTTTAAACCCACTGCAAAAGGTCACTAAATATTCACCAATTGCAGTGCTGTAAATGACACCTGCCCTCCAAAAAATACTGAGGTCGAAAATCGACCAAAAAATTCTAGAGTGCAACCTTCCAAAAAGGAAATTTGAAGAGGTATATTATACTCACACTTTTTTTCTTTTTTCTTTTAACAGAAAAGAAAAAGGCGTGGAAAAATGATGAATTGTAGGAATTTTTACAGACACGTAAACCCAAATTACAAAAACCTATCAGCTCACACCAGTCAGAATGGCCATCAACAAAAATGCTGCAAACAATAAATGCTGACGTGATTGTGGAGAAATGCGTACCCTCGATTCTAAGGGGGACGTGGTAAGAGCCACTAATGAAAGCACAATTGAGGTGCCTTGAAAAGGTAAACGTTGAGCTACCATACCAGTCAATCAATCATACCCACTGCTGGGTCTATCACCTGAGAAAATGAAAATCAAAAATCACAGGCTGGCAATCCTGCACTCCAGCAATATTTACCATAGGCAACACTTGGAAGCAACGAAAATGTCCATCAACAGAGGAATGCACCAAGAAGAAGTGGTCCATGTACACAATGGAATATTAGCCATGGAAAACATTGAAGCACTGCTCTTTGAGGCACCATAGATGAGCCTGGAGATAATCACAGAACATGAAGTAGGTCGGAAAGCAAAAGGCCTACAGCCTATATTATCACTTATGGCATTATCTAATAACTGACACAGATGAACAGATTTCCAAAGAGAAAGACACTCACAGGCTTAGAAAACAAACTATGCTCATCTAAAAGGAAAGGAGGGGGGGAAATTGAGAAATGAAGATTAGTGTTACTATACATATACAAATACATATTATATACATGTATCAAAAAGACCGAACATATAGCAAGGGAGGTCGACGGAACACTGGTATATTTTACATGGGAAGAGGATCTGTACGTTAATAGACATACATGATGTACAAATGAACCAGATTGTGTACACCTAGGACAAACAATATTCTAAACTTTACCCAGATTAAAAAAATTTTAAAAACCAAGAAGAAGTAATGAGACATAAACTTATGGGGATTTCTCCTGGAAAATTCCATTCTAATTTACAACCTAGGACAATGACTTCCAGAAAGGCTCTGCTGCCCTAGTACCCAGATTGGGGCATGGAGAAATGCTACCTCCTTGTGGCCGTTTCCCACAACAGCAGCTTTGAACCCACTGCAAAAGGTCACTAAATTTTCACCAACTTGCAGTTCTGTAAATGACACCAGCCCTCCAGAAAATGTCTGGGGTCAAAAATCGACCAAAAATTTCAAAAGAGGGCAACCTTTGAAGAAGACAATTTCAAGAGCTCTGTTGTACTCACGATTTTTTCCTTTAAGAGAAAAGAAAAAGGCGTAGGAATATGATGAATTTTAAAAATTTTAATGACATGCATACCCATATTACAAAAACCTATCAGCTCACAGCAGTCAGAATGGCCATTAGGAAAAATGCTGCAAAAAATAAATGGTGAAGGGAGTGTGGAGAAATGCGTACCCTCGGTTGTAAGCGGGGGCATGTAAAGAGCCACTAATGAAAACACAATGTAGGTGCTTTGAAAAGGGAAACATTGAGCTACCAGTCAATCAATCACAACCGCTGCTTGGCCTATCACCTGAGAAAATGAGAATCAAAAAGTCACAGGCTGGCAAACCTGTACGCCAGCAAGATTTACCACAGCCAGCACTTGGAAGCCATGAAAATGTCCATCAACAGAGGAATGCACCAAGAAGAAGTGGTCCACGTACACAATGGACTATTACTCTAATAATAAATATAAATTAAATTTAAAAACAAACAAAAGCAAGGAGACATCAACATTTGTGGGTTTACCCGGGCACATTGCACTCTAATTTATAACCGAAGAACACCCCTGGCCGGTAGGTCTGTTTCCCTAGTACCAGCATGGGGAACGTAGAAAGGCTGCCGCTCTCTGGCCGTTACCTGCAAAAGCAGGTTTAAAGCCTGAGCGAACGGTCACTTCATGTGAACAAGTACTGCAGGGCTGTAAATGAAACCTGCCCTCAAAATGTCTTGAGGGAGATAACGGCCAAAATATTTCAAATGGTGACACATACTTTAAGAAAACACTTTGAAGAAATAAGCTCTAATCACAGCTGGAAAAATAAAAAGGACGTGTCTTAAAGCTCAATTTCAACGCATTATGAGACACATGCAAATTCAACCACAAAGAGGTATCAGCTCACACCACTCAGAATAACCATCAGCAAAAACTACAAAGAATAAATGCTGAAGGTGCTGGGAAGAAATACATACCCTCCACTTTAAGTGGGACGTAACCTGGAAAGAGCCACTAAGGAGAACAAAATAGAGGTGCCTTGAAAAGGTAAACATTGAGCTACCATATGATCCAGCAGACCTATTCCTGGACCTATAAACTAAGAAGACAGAATTGGAAGGACACAGGCACGCAAATCTGCATTACATAGTATTACAATAGCCAAGATATGGAAGTAACCAAAAAGTCCAACGACAGATGGGTGGACAAAGAAAGCTGCTACCCGTAGAGATGGAATATGAGCTAGTGAAAAAATGAAACAATGCCATTTGCAGCACCATAGATGAGTCTAGAAGTAATCACGCAACTTGGAGTAAGTGAGAAAACGAAAGACACATATCCTATCATATCACATATAGGTGTTACCTAAAAAATGATACAAACAAAGATATTTCCACAGAGAAACACTATCATAGATTCATTAAAAAAACTTATGGTTCACCATATGGAATGGTGTGAGGATTGGATACATTACCATATTGAGGTTAACAGAGAGATACATACACATATGAAATATATAATCACCAAAGACCTACGCAATACCAAGAGAAGACTACTCAACATTGTGTCATAACCTACATGGGAAAAGGATCCGAAGAAGAACAGATATATGTATATGTGTGAAAGAACCACATCTTGCACACCTAGAACAAACAAAACATTGTAATCAAGTTTGCTGTGGTAAAAAATAAAAATTAAGTTAAAAATACCAACAAGAAGTAATGAGACATAAATTAAAGGGCTTTTTCCTCGCACATTCCATTCTAATTTACAACCTAGAACACCACTTCCAGTAAGGCTCTGTTGCCCTAGTAACCAGATTTGGTAAAGGAGAAATGCTGCCGCCTTGTGGCCGATTCCCGCAAGAGCAGCTTTTAACCCACAGCTAATGGTCACTTACCATTCACAAGGACTCAGGGCTGTAAAGGACACCTGCCCTCAAAATTGTGCTGAGATAGGGAATGGATAAAAAAAATTCAAAACAGGCAAAATTTTCAAGAAGATAGTATGAAGAGGTAAGTTTTACTCACTCTCTTTTTAAAGAAAGGAAAATGGATAAAAGCTCAACCTCAGGAATTATTAGACTCATGCAATCTAATCTACAAAAAGTTTTCAACTCGCACCAGTCGACTGACCATTGGCAAAAAGTCTACAAACAATAAATGCTGAAGAGGTTTTAGAGAACTGTGTACCCTCTAGCTGCTGGTGAGATGTAAAAGGGTTAAACGCTAATAATGAGAACAGAAAGGAGCTGCGTTTAAAAGGAAAAATTGAGGTACCATTCAATCCAGCAGGCGCACCAATGGGCCTCTCACCTGAGAAGACCAGAATGAAGAAGACCCGGGCTGCCAAAGCTGCACTGCAGCCTTATTCACAATAGACAGGACAGTGAAGCAACCAAAATGTCCATCAACAGATGAAAGGATAAAGAAGAAGTGGTCCATGTACACAATGAATACTAGCCATGGAAAACAATGAAACACTGCTCTTTGAGGCACCATAGATGATCTTGGAGATAATCACAGAACATGAGGTAAGTCGGAAAGCAAAAGTCCTATATCCTATGATATCACTTAGAGGCGTTATCTAATAACTGACACAAAGGAACATATTTCCACAGAGAAAGTCAATCACAGACTTATTAAAAAAAATACTATGCTTATCTAAAAGGAAAGGTGGGGGGAATGGATAAATGAAGATTAGCATTACCATATGTATACAAACACATATTATACACATATATCAAAAAGACCGACCATACAGCAAGGAAGGTTTACGCAACACTCTGTAATAATTTACACGGGAAGAGGATCTCTACATAAATAGGTATATAGAATATGTAGATGAACCAGAGTGCGTATACCTTGGACAAGCAACATTCTAACCATTACCCCAATTGAAAAAATTAAAACCACGAACTAGGAGTAATGAGACATGAACTTATGGGGGGTTTTCCTGGCCCATTCCATTCAAATTTACAACCTAGGCAAATGACTTCCAGAACGGCTCTGCTGCCCTAGTACCCAGATTTGGGAATGGAGAAATGCTGCATCCTTGTGGCCGTTTCCCACAACAGCAGCTTTAAACCCACTGCAAAAGGTCACTAAATATTCACCAATTGCAGTGCTGTAAATGACACCTGCCCTCCAAAAAATACTGAGGTCGAAAATCGACCAAAAAATTCTAGAGTGCAACCTTCCAAAAAGGAAATTTGAAGAGGTATATTATACTCACACTTTTTTTCTTTTTTCTTTTAACAGAAAAGAAAAAGGCGTGGAAAAATGATGAATTGTAGGAATTTTTACAGACACGGAAACCCAAATTACAAAAACCTATCAGCTCACACCAGTCAGAATGGCCATCAACAAAAATGCTGCAAACAATAAATGCTGACGTGATTGTGGAGAAATGCGTACCCTCGATTCTAAGGGGGACGTGGTAAGAGCCACTAATGAAAGCACAATTGAGGTGCCTTGAAAAGGTAAACGTTGAGCTACCATACCAGTCAATCAATCATACCCACTGCTGGGTCTATCACCTGAGAAAATGAAAATCAAAAATCACAGGCTGGCAATCCTGCACTCCAGCAATATTTACCATAGGCAACACTTGGAAGCAACGAAAATGTCCATCAACAGAGGAATGCACCAAGAAGAAGTGGTCCATGTACACAATGGAATATTAGCCATGGAAAACATTGAAGCACTGCTCTTTGAGGCACCATAGATGAGCCTGGAGATAATCACAGAACATGAAGTAGGTCGGAAAGCAAAAGGCCTACAGCCTATATTATCACTTATGGCATTATCTAATAACTGACACAGATGAACAGATTTCCAAAGAGAAAGACACTCACAGGCTTAGAAAACAAACTATGCTCATCTAAAAGGAAAGGAGGGGGGGAAATTGAGAAATGAAGATTAGTGTTACTATACATATACAAATACATATTATATACATGTATCAAAAAGACCGAACATATAGCAAGGGAGGTCGACGGAACACTGGTATATTTTACATGGGAAGAGGATCTGTACGTTAATAGACATACATGATGTACAAATGAACCAGATTGTGTACACCTAGGACAAACAATATTCTAAACTTTACCCAGATTAAAAAAATTTTAAAAACCAAGAAGAAGTAATGAGACATAAACTTATGGGGATTTCTCCTGGCAAATTCCATTCTAATTTACAACCTAGGACAATGACTTCCAGAAAGGCTCTGCTGCCCTAGTACCCAGATTGGGGCATGGAGAAATGCTACCTCCTTGTGGCCGTTTCCCACAACAGCAGCTTTGAACCCACTGCAAAAGGTCACTAAATTTTCACCAACTTGCAGTTCTGTAAATGACACCAGCCCTCCAGAAAATGTCTGGGGTCAAAAATCGACCAAAAATTTCAAAAGAGGGCAACCTTTGAAGAAGACAATTTCAAGAGCTCTATTGTACTCACGATTTTTTCCTTTAAGAGAAAAGAAAAAGGCGTAGGAATATGATGAATTTTAAAAATTTTAATGACATGCATACCCATATTACAAAAACCTATCAGCTCACAGCAGTCAGAATGGCCATTAGGAAAAATGCTGCAAAAAATAAATGGTGAAGGGAGTGTGGAGAAATGCGTACCCTCGGTTGTAAGCGGGGGCATGTAAAGAGCCACTAATGAAAACACAATGTAGGTGCTTTGAAAAGGGAAACATTGAGCTACCAGTCAATCAATCACAACCGCTGCTTGGCCTATCACCTGAGAAAATGAGAATCAAAAAGTCACAGGCTGGCAAACCTGTACGCCAGCAAGATTTACCACAGCCAGCACTTGGAAGCCATGAAAATGTCCATCAACAGAGGAATGCACCAAGAAGAAGTGGTCCACGTACACAATGGACTATTACTCTAATAATAAATATAAATTAAATTTAAAAACAAACAAAAGCAAGGAGACATCAACATTTGTGGGTTTACCCGGGCACATTGCACTCTAATTTATAACCGAAGAACACCCCTGGCCGGTAGGTCTGTTTCCCTAGTACCAGCATGGGGAACGTAGAAAGGCTGCCGCTCTCTGGCCGTTACCTGCAAAAGCAGGTTTAAAGCCTGAGCGAACGGTCACTTCATGTGAACAAGTACTGCAGGGCTGTAAATGAAACCTGCCCTCAAAATGTCTTGAGGGAGATAACGGCCAAAATATTTCAAATGGTGACACATACTTTAAGAAAACACTTTGAAGAAATAAGCTCTAATCACAGCTGGAAAAATAAAAAGGACGTGTCTTAAAGCTCAATTTCAACGCATTATGAGACACATGCAAATTCAACCACAAAGAGGTATCAGCTCACACCACTCAGAATAACCATCAGCAAAAACTACAAAGAATAAATGCTGAAGGTGCTGGGAAGAAATACATACCCTCCACTTTAAGTGGGACGTAACCTGGAAAGAGCCACTAAGGAGAACAAAATAGAGGTGCCTTGAAAAGGTAAACATTGAGCTACCATATGATCCAGCAGACCTATTCCTGGACCTATAAACTAAGAAGACAGAATTGGAAGGACACAGGCACGCAAATCTGCATTACATAGTATTACAATAGCCAAGATATGGAAGTAACCAAAAAGTCCAACGACAGATGGGTGGACAAAGAAAGCTGCTACCCATACAGATGGAATATGAGCTAGTGAAAAAATGAAACAATGCCATTTGCAGCACCATAGATGAGTCTAGAAGTAATCACGCAACTTGGAGTAAGTGAGAAAACGAAAGACACATATCCTATCATATCACATATAGGTGTTACCTAAAAAATGATACAAACAAAGATATTTCCACAGAGAAACACTATCATAGGTTCATTAAAAAAACTTATGGTTCACCATATGGAATGGTGTGAGGATTGGATACATTACCATATTGAGGTTAACAGAGAGATACATACACATATGAAATATATAATCACCAAAGACCTACGCAATACCAAGAGAAGACTACTCAACATTGTGTCATAACCTACATGGGAAAAGGATCCGAAGAAGAACAGATATATGTATATGTGTGAAAGAACCACATCTTGCACACCTAGAACAAACAAAACATTGTAATCAAGTTTGCTGTGGTAAAAAATAAAAATTAAGTTAAAAATACCAACAAGAAGTAATGAGACATAAATTAAAGGGCTTTTTCCTCGCACATTCCATTCTAATTTACAACCTAGAACACCACTTCCAGTAAGGCTCTGTTGCCCTAGTAACCAGATTTGGTAAAGGAGAAATGCTGCCGCCTTGTGGCCGATTCCCGCAAGAGCAGCTTTTAACCCACAGCTAATGGTCACTTACCATTCACAAGGACTCAGGGCTGTAAAGGACACCTGCCCTCAAAATTGTGCTGAGATAGGGAATGGATAAAAAAAATTCAAAACAGGCAAAATTTTCAAGAAGATAGTATGAAGAGGTAAGTTTTACTCACTCTCTTTTTAAAGAAAGGAAAATGGATAAAAGCTCAACCTCAGGAATTATTAGACTCATGCAATCTAATCTACAAAAAGTTTTCAACTCACACCAGTCGACTGACCATTGGCAAAAAGTCTACAAACAATAAATGCTGAAGAGGTTTTAGAGAACTGTGTACCCTCTAGCTGCTGGTGAGATGTAAAAGGGTTAAACGCTAATAATGAGAACAGAAAGGAGCTGCGTTTAAAAGGAAAAATTGAGGTACCATTCAATCCAGCAGGCGCACCAATGGGCCTCTCACCTGAGAAGACCAGAATGAAGAAGACCCGGGCTGCCAAAGCTGCACTGCAGCCTTATTCACAATAGACAGGACAGTGAAGCAACCAAAATGTCCATCAACAGATGAAAAGATAAAGAAGAAGTGGTCCATGTACACAATGAATACTAGCCATGGAAAACAATGAAACACTGCTCTTTGAGGCACCATAGATGATCTTGGAGATAATCACAGAACATGAGGTAAGTCGGAAAGCAAAAGTCCTATATCCTATGATATCACTTAGAGGCGTTATCTAATAACTGACACAAAGGAACATATTTCCACAGAGAAAGTCAATCACAGACTTATTAAAAAAAATACTATGCTTATCCAAAAGGAAAGGTGTGGGGAATGGATAAATGAAGATTAGCGTTATCATATGTATACAAACACGTATTATACACATATATCAAAAAGACCGACCATACAGCAAGGAAGGTTTTCGCAACACTCTGTAATAATTTACACGGGAAGAGGATCTCTACATAAATAGGTATATAGAATATGTAGATGAACCAGAGTGCGTATACCTTGGACAAGCAACATTCTAACCATTACCCCAATTGAAAAAATTAAAACCACGAACTAGGAGTAATGAGACATGAACTTATGGGGGGTTTTCCTGGCCCATTCCATTCAAATTTACAACCTAGGCAAACGACTTCCAGAACGGCTCTGCTGCCCTAGTACCCAGATTTGGGAATGGAGAAATGCTGCATCCTTGTGGCCGTTTCCCACAACAGCAGCTTTAAACCCACTGCAAAAGGTCACTAAATATTCACCAATTGCAGTGCTGTAAATGACACCTGCCCTCCAAAAAATACTGAGGTCGAAAATCGACCAAAAAATTCTAGAGTGCAACCTTCCAAAAAGGAAAATTGAAGAGGTATATTATACTCACACTTTTTTTCTTTTTTCTTTTAACAGAAAAGAAAAAGGCGTGGAAAAATGATGAATTGTAGGAATTTTTACAGACACGTAAACCCAAATTACAAAAACCTATCAGCTCACACCAGTCAGAATGGCCATCAACAAAAATGCTGCAAACAATAAATGCTGACGTGATTGTGGAGAAATGCGTACCCTCGATTCTAAGGGGGACGTGGTAAGAGCCACTAATGAAAGCACAATTGAGGTGCCTTGAAAAGGTAAACGTTGAGCTACCATACCAGTCAATCAATCATACCCACTGCTGGGTCTATCACCTGAGAAAATGAAAATCAAAAATCACAGGCTGGCAATCCTGCACTCCAGCAATATTTACCATAGGCAACACTTGGAAGCAACGAAAATGTCCATCAACAGAGGAATGCACCAAGAAGAAGTGGTCCATGTACACAATGGAATATTAGCCATGGAAAACATTGAAGCACTGCTCTTTGAGGCACCATAGATGAGCCTGGAGATAATCACAGAACATGAAGTAGGTCGGAAAGCAAAAGGCCTACAGCCTATATTATCACTTATGGCATTATCTAATAACTGACACAGATGAACAGATTTCCAAAGAGAAAGACACTCACAGGCTTAGAAAACAAACTATGCTCATCTAAAAGGAAAGGAGGGGGGGAAATTGAGAAATGAAGATTAGTGTTACTATACATATACAAATACATATTATATACATGTATCAAAAAGACCGAACATATAGCAAGGGAGGTCGACGGAACACTGGTATATTTTACATGGGAAGAGGATCTGTACGTTAATAGACATACATGATGTACAAATGAACCAGATTGTGTACACCTAGGACAAACAATATTCTAAACTTTACCCAGATTAAAAAAATTTTAAAAACCAAGAAGAAGTAATGAGACATAAACTTATGGGGATTTCTCCTGGCAAATTCCATTCTAATTTACAACCTAGGACAATGACTTCCAGAAAGGCTCTGCTGCCCTAGTACCCAGATTGGGGCATGGAGAAATGCTACCTCCTTGTGGCCGTTTCCCACAACAGCAGCTTTGAACCCACTGCAAAAGGTCACTAAATTTTCACCAACTTGCAGTTCTGTAAATGACACCAGCCCTCCAGAAAATGTCTGGGGTCAAAAATCGACCAAAAATTTCAAAAGAGGGCAACCTTTGAAGAAGACAATTTCAAGAGCTCTATTGTACTCACGATTTTTTCCTTTAAGAGAAAAGAAAAAGGCGTAGGAATATGATGAATTTTAAAAATTTTAATGACATGCATACCCATATTACAAAAACCTATCAGCTCACAGCAGTCAGAATGGCCATTAGGAAAAATGCTGCAAAAAATAAATGGTGAAGGGAGTGTGGAGAAATGCGTACCCTCGGTTGTAAGCGGGGGCATGTAAAGAGCCACTAATGAAAACACAATGTAGGTGCTTTGAAAAGGGAAACATTGAGCTACCAGTCAATCAATCACAACCGCTGCTTGGCCTATCACCTGAGAAAATGAGAATCAAAAAGTCACAGGCTGGCAAACCTGTACGCCAGCAAGATTTACCACAGCCAGCACTTGGAAGCCATGAAAATGTCCATCAACAGAGGAATGCACCAAGAAGAAGTGGTCCACGTACACAATGGACTATTACTCTAATAATAAATATAAATTAAATTTAAAAACAAACAAAAGCAAGGAGACATCAACATTTGTGGGTTTACCCGGGCACATTGCACTCTAATTTATAACCGAAGAATACCCCTGGCCGGTAGGTCTGTTTCCCTAGTACCAGCATGGGGAACGTAGAAAGGCTGCCGCTCTCTGGCCGTTACCTGCAAAAGCAGGTTTAAAGCCTGAGCGAACGGTCACTTCATGTGAACAAGTACTGCAGGGCTGTAAATGAAACCTGCCCTCAAAATGTCTTGAGGGAGATAACGGCCAAAATATTTCAAATGGTGACACATACTTTAAGAAAACACTTTGAAGAAATAAGCTCTAATCACAGCTGGAAAAATAAAAAGGACGTGTCTTAAAGCTCAATTTCAACGCATTATGAGACACATGCAAATTCAACCACAAAGAGGTATCAGCTCACACCACTCAGAATAACCATCAGCAAAAACTACAAAGAATAAATGCTGAAGGTGCTGGGAAGAAATACATACCCTCCACTTTAAGTGGGACGTAACCTGGAAAGAGCCACTAAGGAGAACAAAATAGAGGTGCCTTGAAAAGGTAAACATTGAGCTACCATATGATCCAGCAGACCTATTCCTGGACCTATAAACTAAGAAGACAGAATTGGAAGGACACAGGCACGCAAATCTGCATTACATAGTATTACAATAGCCAAGATATGGAAGTAACCAAAAAGTCCAACGACAGATGGGTGGACAAAGAAAGCTGCTACCCGTACAGATGGAATATGAGCTAGTGAAAAAATGAAACAATGCCATTTGCAGCACCATAGATGAGTCTAGAAGTAATCACGCAACTTGGAGTAAGTGAGAAAACGAAAGACACATATCCTATCATATCACATATAGATGTTACCTAAAAAATGATACAAACAAAGATATTTCCACAGAGAAACACTATCATAGATTCATTAAAAAAACTTATGGTTCACCATATGGAATGGTGTGAGGATTGGATACATTACCATATTGAGGTTAACAGAGAGATACATACACATATGAAATATATAATCACCAAAGACCTACGCAATACCAAGAGAAGACTACTCAACATTGTGTCATAACCTACATGGGAAAAGGATCCGAAGAAGAACAGATATATGTATATGTGTAAAAGAACCACATCTTGCACACCTAGAACAAACAAAACATTGTAATCAAGTTTGCTGTGGTAAAAAATAAAAATTAAGTTAAAAATACCAACAAGAAGTAATGAGACATAAATTAAAGGGCTTTTTCCTCGCACATTCCATTCTAATTTACAACCTAGAACACCACTTCCAGTAAGGCTCTGTTGCCCTAGTAACCAGATTTGGTAAAGGAGAAATGCTGCCGCCTTGTGGCCGATTCCCGCAAGAGCAGCTTTTAACCCACAGCTAATGGTCACTTACCATTCACAAGGACTCAGGGCTGTAAAGGACACCTGCCCTCAAAATTGTGCTGAGATAGGGAATGGATAAAAAAAATTCAAAACAGGCAAAATTTTCAAGAAGATAGTATGAAGAGGTAAGTTTTACTCACTCTCTTTTTAAAGAAAGGAAAATGGATAAAAGCTCAACCTCAGGAATTATTAGACTCATGCAATCTAATCTACAAAAAGTTTTCAACTCGCACCAGTCGACTGACCATTGGCAAAAAGTCTACAAACAATAAATGCTGAAGAGGTTTTAGAGAACTGTGTACCCTCTAGCTGCTGGTGAGATGTAAAAGGGTTAAACGCTAATAATGAGAACAGAAAGGAGCTGCGTTTAAAAGGAAAAATTGAGGTACCATTCAATCCAGCAGGCGCACCAATGGGCCTCTCACCTGAGAAGACCAGAATGAAGAAGACCAGGGCTGCCAAAGCTGCACTGCAGCCTTATTCACAATAGACAGGACAGTGAAGCAACCAAAATGTCCATCAACAGATGAAAGGATAAAGAAGAAGTGGTCCATGTACACAATGAATACTAGCCATGGAAAACAATGAAACACTGCTCTTTGAGGCACCATAGATGATCTTGGAGATAATCACAGAACATGAGGTAAGTCGGAAAGCAAAAGTCCTATATCCTATGATATCACTTAGAGGCGTTATCTAATAACTGACACAAAGGAACATATTTCCACAGAGAAAGTCAATCACAGACTTATTAAAAAAAATACTATGCTTATCTAAAAGGAAAGGTGGGGGGAATGGATAAATGAAGATTAGCATTACCATATGTATACAAACACATATTATACACATATATCAAAAAGACCGACCATACAGCAAGGAAGGTTTACGCAACACTCTGTAATAATTTACACGGGAAGAGGATCTCTACATAAATAGGTATATAGAATATGTAGATGAACCAGAGTGCGTATACCTTGGACAAGCAACATTCTAACCATTACCCCAATTGAAAAAATTAAAACCACGAACTAGGAGTAATGAGACATGAACTTATGGGGGGTTTTCCTGGCCCATTCCATTCAAATTTACAACCTAGGCAAACGACTTCCAGAACGGCTCTGCTGCCCTAGTACCCAGATTTGGGAATGGAGAAATGCTGCATCCTTGTGGCCGTTTCCCACAACAGCAGCTTTAAACCCACTGCAAAAGGTCACTAAATATTCACCAATTGCAGTGCTGTAAATGACACCTGCCCTCCAAAAAATACTGAGGTCGAAAATCGACCAAAAAATTCTAGAGTGCAACCTTCCAAAAAGGAAAATTGAAGAGGTATATTATACTCACACTTTTTTTCTTTTTTCTTTTAACAGAAAAGAAAAAGGCGTGGAAAAATGATGAATTGTAGGAATTTTTACAGACACGTAAACCCAAATTACAAAAACCTATCAGCTCACACCAGTCAGAATGGCCATCAACAAAAATGCTGCAAACAATAAATGCTGACGTGATTGTGGAGAAATGCGTACCCTCGATTCTAAGGGGGACGTGGTAAGAGCCACTAATGAAAGCACAATTGAGGTGCCTTGAAAAGGTAAACGTTGAGCTACCATACCAGTCAATCAATCATACCCACTGCTGGGTCTATCACCTGAGAAAATGAAAATCAAAAATCACAGGCTGGCAATCCTGCACTCCAGCAATATTTACCATAGGCAACACTTGGAAGCAACGAAAATGTCCATCAACAGAGGAATGCACCAAGAAGAAGTGGTCCATGTACACAATGGAATATTAGCCATGGAAAACATTGAAGCACTGCTCTTTGAGGCACCATAGATGAGCCTGGAGATAATCACAGAACATGAAGTAGGTCGGAAAGCAAAAGGCCTACAGCCTATATTATCACTTATGGCATTATCTAATAACTGACACAGATGAACAGATTTCCAAAGAGAAAGACACTCACAGGCTTAGAAAACAAACTATGCTCATCTAAAAGGAAAGGAGGGGGGGAAATTGAGAAATGAAGATTAGTGTTACTATACATATACAAATACATATTATATACATGTATCAAAAAGACCGAACATATAGCAAGGGAGGTCGACGGAACACTGGTATATTTTACATGGGAAGAGGATCTGTACGTTAATAGACATACATGATGTACAAATGAACCAGATTGTGTACACCTAGGACAAACAATATTCTAAACTTTACCCAGATTAAAAAAATTTTAAAAACCAAGAAGAAGTAATGAGACATAAACTTATGGGGATTTCTCCTGGCAAATTCCATTCTAATTTACAACCTAGGACAATGACTTCCAGAAAGGCTCTGCTGCCCTAGTACCCAGATTGGGGCATGGAGAAATGCTACCTCCTTGTGGCCGTTTCCCACAACAGCAGCTTTGAACCCACTGCATAAGGTCACTAAATTTTCACCAACTTGCAGTTCTGTAAATGACACCAGCCCTCCAGAAAATGTCTGGGGTCAAAAATCGACCAAAAAATTCAAAAGAGGGCAACCTTCGAAGAAGACAATTTCAAGAGCTCTATTGTACTCACGGTTTTTTCTTTTAAGAGAAAAGAAAAAGGCGTAGGAATATGATGAATTTTAAAAATTTTAATGACATGCATACCCATATTACAAAAACCTATCAGCTCACAGCAGTCAGAATGGCCATTAGGATAAATGCTGCAAAAAATAAATGGTGAAGGGAGTGTGGAGAAATGCGTACCCTCGGTTGTAAGGGGGGGCATGTAAAGAGCCACTAATGAAAACACAATGTAGGTGCTTTGAAAAGGGAAACATTGAGCTACCAGTCAATCAATCACAACCGCTGCTTGGCCTATCACCTGAGAAAATGAGAATCAAAAAGTCACAGGCTGGCAAACCTGTACGCCAGCAAGATTTACCACAGCCAGCACTTGGAAGCCATGAAAATGTCCATCAACAGAGGAATGCACCAAGAAGAAGTGGTCCACGTACACAATGGACTATTACTCTAATAATAAATATAAATTAAATTTAAAAACAAACAAAAGCAAGGAGACATCAACATTTGTGGGTTTACCCAGGCACATTGCACTCTAATTTATAACCGAAAAACACCCCTGGCCGGTAGGTCTGTTTCCCTAGTACCAGCATGGGGAACGTAGAAAGGCTGCCGCTCTCTGGCCGTTACCTGCAAAAGCAGGTTTAAAGCCTGAGCGAACGGTCACTTCATGTGAACAAGTACTGCAGGGCTGTAAATGAAACCTGCCCTCAAAATGTCTTGAGGGAGATAACGGCCAAAATATTTCAAATGGTGACACATACTTTAAGAAAACACTTTGAAGAAATAAGCTCTAATCACAGCTGGAAAAATAAAAAGGACGTGTCTTAAAGCTCAATTTCAACGCATTATGAGACACATGCAAATTCAACCACAAAGAGGTATCAGCTCACACCACTCAGAATAACCATCAGCAAAAACTACAAAGAATAAATGCTGAAGGTGCTGGGAAGAAATACATACCCTCCACTTTAAGTGGGACGTAACCTGGAAAGAGCCACTAAGGAGAACAAAATAGAGGTGCCTTGAAAAGGTAAACATTGAGCTACCATATGATCCAGCAGACCTATTCCTGGACCTATAAACAAAGAAGACAGAATTGGAAGGACACAGGCACGCAAATCTGCATTACATAGTATTACAATAGCCAAGATATGGAAGTAACCAAAAAGTCCAACGACAGATGGGTGGACAAAGAAAGCTGCTACCCGTAGAGATGGAATATGAGCTAGTGAAAAAATGAAACAATGCCATTTGCAGCACCATAGATGAGTCTAGAAGTAATCACGCAACTTGGAGTAAGTGAGAAAACGAAAGACACATATCCTATCATATCACATATAGGTGTTACCTAAAAAATGATACAAACAAAGATATTTCCACAGAGAAACACTATCATAGATTCATTAAAAAAACTTATGGTTCACCATATGGAATGGTGTGAGGATTGGATACATTACCATATTGAGGTTAACAGAGAGATACATACACATATGAAATATATAATCACCAAAGACCTACGCAATACCAAGAGAAGACTACTCAACATTGTGTCATAACCTACATGGGAAAAGGATCCGAAGAAGAACAGATATATGTATATGTGTGAAAGAACCACATCTTGCACACCTAGAACAAACAAAACATTGTAATCAAGTTTGCTGTGGTAAAAAATAAAAATTAAGTTAAAAATACCAACAAGAAGTAATGAGACATAAATTAAAGGGCTTTTTCCTCGCACATTCCATTCTAATTTACAACCTAGAACACCACTTCCAGTAAGGCTCTGTTGCCCTAGTAACCAGATTTGGTAAAGGAGAAATGCTGCCGCCTTGTGGCCGATTCCCGCAAGAGCAGCTTTTAACCCACAGCTAATGGTCACTTACCATTCACAAGGACTCAGGGCTGTAAAGGACACCTGCCCTCAAAATTGTGCTGAGATAGGGAATGGATAAAAAAAATTCAAAACAGGCAAAATTTTCAAGAAGATAGTATGAAGAGGTAAGTTTTACTCACTCTCTTTTTAAAGAAAGGAAAATGGATAAAAGCTCAACCTCAGGAATTATTAGACTCATGCAATCTAATCTACAAAAAGTTTTCAACTCGCACCAGTCGACTGACCATTGGCAAAAAGTCTACAAACAATAAATGCTGAAGAGGTTTTAGAGAACTGTGTACCCTCTAGCTGCTGGTGAGATGTAAAAGGGTTAAACGCTAATAATGAGAACAGAAAGGAGCTGCGTTTAAAAGGAAAAATTGAGGTACCATTCAATCCAGCAGGCGCACCAATGGGCCTCTCACCTGAGAAGACCAGAATGAAGAAGACCCGGGCTGCCAAAGCTGCACTGCAGCCTTATTCACAATAGACAGGACAGTGAAGCAACCAAAATGTCCATCAACAGATGAAAGGATAAAGAAGAAGTGGTCCATGTACACAATGAATACTAGCCATGGAAAACAATGAAACACTGCTCTTTGAGGCACCATAGATGATCTTGGAGATAATCACAGAACATGAGGTAAGTCGGAAAGCAAAAGTCCTATATCCTATGATATCACTTAGAGGCGTTATCTAATAACTGACACAAAGGAACATATTTCCACAGAGAAAGTCAATCACAGACTTATTAAAAAAAATACTATGCTTATCTAAAAGGAAAGGTGGGGGGAATGGATAAATGAAGATTAGCATTACCATATGTATACAAACACATATTATACACATATATCAAAAAGACCGACCATACAGCAAGGAAGGTTTACGCAACACTCTGTAATAATTTACACGGGAAGAGGATCTCTACATAAATAGGTATATAGAATATGTAGATGAACCAGAGTGCGTATACCTTGGACAAGCAACATTCTAACCATTACCCCAATTGAAAAAATTAAAACCACGAACTAGGAGTAATGAGACATGAACTTATGGGGGGTTTTCCTGGCCCATTCCATTCAAATTTACAACCTAGGCAAACGACTTCCAGAACGGCTCTGCTGCCCTAGTACCCAGATTTGGGAATGGAGAAATGCTGCATCCTTGTGGCCGTTTCCCACAACAGCAGCTTTAAACCCACTGCAAAAGGTCACTAAATATTCACCAATTGCAGTGCTGTAAATGACACCTGCCCTCCAAAAAATACTGAGGTCTAAAATCGACCAAAAAATTCTAGAGTGCAACCTTCCAAAAAGGAAAATTGAAGAGGTATATTATACTCACACTTTTTTTCTTTTTTCTTTTAACAGAAAAGAAAAAGGCGTGGAAAAATGATGAATTGTAGGAATTTTTACAGACACGTAAACCCAAATTACAAAAACCTATCAGCTCACACCAGTCAGAATGGCCATCAACAAAAATGCTGCAAACAATAAATGCTGACGTGATTGTGGAGAAATGCGTACCCTCGATTCTAAGGGGGACGTGGTAAGAGCCACTAATGAAAGCACAATTGAGGTGCCTTGAAAAGGTAAACGTTGAGCTACCATACCAGTCAATCAATCATACCCACTGCTGGGTCTATCACCTGAGAAAATGAAAATCAAAAATCACAGGCTGGCAATCCTGCACTCCAGCAATATTTACCATAGGCAACACTTGGAAGCAACGAAAATGTCCATCAACAGAGGAATGCACCAAGAAGAAGTGGTCCATGTACACAATGGAATATTAGCCATGGAAAACATTGAAGCACTGCTCTTTGAGGCACCATAGATGAGCCTGGAGATAATCACAGAACATGAAGTAGGTCGGAAAGCAAAAGGCCTACAGCCTATATTATCACTTATGGCATTATCTAATAACTGACACAGATGAACAGATTTCCAAAGAGAAAGACACTCACAGGCTTAGAAAACAAACTATGCTCATCTAAAAGGAAAGGAGGGGGGGAAATTGAGAAATGAAGATTAGTGTTACTATACATATACAAATACATATTATATACATGTATCAAAAAGACCGAACATATAGCAAGGGAGGTCGACGGAACACTGGTATATTTTACATGGGAAGAGGATCTGTACGTTAATAGACATACATGATGTACAAATGAACCAGATTGTGTACACCTAGGACAAACAATATTCTAAACTTTACCCAGATTAAAAAAATTTTAAAAACCAAGAAGAAGTAATGAGACATAAACTTATGGGGATTTCTCCTGGCAAATTCCATTCTAATTTACAACCTAGGACAATGACTTCCAGAAAGGCTCTGCTGCCCTAGTACCCAGATTGGGGCATGGAGAAATGCTACCTCATTGTGGCCGTTTCCCACAACAGCAGCTTTGAACCCACTGCATAAGGTCACTAAATTTTCACCAACTTGCAGTTCTGTAAATGACACCAGCCCTCCAGAAAATGTCTGGGGTCAAAAATCGACCAAAAAATTCAAAAGAGGGCAACCTTCGAAGAAGACAATTTCAAGAGCTCTATTGTACTCACGGTTTTTTCTTTTAAGAGAAAAGAAAAAGGCGTAGGAATATGATGAATTTTAAAAATTTTAATGACATGCATACCCATATTACAAAAACCTATCAGCTCACAGCAGTCAGAATGGCCATTAGGAAAAATGCTGCAAAAAATAAATGGTGAAGGGTGTGTGGAGAAATGCGTACCCTCGGTTGTAAGGGGGGGCATGTAAAGAGCCACTAATGAAAACACAATGTAGGTGCTTTGAAAAGGGAAACATTGAGCTACCAGTCAATCAATCACAACCGCTGCTTGGCCTATCACCTGAGAAAATGAGAATCAAAAAGTCACAGGCTGGCAAACCTGTACGCCAGCAAGATTTACCACAGCCAGCACTTGGAAGCCATGAAAATGTCCATCAACAGAGGAATGCACCAAGAAGAAGTGGTCCACGTACACAATGGACTATTACTCTAATAATAAATATAAATTAAATTTAAAAACAAACAAAAGCAAGGAGACATCAACATTTGTGGGTTTACCCGGGCACTTTGCACTCTAATTTATAACCGAAGAACACCCCTGGCCGGTAGGTCTGTTTCCCTAGTACCAGCATGGGGAACGTAGAAAGGCTGCCGCTCTCTGGCCGTTACCTGCAAAAGCAGGTTTAAAGCCTGAGTGAACGGTCACTTCATGTGAACAAGTACTGCAGGGCTGTAAATGAAACCTGCCCTCAAAATGTCTTGAGGGAGATAACGGCCAAAATATTTCAAATGGTGACACATACTTTAAGAAAACACTTTGAAGAAATAAGCTCTAATCACAGCTGGAAAAATAAAAAGGACGTGTCTTAAAGCTCAATTTCAACGCATTATGAGACACATGCAAATTCAACCACAAAGAGGTATCAGCTCACACCACTCAGAATAACCATCAGCAAAAACTACAAAGAATAAATGCTGAAGGTGCTGGGAAGAAATACATACCCTCCACTTTAAGTGGGACGTAACCTGGAAAGAGCCACTAAGGAGAACAAAATAGAGGTGCCTTGAAAAGGTAAACATTGAGCTACCATATGATCCAGCAGACCTATTCCTGGACCTATAAACTAAGAAGACAGAATTGGAAGGACACAGGCACGCAAATCTGCATTACATAGTATTACAATAGCCAAGATATGGAAGTAACCAAAAAGTCCAACGACAGATGGGTGGACAAAGAAAGCTGCTACCCGTACAGATGGAATATGAGCTAGTGAAAAAATGAAACAATGCCATTTGCAGCACCATAGATGAGTCTAGAAGTAATCACGCAACTTGGAGTAAGTGAGAAAACGAAAGACACATATCCTATCATATCACATATAGGTGTTACCTAAAAAATGATACAAACAAAGATATTTCCACAGAGAAACACTATCATAGATTCATTAAAAAAACTTATGGTTCACCATATGGAATGGTGTGAGGATTGGATACATTACCATATTGAGGTTAACAGAGAGATACATACACATATGAAATATATAATCACCAAAGACCTACGCAATACCAAGAGAAGACTACTCAACATTGTGTCATAACCTACATGGGAAAAGGATCCGAAGAAGAACAGATATATGTATATGTGTGAAAGAACCACATCTTGCACACCTAGAACAAACAAAACATTGTAATCAAGTTTGCTGTGGTAAAAAATAAAAATTAAGTTAAAAATACCAACAAGAAGTAATGAGACATAAATTAAAGGGCTTTTTCCTCGCACATTCCATTCTAATTTACAACCTAGAACACCACTTCCAGTAAGGCTCTGTTGCCCTAGTAAACAGATTTGGTAAAGGAGAAATGCTGCCGCCTTGTGGCCGATTCCCGCAAGAGCAGCTTTTAACCCACAGCTAATGGTCACTTACCATTCACAAGGACTCAGGGCTGTAAAGGACACCTGCCCTCAAAATTGTGCTCAGATAGGGAATGGATAAAAAAAATTCAAAACAGGCAAAATTTTCAAGAAGATAGTATGAAGAGGTAAGTTTTACTCACTCTCTTTTTAAAGAAAGGAAAATGGATAAAAGCTCAACCTCAGGAATTATTAGACTCATGCAATCTAATCTACAAAAAGTTTTCAACTCGCACCAGTCGACTGACCATTGGCAAAAAGTCTACAAACAATAAATGCTGAAGAGGTTTTAGAGAACTGTGTACCCTCTAGCTGCTGGTGAGATGTAAAAGGGTTAAACGCTAATAATGAGAACAGAAAGGAGCTGCGTTTAAAAGGAAAAATTGAGGTACCATTCAATCCAGCAGGCGCACCAATGGGCCTCTCACCTGAGAAGACCAGAATGAAGAAGACCAGGGCTGCCAAAGCTGCACTGCAGCCTTATTCACAATAGACAGGACAGTGAAGCAACCAAAATGTCCATCAACAGATGAAAGGATAAAGAAGAAGTGGTCCATGTACACAATGAATACTAGCCATGGAAAACAATGAAACACTGCTCTTTGAGGCACCATAGATGATCTTGGAGATAATCACAGAACATGAGGTAAGTCGGAAAGCAAAAGTCCTATATCCTATGATATCACTTAGAGGCGTTATCTAATAACTGACACAAAGGAACATATTTCCACAGAGAAAGTCAATCACAGACTTATTAAAAAAAATACTATGCTTATCTAAAAGGAAAGGTGGGGGGAATGGATAAATGAAGATTAGCATTACCATATGTATACAAACACATATTATACACATATATCAAAAAGACCGACCATACAGCAAGGAAGGTTTACGCAACACTCTGTAATAATTTACACGGGAAGAGGATCTCTACATAAATAGGTATATAGAATATGTAGATGAACCAGAGTGCGTACACCTTGGACAAGCAACATTCTAACCATTACCCCAATTGAAAAAATTAAAACCACGAACTAGGAGTAATGAGACATGAACTTATGGGGGGTTTTCCTGGCCCATTCCATTCAAATTTACAACCTAGGCAAACGACTTCCAGAACGGCTCTGCTGCCCTAGTACCCAGATTTGGGAATGGAGAAATGCTGCATCCTTGTGGCCGTTTCCCACAACAGCAGCTTTAAACCCACTGCAAAAGGTCACTAAATATTCACCAATTGCAGTGCTGTAAATGACACCTGCCCTCCAAAAAATACTGAGGTCGAAAATCGACCAAAAAATTCTAGAGTGCAACCTTCCAAAAAGGAAATTTGAAGAGGTATATTATACTCACACTTTTTTTCTTTTTTCTTTTAACAGAAAAGAAAAAGGCGTGGAAAAATGATGAATTGTAGGAATTTTTACAGACACGTAAACCCAAATTACAAAAACCTATCAGCTCACACCAGTCAGAATGGCCATCAACAAAAATGCTGCAAACAATAAATGCTGACGTGATTGTGGAGAAACGCGTACCCTCGATTCTAAGGGGGACGTGGTAAGAGCCACTAATGAAAGCACAATTGAGGTGCCTTGAAAAGGTAAACGTTGAGCTACCATACCAGTCAATCAATCATACCCACTGCTGGGTCTATCACCTGAGAAAATGAAAATCAAAAATCACAGGCTGGCAATCCTGCACTCCAGCAATATTTACCATAGGCAACACTTGGAAGCAACAAAAATGTCCATCAACAGAGGAATGCACCAAGAAGAAGTGGTCCATGTACACAATGGAATATTAGCCATGGAAAACATTGAAGCACTGCTCTTTGAGGCACCATAGATGAGCCTGGAGATAATCACAGAACATGAAGTAGGTCGGAAAGCAAAAGGCCTACAGCCTATATTATCACTTATGGCATTATCTAATAACTGACACAGATGAACAGATTTCCAAAGAGAAAGACACTCACAGGCTTAGAAAACAAACTATGCTCATCTAAAAGGAAAGGAGGGGGGGAAATTGAGAAATGAAGATTAGTGTTACTATACATATACAAATACATATTATATACATGTATCAAAAAGACCGAACATATAGCAAGGGAGGTCGACGGAACACTGGTATATTTTACATGGGAAGAGGATCTGTACGTTAATAGACATACATGATGTACAAATGAACCAGATTGTGTACACCTAGGACAAACAATATTCTAAACTTTACCCAGATTAAAAAAATTTTAAAAACCAAGAAGAAGTAATGAGACATAAACTTATGGGGATTTCTCCTGGAAAATTCCATTCTAATTTACAACCTAGGACAATGACTTCCAGAAAGGCTCTGCTGCCCTAGTACCCAGATTGGGGCATGGAGAAATGCTACCTCCTTGTGGCCGTTTCCCACAACAGCAGCTTTGAACCCACTGCAAAAGGTCACTAAATTTTCACCAACTTGCAGTTCTGTAAATGACACCAGCCCTCCAGAAAATGTCTGGGGTCAAAAATCGACCAAAAAATTCAAAAGAGGGCAACCTTCGAAGAAGACAATTTCAAGAGCTCTATTGTACTCACGGTTTTTTCTTTTAAGAGAAAAGAAAAAGGCGTAGGAATATGATGAATTTTAAAAATTTTAATGACATGCATACCCATATTACAAAAACCTATCAGCTCACAGCAGTCAGAATGGCCATTAGGATAAATGCTGCAAAAAATAAATGGTGAAGGGAGTGTGGAGAAATGCGTACCCTCGGTTGTAAGGGGGGGCATGTAAAGAGCCACTAATGAAAACACAATGTAGGTGCTTTGAAAAGGGAAACATTGAGCTACCAGTCAATCAATCACAACCGCTGCTTGGCCTATCACCTGAGAAAATGAGAATCAAAAAGTCACAGGCTGGCAAACCTGTACGCCAGCAAGATTTACCACAGCCAGCACTTGGAAGCCATGAAAATGTCCATCAACAGAGGAATGCACCAAGAAGAAGTGGTCCACGTACACAATGGACTATTACTCTAATAATAAATATAAATTAAATTTAAAAACAAACAAAAGCAAGGAGACATCAACATTTGTGGGTTTACCCAGGCACATTGCACTCTAATTTATAACCGAAAAACACCCCTGGCCGGTAGGTCTGTTTCCCTAGTACCAGCATGGGGAACGTAGAAAGGCTGCCGCTCTCTGGCCGTTACCTGCAAAAGCAGGTTTAAAGCCTGAGCGAACGGTCACTTCATGTGAACAAGTACTGCAGGGCTGTAAATGAAACCTGCCCTCAAAATGTCTTGAGGGAGATAACGGCCAAAATATTTCAAATGGTGACACATACTTTAAGAAAACACTTTGAAGAAATAAGCTCTAATCACAGCTGGAAAAATAAAAAGGACGTGTCTTAAAGCTCAATTTCAACGCATTATGAGACACATGCAAATTCAACCACAAAGAGGTATCAGCTCACACCACTCAGAATAACCATCAGCAAAAACTACAAAGAATAAATGCTGAAGGTGCTGGGAAGAAATACATACCCTCCACTTTAAGTGGGACGTAACCTGGAAAGAGCCACTAAGGAGAACAAAATAGAGGTGCCTTGAAAAGGTAAACATTGAGCTACCATATGATCCAGCAGACCTATTCCTGGACCTATAAACTAAGAAGACAGAATTGGAAGGACACAGGCACGCAAATCTGCATTACATAGTATTACAATAGCCAAGATATGGAAGTAACCAAAAAGTCCAACGACAGATGGGTGGACAAAGAAAGCTGCTACCCGTACAGATGGAATATGAGCTAGTGAAAAAATGAAACAATGCCATTTGCAGCACCATAGATGAGTCTAGAAGTAATCACGCAACTTGGAGTAAGTGAGAAAACGAAAGACACATATCCTATCATATCACATATAGGTGTTACCTAAAAAATGATACAAACAAAGATATTTCCACAGAGAAACACTATCATAGATTCATTAAAAAAACTTATGGTTCACCATATGGAATGGTGTGAGGATTGGATACATTACCATATTGAGGTTAACAGAGAGATACATACACATATGAAATATATAATCACCAAAGACCTACGCAATACCAAGAGAAGACTACTCAACATTGTGTCATAACCTACATGGGAAAAGGATCCGAAGAAGAACAGATATATGTATATGTGTGAAAGAACCACATCTTGCACACCTAGAACAAACAAAACATTGTAATCAAGTTTGCTGTGGTAAAAAATAAAAATTAAGTTAAAAATACCAACAAGAAGTAATGAGACATAAATTAAAGGGCTTTTTCCTCGCACATTCCATTCTAATTTACAACCTAGAACACCACTTCCAGTAAGGCTCTGTTGCCCTAGTAAACAGATTTGGTAAAGGAGAAATGCTGCCGCCTTGTGGCCGATTCCCGCAAGAGCAGCTTTTAACCCACAGCTAATGGTCACTTACCATTCACAAGGACTCAGGGCTGTAAAGGACACCTGCCCTCAAAATTGTGCTCAGATAGGGAATGGATAAAAAAAATTCAAAACAGGCAAAATTTTCAAGAAGATAGTATGAAGAGGTAAGTTTTACTCACTCTCTTTTTAAAGAAAGGAAAATGGATAAAAGCTCAACCTCAGGAATTATTAGACTCATGCAATCTAATCTACAAAAAGTTTTCAACTCGCACCAGTCGACTGACCATTGGCAAAAAGTCTACAAACAATAATGCTGAAGAGGTTTTAGAGAACTGTGTACCCTCTAGCTGCTGGTGAGATGTAAAAGGGTTAAACGCTAATAATGAGAACAGAAAGGAGCTGCGTTTAAAAGGAAAAATTGAGGTACCATTCAATCCAGCAGGCGCACCAATGGGCCTCTCACCTGAGAAGACCAGAATGAAGAAGACCCGGGCTGCCAAAGCTGCACTGCAGCCTTATTCACAATAGACAGGACAGTGAAGCAACCAAAATGTCCATCAACAGATGAAAAGATAAAGAAGAAGTGGTCCATGTACACAATGAATACTAGCCATGGAAAACAATGAAACACTGCTCTTTGAGGCACCATAGATGATCTTGGAGATAATCACAGAACATGAGGTAAGTCGGAAAGCAAAAGTCCTATATCCTATGATATCACTTAGAGGCGTTATCTAATAACTGACACAAAGGAACATATTTCCACAGAGAAAGTCAATCACAGACTTATTAAAAAAAATACTATGCTTATCTAAAAGGAAAGGTGTGGGGAATGGATAAATGAAGATTAGCGTTATCATATGTATACAAACACGTATTATACACATATATCAAAAAGACCGACCATACAGCAAGGAAGGTTTTCGCAACACTCTGTAATAATTTACACGGGAAGAGGATCTCTACATAAATAGGTATATAGAATATGTAGATGAACCAGAGTGCGTATACCTTGGACAAGCAACATTCTAACCATTACCCCAATTGAAAAAATTAAAACCACGAACTAGGAGTAATGAGACATGAACTTATGGGGGGTTTTCCTGGCCCATTCCATTCAAATTTACAACCTAGGCAAACGACTTCCAGAACGGCTCTGCTGCCCTAGTACCCAGATTTGGGAATGGAGAAATGCTGCATCCTTGTGGCCGTTTCCCACAACAGCAGCTTTAAACCCACTGCAAAAGGTCACTAAATATTCACCAATTGCAGTGCTGTAAATGACACCTGCCCTCCAAAAAATACTGAGGTCGAAAATCGACCAAAAAATTCTAGAGTGCAACCTTCCAAAAAGGAAATTTGAAGAGGTATATTATACTCACACTTTTTTTCTTTTTTCTTTTAACAGAAAAGAAAAAGGCGTGGAAAAATGATGAATTGTAGGAATTTTTACAGACACGTAAACCCAAATTACAAAAACCTATCAGCTCACACCAGTCAGAATGGCCATCAACAAAAATGCTGCAAACAATAAATGCTGACGTGATTGTGGAGAAATGCGTACCCTCGATTCTAAGGGGGACGTGGTAAGAGCCACTAATGAAAGCACAATTGAGGTGCCTTGAAAAGGTAAACGTTGAGCTACCATACCAGTCAATCAATCATACCCACTGCTGGGTCTATCACCTGAGAAAATGAAAATCAAAAATCACAGGCTGGCAATCCTGCACTCCAGCAATATTTACCATAGGCAACACTTGGAAGCAACGAAAATGTCCATCAACAGAGGAATGCACCAAGAAGAAGTGGTCCATGTACACAATGGAATATTAGCCATGGAAAACATTGAAGCTCTGCTCTTTGAGGCACCATAGATGAGCCTGGAGATAATCACAAAACATGAAGTAGGTCGGAAAGCAAAAGGCCTACAGCCTATATTATCACTTATGGCATTATCTAATAACTGACACAGATGAACAGATTTCCAAAGAGAAAGACACTCACAGGCTTAGAAAAGAAACTATGCTCATCTAAAAGGAAAGGAGGGGGGGAAATTGAGAAATGAAGATTAGTGTTACTATACATATACAAATACATATTATATACATGTATCAAAAAGACCGAACATATAGCAAGGGAGGTCGACGGAACACTGGTATATTTTACATGGGAAGAGGATCTGTACGTTAATAGACATACATGATGTACAAATGAACCAGATTGTGTACACCTAGGACAAACAATATTCTAAAGTTTACCCAGATTAAAAAAATTTTAAAAACCAAGAAGAAGTAATGAGACATAAACTTATGGGGACTTCTCCTGGCAAATTCCATTCTAATTTACAACCTAGGACAATGACTTCCAGAAAGGCTCTGCTGCCCTAGTACCCAGATTGGGGCATGGAGAAATGCTACCTCCTTGTGGCCGTTTCCCACAACAGCAGCTTTGAACCCACTGCAAAAGGTCACTAAATTTTCACCAACTTGCAGTTCTGTAAATGACACCAGCCCTCCAGAAAATGTCTGGGGTCAAAAATCGACCAAAAAATTCAAAAGAGGGCAACCTTCGAAGAAGAAATTTCAAGAGCTCTATTGTACTCACGGTTTTTTCTTTTAAGAGAAAAGAAAAAGGCGTAGGAATATGATGAATTTTAAAAATTTTAATGACATGCATACCCATATTACAAAAACCTATCAGCTCACAGCAGTCAGAATGGCCATTAGGATAAATGCTGCAAAAAATAAATGGTGAACGGAGTGTGGAGAAATGCGTACCCTCGGTTGTAAGGGGGGGCATGCAAAGAGCCACTAATGAAAACACAATGTAGGTGCTTTGAAAAGGGAAACATTGAGCTACCAGTCAATCAATCACAACCGCTGCTTGGCCTATCACCTGAGAAAATGAGAATCAAAAAGTCACAGGCTGGCAAACCTGTACGCCAGCAAGATTTACCACAGCCAGCACTTGGAAGCCATGAAAATGTCCATCAACAGAGGAATGCACCAAGAAGAAGTGGTCCACGTACACAATGGACTATTACTCTAATAATAAATATAAATTAAATTTAAAAACAAACAAAAGCAAGGAGACATCAACATTTGTGGGTTTACCCGGGCACATTGCACTCTAATTTATAACCGAAGAACACCCCTGGCCGGTAGGTCTGTTTCCCTAGTACCAGCATGGGGAACGTAGAAAGGCTGCCGCTCTCTGGCCGTTACCTGCAAAAGCAGGTTTAAAGCCTGAGCGAACGGTCACTTCATGTGAACAAGTACTGCAGGGCTGTAAATGAAACCTGCCCTCAAAATGTCTTGAGGGAGATAACGGCCAAAATATTTCAAATGGTGACACATACTTTAAGAAAACACTTTGAAGAAATAAGCTCTAATCACAGCTGGAAAAATAAAAAGGACGTGTCTTAAAGCTCAATTTCAACGCATTATGAGACACATGCAAATTCAACCACAAAGAGGTATCAGCTCACACCACTCAGAATAACCATCAGCAAAAACTACAAAGAATAAATGCTGAAGGTGCTGGGAAGAAATACATACCCTCCACTTTAAGTGGGACATAACCTGGAAAGAGCCACTAAGGAGAACAAAATAGAGGTGCCTTGAAAAGGTAAACATTGAGCTACCATATGATCCAGCAGACCTATTCCTGGACCTATAAACTAAGAAGACAGAATTGGAAGGACACAGGCACGCAAATCTGCATTACATAGTATTACAATAGCCAAGATATGGAAGTAACCAAAAAGTCCAACGACAGATGGGTGGACAAAGAAAGCTGCTACCCGTACAGATGGAATATGAGCTAGTGAAAAAATGAAACAATGCCATTTGCAGCACCATAGATGAGTCTAGAAGTAATCACACAACTTGGAGTAAGTGAGAAAACGAAAGACACATATCCTATCATATCACATATAGGTGTTACCTAAAAAATGATACAAACAAAGATATTTCCACAGAGAAACACTATCATAGATTCATTAAAAAAACTTATGGTTCACCATATGGAATGGTGTGAGGATTGGATACATTACCATATTGAGGTTAACAGAGAGATACATACACATATGAAATATATAATCACCAAAGACCTACGCAATACCAAGAGAAGACTACTCAACATTGTGTCATAACCTACATGGGAAAAGGATTCGAAGAAGAACAGATATATGTATATGTGTGAAAGAACCACTTCTTGCACACCTAGAACAAACAAAACATTGTAATCAAGTTTGCTGTGGTAAAAAATAAAAATTAAGTTAAAAATACCAACAAGAAGTAATGAGACATAAATTAAAGGGCTTTTTCCTCGCACATTCCATTCTAATTTACAACCTAGAACACCACTTCCAGTAAGGCTCTGTTGCCCTAGTAACCAGATTTGGTAAAGGAGAAATGCTGCCGCCTTGTGGCCGATTCCCGCAAGAGCAGCTTTTAACCCACAGCTAATGGTCACTTACCATTCACAAGGACTCAGGGCTGTAAAGGACACCTGCCCTCAAAATTGTGCTCAGATAGGGAATGGATAAAAAAAATTCAAAACAGGCAAAATTTTCAAGAAGATAGTATGAAGAGGTAAGTTTTACTCACTCTCTTTTTAAAGAAAGGAAAATGGATAAAAGCTCAACCTCAGGAATTAGTAGACTCATGCAATCTAATCTACAAAAAGTTTTCAACTCGCACCAGTCGACTGACCATTGGCAAAAAGTCTACAAACAATAAATGCTGAAGAGGTTTTAGAGAACTGTGTACCCTCTAGCTGCTGGTGAGATGTAAAAGGGTTAAACGCTAATAATGAGAACGGAAAGGAGCTGCGTTTAAAAGGAAAAATTGAGGTACCATTCAATCCAGCAGGCGCACCAATGGGCCTCTCACCTGAGAAGACCAGAATGAAGAAGACCCGGGCTGCCAAAGCTGCACTGCAGCCTTATTCACAATAGACAGGACAGTGAAGCAACCAAAATGTCCATCAACAGATGAAAGGATAAAGAAGAAGTGGTCCATGTACACAATGAATACTAGCCATGGAAAACAATGAAACACTGCTCTTTGAGGCACCATAGATGATCTTGGAGATAATCACAGAACATGAGGTAAGTCGGAAAGCAAAAGTCCTATATCCTATGATATCACTTAGAGGCGTTATCTAATAACTGACAAAAATGAACATATTTCCACAGAGAAAGTCAATCACAGACTTATTAAAAAAATACTATGCTTATCTAAAAGGAAAGGTAGGGGGAATGGATAAATGAAGATTAGCGTTACCATATGTATACAAACACATATTATACACATATATCAAAAAGACCGACCATACAGCAAGGAGGGTTTACGCAACACTCTGTAATAATTTACACGGGAAGAGGATCTCTACATAAATAGGTATATAGAATATGTAGATGAACCAGAGTGCGTACACCTTGGATAAGCAACATTCTAACCTTTACCCCAATTGAAAAAATTAAAACCACGAACTAGGAGTAATGAGACATGAACTTATGGGGGGTTTTCCTGGCCCATTCCATTCAAATTTACAACCTAGGCAAACGACTTCCAGAACGGCTCTGCTGCCCTAGTACCCAGATTTGGGAATGGAGAAATGCTGCATCCTTGTGGCCGTTTCCCACAACAGCAGCTTTAAACCCACTGCAAAAGGTCACTAAATATTCACCAATTGCAGTGCTGTAAATGACACCTGCCCTCCAAAAAATACTGAGGTCGAAAATCGACCAAAAAATTCTAGAGTGCAACCTTCCAAAAAGGAAATTTGAAGAGGTATATTATACTCACACTTTTTTTCTTTTTTCTTTTAACAGAAAAGAAAAAGGCGTGGAAAAATGATGAATTGTAGGAATTTTTACAGACACGTAAACCCAAATTACAAAAACCTATCAGCTCACACCAGTCAGAATGGCCATCAACAAAAATGCTGCAAACAATAAATGCTGACGTGATTGTGGAGAAACGCGTACCCTCGATTCTAAGGGGGACGTGGTAAGAGCCACTAATGAAAGCACAATTGAGGTGCCTTGAAAAGGTAAACGTTGAGCTACCATACCAGTCAATCAATCATACCCACTGCTGGGTCTATCACCTGAGAAAATGAAAATCAAAAATCACAGGCTGGCAATCCTGCACTCCAGCAATATTTACCATAGGCAACACTTGGAAGCAACGAAAATGTCCATCAACAGAGGAATGCACCAAGAAGAAGTGGTCCATGTACACAATGGAATATTAGCCATGGAAAACATTGAAGCACTGCTCTTTGAGGCACCATAGATGAGCCTGGAGATAATCACAGAACATGAAGTAGGTCGGAAAGCAAAAGGCCTACAGCCTATATTATCACTTATGGCATTATCTAATAACTGACACAGATGAACAGATTTCCAAAGAGAAAGACACTCACAGGCTTAGAAAACAAACTATGCTCATCTAAAAGGAAAGGAGGGGGGGAAATTGAGAAATGAAGATTAGTGTTACTATACATATACAAATACATATTATATACATGTATCAAAAAGACCGAACATATAGCAAGGGAGGTCGACGGAACACTGGTATATTTTACATGGGAAGAGGATCTGTACGTTAATAGACATACATGATGTACAAATGAACCAGATTGTGTACACCTAGGACAAACAATATTCTAAACTTTACCCAGATTAAAAAAATTTTAAAAACCAAGAAGAAGTAATGAGACATAAACTTATGGGGATTTCTCCTGGCAAATTCCATTCTAATTTACAACCTAGGACAATGACTTCCAGAAAGGCTCTGCTGCCCTAGTACCCAGATTGGGGCATGGAGAAATGCTACCTCCTTGTGGCCGTTTCCCACAACAGCAGCTTTGAACCCACTGCATAAGGTCACTAAATTTTCACCAACTTGCAGTTCTGTAAATGACACCAGCCCTCCAGAAAATGTCTGGGGTCAAAAATCGACCAAAAAATTCAAAAGAGGGCAACCTTCGAAGAAGACAATTTCAAGAGCTCTATTGTACTCACGGTTTTTTCTTTTAAGAGAAAAGAAAAAGGCGTAGGAATATGATGAATTTTAAAAATTTTAATGACATGCATACCCATATTACAAAAACCTATCAGCTCACAGCAGTCAGAATGGCCATTAGGATAAATGCTGCAAAAAATAAATGGTGAAGGGAGTGTGGAGAAATGCGTACCCTCGGTTGTAAGGGGGGGCATGTAAAGAGCCACTAATGAAAACACAATGTAGGTGCTTTGAAAAGGGAAACATTGAGCTACCAGTCAATCAATCACAACCGCTGCTTGGCCTATCACCTGAGAAAATGAGAATCAAAAAGTCACAGGCTGGCAAACCTGTACGCCAGCAAGATTTACCACAGCCAGCACTTGGAAGCCATGAAAATGTCCATCAACAGAGGAATGCACCAAGAAGAAGTGGTCCACGTACACAATGGACTATTACTCTAATAATAAATATAAATTAAATTTAAAAACAAACAAAAGCAAGGAGACATCAACATTTGTGGGTTTACCCGGGCACATTGCACTCTAATTTATAACCGAAGAACACCCCTGGCCGGTAGGTCTGTTTCCCTAGTACCAGCATGGGGAACGTAGAAAGGCTGCCGCTCTCTGGCCGTTACCTGCAAAAGCAGGTTTAAAGCCTGAGCGAACGGTCACTTCATGTGAACAAGTACTGCAGGGCTGTAAATGAAACCTGCCCTCAAAATGTCTTGAGGGAGATAACGGCTAAAATATTTCAAATGGTGACACATACTTTAAGAAAACACTTTGAAGAAATAAGCTCTAATCACAGCTGGAAAAATAAAAAGGACGTGTCTTAAAGCTCAATTTCAACGCATTATGAGACACATGCAAATTCAACCACAAAGAGGTATCAGCTCACACCACTCAGAATAACCATCAGCAAAAACTACAAAGAATAAATGCTGAAGGTGCTGGGAAGAAATACATACCCTCCACTTTAAGTGGGACGTAACCTGGAAAGAGCCACTAAGGAGAACAAAATAGAGGTGCCTTGAAAAGGTAAACATTGAGCTACCATATGATCCAGCAGACCTATTCCTGGACCTATAAACTAAGAAGACAGAATTGGAAGGACACAGGCACGCAAATCTGCATTACATAGTATTACAATAGCCAAGATATGGAAGTAACCAAAAAGTCCAACGACAGATGGGTGGACAAAGAAAGCTGCTACCCGTACAGATGGAATATGAGCTAGTGAAAAAATGAAACAATGCCATTTGCAGCACCATAGATGAGTCTAGAAGTAATCACGCAACTTGGAGTAAGTGAGAAAACGAAAGACACATATCCTATCATATCACATATAGGTGTTACCTAAAAAATGATACAAACAAAGATATTTCCACAGAGAAACACTATCATAGATTCATTAAAAAAACTTATGGTTCACCATATGGAATGGTGTGAGGATTGGATACATTACCATATTGAGGTTAACAGAGAGATACATACACATATGAAATATATAATCACCAAAGACCTACGCAATACCAAGAGAAGACTACTCAACATTGTGTCATAACCTACATGGGAAAAGGATCCGAAGAAGAACAGATATATGTATATGTGTGAAAGAACCACATCTTGCACACCTAGAACAAACAAAACATTGTAATCAAGTTTGCTGTGGTAAAAAATAAAAATTAAGTTAAAAATACCAACAAGAAGTAATGAGACATAAATTAAAGGGCTTTTTCCTCGCACATTCCATTCTAATTTACAACCTAGAACACCACTTCCAGTAAGGCTCTGTTGCCCTAGTAAACAGATTTGGTAAAGGAGAAATGCTGCCGCCTTGTGGCCGATTCCCGCAAGAGCAGCTTTTAACCCACAGCTAATGGTCACTTACCATTCACAAGGACTCAGGGCTGTAAAGGACACCTGCCCTCAAAATTGTGCTGAGATAGGGAATGGATAAAAAAAATTCAAAACAGGCAAAATTTTCAAGAAGATAGTATGAAGAGGTAAGTTTTACTCACTCTCTTTTTAAAGAAAGGAAAATGGATAAAAGCTCAACCTCAGGAATTATTAGACTCATGCAATCTAATCTACAAAAAGTTTTCAACTCGCACCAGTCGACTGACCATTGGCAAAAAGTCTACAAACAATAATGCTGAAGAGGTTTTAGAGAACTGTGTACCCTCTAGCTGCTGGTGAGATGTAAAAGGGTTAAACGCTAATAATGAGAACAGAAAGGAGCTGCGTTTAAAAGGAAAAATTGAGGTACCATTCAATCCAGCAGGCGCACCAATGGGCCTCTCACCTGAGAAGACCAGAATGAAGAAGACCCGGGCTGCCAAAGCTGCACTGCAGCCTTATTCACAATAGACAGGACAGTGAAGCAACCAAAATGTCCATCAACAGATGAAAAGATAAAGAAGAAGTGGTCCATGTACACAATGAATACTAGCCATGGAAAACAATGAAACACTGCTCTTTGAGGCACCATAGATGATCTTGGAGATAATCACAGAACATGAGGTAAGTCGGAAAGCAAAAGTCCTATATCCTATGATATCACTTAGAGGCGTTATCTAATAACTGACACAAAGGAACATATTTCCACAGAGAAAGTCAATCACAGACTTATTAAAAAAAATACTATGCTTATCTAAAAGGAAAGGTGTGGGGAATGGATAAATGAAGATTAGCGTTATCATATGTATACAAACACGTATTATACACATATATCAAAAAGACCGACCATACAGCAAGGAAGGTTTTCGCAACACTCTGTAATAATTTACACGGGAAGAGGATCTCTACATAAATAGGTATATAGAATATGTAGATGAACCAGAGTGCGTATACCTTGGACAAGCAACATTCTAACCATTACCCCAATTGAAAAAATTAAAACCACGAACTAGGAGTAATGAGACATGAACTTATGGGGGGTTTTCCTGGCCCATTCCATTCAAATTTACAACCTAGGCAAACGACTTCCAGAACGGCTCTGCTGCCCTAGTACCCAGATTTGGGAATGGAGAAATGCTGCATCCTTGTGGCCGTTTCCCACAACAGCAGCTTTAAACCCACTGCAAAAGGTCACTAAATATTCACCAATTGCAGTGCTGTAAATGACACCTGCCCTCCAAAAAATACTGAGGTCGAAAATCGACCAAAAAATTCTAGAGTGCAACCTTCCAAAAAGGAAATTTGAAGAGGTATATTATACTCACACTTTTTTTCTTTTTTCTTTTAACAGAAAAGAAAAAGGCGTGGAAAAATGATGAATTGTAGGAATTTTTACAGACACGTAAACCCAAATTACAAAAACCTATCAGCTCACACCAGTCAGAATGGCCATCAACAAAAATGCTGCAAACAATAAATGCTGACGTGATTGTGGAGAAATGCGTACCCTCGATTCTAAGGGGGACGTGGTAAGAGCCACTAATGAAAGCACAATTGAGGTGCCTTGAAAAGGTAAACGTTGAGCTACCATACCAGTCAATCAATCATACCCACTGCTGGGTCTATCACCTGAGAAAATGAAAATCAAAAATCACAGGCTGGCAATCCTGCACTCCAGCAATATTTACCATAGGCAACACTTGGAAGCAACGAAAATGTCCATCAACAGAGGAATGCACCAAGAAGAAGTGGTCCATGTACACAATGGAATATTAGCCATGGAAAACATTGAAGCACTGCTCTTTGAGGCACCATAGATGAGCCTGGAGATAATCACAGAACATGAAGTAGGTCGGAAAGCAAAAGGCCTACAGCCTATATTATCACTTATGGCATTATCTAATAACTGACACAGATGAACAGATTTCCAAAGAGAAAGACACTCACAGGCTTAGAAAACAAACTATGCTCATCTAAAAGGAAAGGAGGGGGGGAAATTGAGAAATGAAGATTAGTGTTACTATACATATACAAATACATATTATATACATGTATCAAAAAGACCGAACATATAGCAAGGGAGGTCGACGGAACACTGGTATATTTTACATGGGAAGAGGATCTGTACGTTAATAGACATACATGATGTACAAATGAACCAGATTGTGTACACCTAGGACAAACAATATTCTAAACTTTACCCAGATTAAAAAAATTTTAAAAACCAAGAAGAAGTAATGAGACATAAACTTATGGGGATTTCTCCTGGCAAATTCCATTCTAATTTACAACCTAGGACAATGACTTCCAGAAAGGCTCTGCTGCCCTAGTACCCAGATTGGGGCATGGAGAAATGCTACCTCCTTGTGGCCGTTTCCCACAACAGCAGCTTTGAACCCACTGCATAAGGTCACTAAATTTTCACCAACTTGCAGTTCTGTAAATGACACCAGCCCTCCAGAAAATGTCTGGGGTCAAAAATCGACCAAAAAATTCAAAAGAGGGCAACCTTCGAAGAAGACAATTTCAAGAGCTCTATTGTACTCACGGTTTTTTCTTTTAAGAGAAAAGAAAAAGGCGTAGGAATATGATGAATTTTAAAAATTTTAATGACATGCATACCCATATTACAAAAACCTATCAGCTCACAGCAGTCAGAATGGCCATTAGGATAAATGCTGCAAAAAATAAATGGTGAAGGGAGTGTGGAGAAATGCGTACCCTCGGTTGTAAGGGGGGGCATGTAAAGAGCCACTAATGAAAACACAATGTAGGTGCTTTGAAAAGGGAAACATTGAGCTACCAGTCAATCAATCACAACCGCTGCTTGGCCTATCACCTGAGAAAATGAGAATCAAAAAGTCACAGGCTGGCAAACCTGTACGCCAGCAAGATTTACCACAGCCAGCACTTGGAAGCCATGAAAATGTCCATCAACAGAGGAATGCACCAAGAAGAAGTGGTCCACGTACACAATGGACTATTACTCTAATAATAAATATAAATTAAATTTAAAAACAAACAAAAGCAAGGAGACATCAACATTTGTGGGTTTACCCGGGCACATTGCACTCTAATTTATAACCGAAGAACACCCCTGGCCGGTAGGTCTGTTTCCCTAGTACCAGCATGGGGAACGTAGAAAGGCTGCCGCTCTCTGGCCGTTACCTGCAAAAGCAGGTTTAAAGCCTGAGCGAACGGTCACTTCATGTGAACAAGTACTGCAGGGCTGTAAATGAAACCTGCCCTCAAAATGTCTTGAGGGAGATAACGGCTAAAATATTTCAAATGGTGACACATACTTTAAGAAAACACTTTGAAGAAATAAGCTCTAATCACAGCTGGAAAAATAAAAAGGACGTGTCTTAAAGCTCAATTTCAACGCATTATGAGACACATGCAAATTCAACCACAAAGAGGTATCAGCTCACACCACTCAGAATAACCATCAGCAAAAACTACAAAGAATAAATGCTGAAGGTGCTGGGAAGAAATACATACCCTCCACTTTAAGTGGGACGTAACCTGGAAAGAGCCACTAAGGAGAACAAAATAGAGGTGCCTTGAAAAGGTAAACATTGAGCTACCATATGATCCAGCAGACCTATTCCTGGACCTATAAACTAAGAAGACAGAATTGGAAGGACACAGGCACGCAAATCTGCATTACATAGTATTACAATAGCCAAGATATGGAAGTAACCAAAAAGTCCAACGACAGATGGGTGGACAAAGAAAGCTGCTACCCGTACAGATGGAATATGAGCTAGTGAAAAAATGAAACAATGCCATTTGCAGCACCATAGATGAGTCTAGAAGTAATCACGCAACTTGGAGTAAGTGAGAAAACGAAAGACACATATCCTATCATATCACATATAGGTGTTACCTAAAAAATGATACAAACAAAGATATTTCCACAGAGAAACACTATCATAGATTCATTAAAAAAACTTATGGTTCACCATATGGAATGGTGTGAGGATTGGATACATTACCATATTGAGGTTAACAGAGAGATACATACACATATGAAATATATAATCACCAAAGACCTACGCAATACCAAGAGAAGACTACTCAACATTGTGTCATAACCTACATGGGAAAAGGATCCGAAGAAGAACAGATATATGTATATGTGTGAAAGAACCACATCTTGCACACCTAGAACAAACAAAACATTGTAATCAAGTTTGCTGTGGTAAAAAATAAAAATTAAGTTAAAAATACCAACAAGAAGTAATGAGACATAAATTAAAGGGCTTTTTCCTCGCACATTCCATTCTAATTTACAACCTAGAACACCACTTCCAGTAAGGCTCTGTTGCCCTAGTAAACAGATTTGGTAAAGGAGAAATGCTGCCGCCTTGTGGCCGATTCCCGCAAGAGCAGCTTTTAACCCACAGCTAATGGTCACTTACCATTCACAAGGACTCAGGGCTGTAAAGGACACCTGCCCTCAAAATTGTGCTGAGATAGGGAATGGATAAAAAAAATTCAAAACAGGCAAAATTTTCAAGAAGATAGTATGAAGAGGTAAGTTTTACTCACTCTCTTTTTAAAGAAAGGAAAATGGATAAAAGCTCAACCTCAGGAATTATTAGACTCATGCAATCTAATCTACAAAAAGTTTTCAACTCGCACCAGTCGACTGACCATTGGCAAAAAGTCTACAAACAATAATGCTGAAGAGGTTTTAGAGAACTGTGTACCCTCTAGCTGCTGGTGAGATGTAAAAGGGTTAAACGCTAATAATGAGAACAGAAAGGAGCTGCGTTTAAAAGGAAAAATTGAGGTACCATTCAATCCAGCAGGCGCACCAATGGGCCTCTCACCTGAGAAGACCAGAATGAAGAAGACCCGGGCTGCCAAAGCTGCACTGCAGCCTTATTCACAATAGACAGGACAGTGAAGCAACCAAAATGTCCATCAACAGATGAAAAGATAAAGAAGAAGTGGTCCATGTACACAATGAATACTAGCCATGGAAAACAATGAAACACTGCTCTTTGAGGCACCATAGATGATCTTGGAGATAATCACAGAACATGAGGTAAGTCGGAAAGCAAAAGTCCTATATCCTATGATATCACTTAGAGGCGTTATCTAATAACTGACACAAAGGAACATATTTCCACAGAGAAAGTCAATCACAGACTTATTAAAAAAAATACTATGCTTATCTAAAAGGAAAGGTGTGGGGAATGGATAAATGAAGATTAGCGTTATCATATGTATACAAACACGTATTATACACATATATCAAAAAGACCGACCATACAGCAAGGAAGGTTTTCGCAACACTCTGTAATAATTTACACGGGAAGAGGATCTCTACATAAATAGGTATATAGAATATGTAGATGAACCAGAGTGCGTATACCTTGGACAAGCAACATTCTAACCATTACCCCAATTGAAAAAATTAAAACCACGAACTAGGAGTAATGAGACATGAACTTATGGGGGGTTTTCCTGGCCCATTCCATTCAAATTTACAACCTAGGCAAACGACTTCCAGAACGGCTCTGCTGCCCTAGTACCCAGATTTGGGAATGGAGAAATGCTGCATCCTTGTGGCCGTTTCCCACAACAGCAGCTTTAAACCCACTGCAAAAGGTCACTAAATATTCACCAATTGCAGTGCTGTAAATGACACCTGCCCTCCAAAAAATACTGAGGTCGAAAATCGACCAAAAAATTCTAGAGTGCAACCTTCCAAAAAGGAAATTTGAAGAGGTATATTATACTCACACTTTTTTTCTTTTTTCTTTTAACAGAAAAGAAAAAGGCGTGGAAAAATGATGAATTGTAGGAATTTTTACAGACACGTAAACCCAAATTACAAAAACCTATCAGCTCACACCAGTCAGAATGGCCATCAACAAAAATGCTGCAAACAATAAATGCTGACGTGATTGTGGAGAAATGCGTACCCTCGATTCTAAGGGGGACGTGGTAAGAGCCACTAATGAAAGCACAATTGAGGTGCCTTGAAAAGGTAAACGTTGAGCTACCATACCAGTCAATCAATCATACCCACTGCTGGGTCTATCACCTGAGAAAATGAAAATCAAAAATCACAGGCTGGCAATCCTGCACTCCAGCAATATTTACCATAGGCAACACTTGGAAGCAACGAAAATGTCCATCAACAGAGGAATGCACCAAGAAGAAGTGGTCCATGTACACAATGGAATATTAGCCATGGAAAACATTGAAGCACTGCTCTTTGAGGCACCATAGATGAGCCTGGAGATAATCACAGAACATGAAGTAGGTCGGAAAGCAAAAGGCCTACAGCCTATATTATCACTTATGGCATTATCTAATAACTGACACAGATGAACAGATTTCCAAAGAGAAAGACACTCACAGGCTTAGAAAACAAACTATGCTCATCTAAAAGGAAAGGAGGGGGGGAAATTGAGAAATGAAGATTAGTGTTACTATACATATACAAATACATATTATATACATGTATCAAAAAGACCGAACATATAGCAAGGGAGGTCGACGGAACACTGGTATATTTTACATGGGAAGAGGATCTGTACGTTAATAGACATACATGATGTACAAATGAACCAGATTGTGTACACCTAGGACAAACAATATTCTAAACTTTACCCAGATTAAAAAAATTTTAAAAACCAAGAAGAAGTAATGAGACATAAACTTATGGGGATTTCTCCTGGCAAATTCCATTCTAATTTACAACCTAGGACAATGACTTCCAGAAAGGCTCTGCTGCCCTAGTACCCAGATTGGGGCATGGAGAAATGCTACCTCCTTGTGGCCGTTTCCCACAACAGCAGCTTTGAACCCACTGCAAAAGGTCACTAAATTTTCACCAACTTGCAGTTCTGTAAATGACACCAGCCCTCCAGAAAATGTCTGGGGTCAAAAATCGACCAAAAATTTCAAAAGAGGGCAACCTTTGAAGAAGACAATTTCAAGAGCTCTATTGTACTCACGATTTTTTCCTTTAAGAGAAAAGAAAAAGGCGTAGGAATATGATGAATTTTAAAAATTTTAATGACATGCATACCCATATTACAAAAACCTATCAGCTCACAGCAGTCAGAATGGCCATTAGGAAAAATGCTGCAAAAAATAAATGGTGAAGGGAGTGTGGAGAAATGCGTACCCTCGGTTGTAAGCGGGGGCATGTAAAGAGCCACTAATGAAAACACAATGTAGGTGCTTTGAAAAGGGAAACATTGAGCTACCAGTCAATCAATCACAACCGCTGCTTGGCCTATCACCTGAGAAAATGAGAATCAAAAAGTCACAGGCTGGCAAACCTGTACGCCAGCAAGATTTACCACAGCCAGCACTTGGAAGCCATGAAAATGTCCATCAACAGAGGAATGCACCAAGAAGAAGTGGTCCACGTACACAATGGACTATTACTCTAATAATAAATATAAATTAAATTTAAAAACAAACAAAAGCAAGGAGACATCAACATTTGTGGGTTTACCCGGGCACATTGCACTCTAATTTATAACCGAAGAATACCCCTGGCCGGTAGGTCTGTTTCCCTAGTACCAGCATGGGGAACGTAGAAAGGCTGCCGCTCTCTGGCCGTTACCTGCAAAAGCAGGTTTAAAGCCTGAGCGAACGGTCACTTCATGTGAACAAGTACTGCAGGGCTGTAAATGAAACCTGCCCTCAAAATGTCTTGAGGGAGATAACGGCCAAAATATTTCAAATGGTGACACATACTTTAAGAAAACACTTTGAAGAAATAAGCTCTAATCACAGCTGGAAAAATAAAAAGGACGTGTCTTAAAGCTCAATTTCAACGCATTATGAGACACATGCAAATTCAACCACAAAGAGGTATCAGCTCACACCACTCAGAATAACCATCAGCAAAAACTACAAAGAATAAATGCTGAAGGTGCTGGGAAGAAATACATACCCTCCACTTTAAGTGGGACGTAACCTGGAAAGAGCCACTAAGGAGAACAAAATAGAGGTGCCTTGAAAAGGTAAACATTGAGCTACCATATGATCCAGCAGACCTATTCCTGGACCTATAAACTAAGAAGACAGAATTGGAAGGACACAGGCACGCAAATCTGCATTACATAGTATTACAATAGCCAAGATATGGAAGTAACCAAAAAGTCCAACGACAGATGGGTGGACAAAGAAAGCTGCTACCCGTACAGATGGAATATGAGCTAGTGAAAAAATGAAACAATGCCATTTGCAGCACCATAGATGAGTCTAGAAGTAATCACGCAACTTGGAGTAAGTGAGAAAACGAAAGACACATATCCTATCATATCACATATAGGTGTTACCTAAAAAATGATACAAACAAAGATATTTCCACAGAGAAACACTATCATAGATTCATTAAAAAAACTTATGGTTCACCATATGGAATGGTGTGAGGATTGGATACATTACCATATTGAGGTTAACAGAGAGATACATACACATATGAAATATATAATCACCAAAGACCTACGCAATACCAAGAGAAGACTACTCAACATTGTGTCATAACCTACATGGGAAAAGGATCCGAAGAAGAACAGATATATGTATATGTGTGAAAGAACCACATCTTGCACACCTAGAACAAACAAAACATTGTAATCAAGTTTGCTGTGGTAAAAAATAAAAATTAAGTTAAAAATACCAACAAGAAGTAATGAGACATAAATTAAAGGGCTTTTTCCTCGCACATTCCATTCTAATTTACAACCTAGAACACCACTTCCAGTAAGGCTCTGTTGCCCTAGTAACCAGATTTGGTAAAGGAGAAATGCTGCCGCCTTGTGGCCGATTCCCGCAAGAGCAGCTTTTAACCCACAGCTAATGGTCACTTACCATTCACAAGGACTCAGGGCTGTAAAGGACACCTGCCCTCAAAATTGTGCTGAGATAGGGAATGGATAAAAAAAATTCAAAACAGGCAAAATTTTCAAGAAGATAGTATGAAGAGGTAAGTTTTACTCACTCTCTTTTTAAAGAAAGGAAAATGGATAAAAGCTCAACCTCAGGAATTATTAGACTCATGCAATCTAATCTACAAAAAGTTTTCAACTCGCACCAGTCGACTGACCATTGGCAAAAAGTCTACAAACAATAAATGCTGAAGAGGTTTTAGAGAACTGTGTACCCTCTAGCTGCTGGTGAGATGTAAAAGGGTTAAACGCTAATAATGAGAACAGAAAGGAGCTGCGTTTAAAAGGAAAAATTGAGGTACCATTCAATCCAGCAGGCGCACCAATGGGCCTCTCACCTGAGAAGACCAGAATGAAGAAGACCAGGGCTGCCAAAGCTGCACTGCAGCCTTATTCACAATAGACAGGACAGTGAAGCAACCAAAATGTCCATCAACAGATGAAAGGATAAAGAAGAAGTGGTCCATGTACACAATGAATACTAGCCATGGAAAACAATGAAACACTGCTCTTTGAGGCACCATAGATGATCTTGGAGATAATCACAGAACATGAGGTAAGTCGGAAAGCAAAAGTCCTATATCCTATGATATCACTTAGAGGCGTTATCTAATAACTGACACAAAGGAACATATTTCCACAGAGAAAGTCAATCACAGACTTATTAAAAAAAATACTATGCTTATCTAAAAGGAAAGGTGGGGGGAATGGATAAATGAAGATTAGCATTACCATATGTATACAAACACATATTATACACATATATCAAAAAGACCGACCATACAGCAAGGAAGGTTTACGCAACACTCTGTAATAATTTACACGGGAAGAGGATCTCTACATAAATAGGTATATAGAATATGTAGATGAACCAGAGTGCGTATACCTTGGACAAGCAACATTCTAACCATTACCCCAATTGAAAAAATTAAAACCACGAACTAGGAGTAATGAGACATGAACTTATGGGGGGTTTTCCTGGCCCATTCCATTCAAATTTACAACCTAGGCAAACGACTTCCAGAACGGCTCTGCTGCCCTAGTACCCAGATTTGGGAATGGAGAAATGCTGCATCCTTGTGGCCGTTTCCCACAACAGCAGCTTTAAACCCACTGCAAAAGGTCACTAAATATTCACCAATTGCAGTGCTGTAAATGACACCTGCCCTCCAAAAAATACTGAGGTCGAAAATCGACCAAAAAATTCTAGAGTGCAACCTTCCAAAAAGGAAATTTGAAGAGGTATATTATACTCACACTTTTTTTCTTTTTTCTTTTAACAGAAAAGAAAAAGGCGTGGAAAAATGATGAATTGTAGGAATTTTTACAGACACGTAAACCCAAATTACAAAAACCTATCAGCTCACACCAGTCAGAATGGCCATCAACAAAAATGCTGCAAACAATAAATGCTGACGTGATTGTGGAGAAATGCGTACCCTCGATTCTAAGGGGGACGTGGTAAGAGCCACTAATGAAAGCACAATTGAGGTGCCTTGAAAAGGTAAACGTTGAGCTACCATACCAGTCAATCAATCATACCCACTGCTGGGTCTATCACCTGAGAAAATGAAAATCAAAAATCACAGGCTGGCAATCCTGCACTCCAGCAATATTTACCATAGGCAACACTTGGAAGCAACGAAAATGTCCATCAACAGAGGAATGCACCAAGAAGAAGTGGTCCATGTACACAATGGAATATTAGCCATGGAAAACATTGAAGCACTGCTCTTTGAGGCACCATAGATGAGCCTGGAGATAATCACAGAACATGAAGTAGGTCGGAAAGCAAAAGGCCTACAGCCTATATTATCACTTATGGCATTATCTAATAACTGACACAGATGAACAGATTTCCAAAGAGAAAGACACTCACAGGCTTAGAAAACAAACTATGCTCATCTAAAAGGAAAGGAGGGGGGGAAATTGAGAAATGAAGATTAGTGTTACTATACATATACAAATACATATTATATACATGTATCAAAAAGACCGAACATATAGCAAGGGAGGTCGACGGAACACTGGTATATTTTACATGGGAAGAGGATCTGTACGTTAATAGACATACATGATGTACAAATGAACCAGATTGTGTACACCTAGGACAAACAATATTCTAAACTTTACCCAGATTAAAAAAATTTTAAAAACCAAGAAGAAGTAATGAGACATAAACTTATGGGGATTTCTCCTGGCAAATTCCATTCTAATTTACAACCTAGGACAATGACTTCCAGAAAGGCTCTGCTGCCCTAGTACCCAGATTGGGGCATGGAGAAATGCTACCTCCTTGTGGCCGTTTCCCACAACAGCAGCTTTGAACCCACTGCAAAAGGTCACTAAATTTTCACCAACTTGCAGTTCTGTAAATGACACCAGCCCTCCAGAAAATGTCTGGGGTCAAAAATCGACCAAAAATTTCAAAAGAGGGCAACCTTTGAAGAAGACAATTTCAAGAGCTCTATTGTACTCACGATTTTTTCCTTTAAGAGAAAAGAAAAAGGCGTAGGAATATGATGAATTTTAAAAATTTTAATGACATGCATACCCATATTACAAAAACCTATCAGCTCACAGCAGTCAGAATGGCCATTAGGAAAAATGCTGCAAAAAATAAATGGTGAAGGGAGTGTGGAGAAATGCGTACCCTCAGTTGTAAGCGGGGGCATGTAAAGAGCCACTAATGAAAACACAATGTAGGTGCTTTGAAAAGGGAAACATTGAGCTACCAGTCAATCAATCACAACCGCTGCTTGGCCTATCACCTGAGAAAATGAGAATCAAAAAGTCACAGGCTGGCAAACCTGTACGCCAGCAAGATTTACCACAGCCAGCACTTGGAAGCCATGAAAATGTCCATCAACAGAGGAATGCACCAAGAAGAAGTGGTCCACGTACACAATGGACTATTACTCTAATAATAAATATAAATTAAATTTAAAAACAAACAAAAGCAAGGAGACATCAACATTTGTGGGTTTACCCGGGCACATTGCACTCTAATTTATAACCGAAGAACACCCCTGGCCGGTAGGTCTGTTTCCCTAGTACCAGCATGGGGAACGTAGAAAGGCTGCCGCTCTCTGGCTGTTACCTGCAAAAGCAGGTTTAAAGCCTGAGCGAACGGTCACTTCATGTGAACAAGTACTGCAGGGCTGTAAATGAAACCTGCCCTCAAAATGTCTTGAGGGAGATAACGGCCAAAATATTTCAAATGGTGACACATACTTTAAGAAAACACTTTGAAGAAATAAGCTCTAATCACAGCTGGAAAAATAAAAAGGACGTGTCTTAAAGCTCAATTTCAACGCATTATGAGACACATGCAAATTCAACCACAAAGAGGTATCAGCTCACACCACTCAGAATAACCATCAGCAAAAACTACAAAGAATAAATGCTGAAGGTGCTGGGAAGAAATACATACCCTCCACTTTAAGTGGGACGTAACCTGGAAAGAGCCACTAAGGAGAACAAAATAGAGGTGCCTTGAAAAGGTAAACATTGAGCTACCATATGATCCAGCAGACCTATTCCTGGACCTATAAACAAAGAAGACAGAATTGGAAGGACACAGGCACGCAAATCTGCATTACATAGTATTACAATAGCCAAGATATGGAAGTAACCAAAAAGTCCAACGACAGATGGGTGGACAAAGAAAGCTGCTACCCGTAGAGATGGAATATGAGCTAGTGAAAAAATGAAACAATGCCATTTGCAGCACCATAGATGAGTCTAGAAGTAATCACGCAACTTGGAGTAAGTGAGAAAACGAAAGACACATATCCTATCATATCACATATAGGTGTTACCTAAAAAATGATACAAACAAAGATATTTCCACAGAGAAACACTATCATAGATTCATTAAAAAAACTTATGGTTCACCATATGGAATGGTGTGAGGATTGGATACATTACCATATTGAGGTTAACAGAGAGATACATACACATATGAAATATATAATCACCAAAGACCTACGCAATACCAAGAGAAGACTACTCAACATTGTGTCATAACCTACATGGGAAAAGGATCCGAAGAAGAACAGATATATGTATATGTGTGAAAGAACCACATCTTGCACACCTAGAACAAACAAAACATTGTAATCAAGTTTGCTGTGGTAAAAAATAAAAATTAAGTTAAAAATACCAACAAGAAGTAATGAGACATAAATTAAAGGGCTTTTTCCTCGCACATTCCATTCTAATTTACAACCTAGAACACCACTTCCAGTAAGGCTCTGTTGCCCTAGTAACCAGATTTGGTAAAGGAGAAATGCTGCCGCCTTGTGGCCGATTCCCGCAAGAGCAGCTTTTAACCCACAGCTAATGGTCACTTACCATTCACAAGGACTCAGGGCTGTAAAGGACACCTGCCCTCAAAATTGTGCTGAGATAGGGAATGGATAAAAAAAATTCAAAACAGGCAAAATTTTCAAGAAGATAGTATGAAGAGGTAAGTTTTACTCACTCTCTTTTTAAAGAAAGGAAAATGGATAAAAGCTCAACCTCAGGAATTATTAGACTCATGCAATCTAATCTACAAAAAGTTTTCAACTCGCACCAGTCGACTGACCATTGGCAAAAAGTCTACAAACAATAAATGCTGAAGAGGTTTTAGAGAACTGTGTACCCTCTAGCTGCTGGTGAGATGTAAAAGGGTTAAACGCTAATAATGAGAACAGAAAGGAGCTGCGTTTAAAAGGAAAAATTGAGGTACCATTCAATCCAGCAGGCGCACCAATGGGCCTCTCACCTGAGAAGACCAGAATGAAGAAGACCAGGGCTGCCAAAGCTGCACTGCAGCCTTATTCACAATAGACAGGACAGTGAAGCAACCAAAATGTCCATCAACAGATGAAAGGATAAAGAAGAAGTGGTCCATGTACACAATGAATACTAGCCATGGAAAACAATGAAACACTGCTCTTTGAGGCACCATAGATGATCTTGGAGATAATCACAGAACATGAGGTAAGTCGGAAAGCAAAAGTCCTATATCCTATGATATCACTTAGAGGCGTTATCTAATAACTGACACAAAGGAACATATTTCCACAGAGAAAGTCAATCACAGACTTATTAAAAAAAATACTATGCTTATCTAAAAGGAAAGGTGGGGGGAATGGATAAATGAAGATTAGCGTTACCATATGTATACAAACACATATTATACACATATATCAAAAAGACCGACCATACAGCAAGGAAGGTTTACGCAACACTCTGTAATAATTTACACGGGAAGAGGATCTCTACATAAATAGGTATATAGAATATGTAGATGAACCAGAGTGCGTACACCTTGGACAAGCAACATTCTAACCATTACCCCAATTGAAAAAATTAAAACCACGAACTAGGAGTAATGAGACATGAACTTATGGGGGGTTTTCCTGGCCCATTCCATTCAAATTTACAACCTAGGCAAACGACTTCCAGAACGGCTCTGCTGCCCTAGTACCCAGATTTGGGAATGGAGAAATGCTGCATCCTTGTGGCCGTTTCCCACAACAGCAGCTTTAAACCCACTGCAAAAGGTCACTAAATATTCACCAATTGCAGTGCTGTAAATGACACCTGCCCTCCAAAAAATACTGAGGTCTAAAATCGACCAAAAAATTCTAGAGTGCAACCTTCCAAAAAGGAAATTTGAAGAGGTATATTATACTCACACTTTTTTTCTTTTTTCTTTTAACAGAAAAGAAAAAGGCGTGGAAAAATGATGAATTGTAGGAATTTTTACAGACACGTAAACCCAAATTACAAAAACCTATCAGCTCACACCAGTCAGAATGGCCATCAACAAAAATGCTGCAAACAATAAATGCTGACGTGATTGTGGAGAAATGCGTACCCTCGATTCTAAGGGGGACGTGGTAAGAGCCACTAATGAAAGCACAATTGAGGTGCCTTGAAAAGGTAAACGTTGAGCTACCATACCAGTCAATCAATCATACCCACTGCTGGGTCTATCACCTGAGAAAATGAAAATCAAAAATCACAGGCTGGCAATCCTGCACTCCAGCAATATTTACCATAGGCAACACTTGGAAGCAACAAAAATGTCCATCAACAGAGGAATGCACCAAGAAGAAGTGGTCCATGTACACAATGGAATATTAGCCATGGAAAACATTGAAGCACTGCTCTTTGAGGCACCATAGATGAGCCTGGAGATAATCACAGAACATGAAGTAGGTCGGAAAGCAAAAGGCCTACAGCCTATATTATCACTTATGGCATTATCTAATAACTGACACAGATGAACAGATTTCCAAAGAGAAAGACACTCACAGGCTTAGAAAACAAACTATGCTCATCTAAAAGGAAAGGAGGGGGGGAAATTGAGAAATGAAGATTAGTGTTACTATACATATACAAATACATATTATATACATGTATCAAAAAGACCGAACATATAGCAAGGGAGGTCGACGGAACACTGGTATATTTTACATGGGAAGAGGATCTGTACGTTAATAGACATACATGATGTACAAATGAACCAGATTGTGTACACCTAGGACAAACAATATTCTAAACTTTACCCAGATTAAAAAAATTTTAAAAACCAAGAAGAAGTAATGAGACATAAACTTATGGGGATTTCTCCTGGCAAATTCCATTCTAATTTACAACCTAGGACAATGACTTCCAGAAAGGCTCTGCTGCCCTAGTACCCAGATTGGGGCATGGAGAAATGCTACCTCCTTGTGGCCGTTTCCCACAACAGCAGCTTTGAACCCACTGCAAAAGGTCACTAAATTTTCACCAACTTGCAGTTCTGTAAATGACACCAGCCCTCCAGAAAATGTCTGGGGTCAAAAATCGACCAAAAATTTCAAAAGAGGGCAACCTTTGAAGAAGACAATTTCAAGAGCTCTATTGTACTCACGATTTTTTCCTTTAAGAGAAAAGAAAAAGGCGTAGGAATATGATGAATTTTAAAAATTTTAATGACATGCATACCCATATTACAAAAACCTATCAGCTCACAGCAGTCAGAATGGCCATTAGGAAAAATGCTGCAAAAAATAAATGGTGAAGGGAGTGTGGAGAAATGCGTACCCTCAGTTGTAAGCGGGGGCATGTAAAGAGCCACTAATGAAAACACAATGTAGGTGCTTTGAAAAGGGAAACATTGAGCTACCAGTCAATCAATCACAACCGCTGCTTGGCCTATCACCTGAGAAAATGAGAATCAAAAAGTCACAGGCTGGCAAACCTGTACGCCAGCAAGATTTACCACAGCCAGCACTTGGAAGCCATGAAAATGTCCATCAACAGAGGAATGCACCAAGAAGAAGTGGTCCACGTACACAATGGACTATTACTCTAATAATAAATATAAATTAAATTTAAAAACAAACAAAAGCAAGGAGACATCAACATTTGTGGGTTTACCCGGGCACATTGCACTCTAATTTATAACCGAAGAACACCCCTGGCCGGTAGGTCTGTTTCCCTAGTACCAGCATGGGGAACGTAGAAAGGCTGCCGCTCTCTGGCTGTTACCTGCAAAAGCAGGTTTAAAGCCTGAGCGAACGGTCACTTCATGTGAACAAGTACTGCAGGGCTGTAAATGAAACCTGCCCTCAAAATGTCTTGAGGGAGATAACGGCCAAAATATTTCAAATGGTGACACATACTTTAAGAAAACACTTTGAAGAAATAAGCTCTAATCACAGCTGGAAAAATAAAAAGGACGTGTCTTAAAGCTCAATTTCAACGCATTATGAGACACATGCAAATTCAACCACAAAGAGGTATCAGCTCACACCACTCAGAATAACCATCAGCAAAAACTACAAAGAATAAATGCTGAAGGTGCTGGGAAGAAATACATACCCTCCACTTTAAGTGGGACGTAACCTGGAAAGAGCCACTAAGGAGAACAAAATAGAGGTGCCTTGAAAAGGTAAACATTGAGCTACCATATGATCCAGCAGACCTATTCCTGGACCTATAAACAAAGAAGACAGAATTGGAAGGACACAGGCACGCAAATCTGCATTACATAGTATTACAATAGCCAAGATATGGAAGTAACCAAAAAGTCCAACGACAGATGGGTGGACAAAGAAAGCTGCTACCCGTAGAGATGGAATATGAGCTAGTGAAAAAATGAAACAATGCCATTTGCAGCACCATAGATGAGTCTAGAAGTAATCACGCAACTTGGAGTAAGTGAGAAAACGAAAGACACATATCCTATCATATCACATATAGGTGTTACCTAAAAAATGATACAAACAAAGATATTTCCACAGAGAAACACTATCATAGATTCATTAAAAAAACTTATGGTTCACCATATGGAATGGTGTGAGGATTGGATACATTACCATATTGAGGTTAACAGAGAGATACATACACATATGAAATATATAATCACCAAAGACCTACGCAATACCAAGAGAAGACTACTCAACATTGTGTCATAACCTACATGGGAAAAGGATCCGAAGAAGAACAGATATATGTATATGTGTGAAAGAACCACATCTTGCACACCTAGAACAAACAAAACATTGTAATCAAGTTTGCTGTGGTAAAAAATAAAAATTAAGTTAAAAATACCAACAAGAAGTAATGAGACATAAATTAAAGGGCTTTTTCCTCGCACATTCCATTCTAATTTACAACCTAGAACACCACTTCCAGTAAGGCTCTGTTGCCCTAGTAACCAGATTTGGTAAAGGAGAAATGCTGCCGCCTTGTGGCCGATTCCCGCAAGAGCAGCTTTTAACCCACAGCTAATGGTCACTTACCATTCACAAGGACTCAGGGCTGTAAAGGACACCTGCCCTCAAAATTGTGCTGAGATAGGGAATGGATAAAAAAAATTCAAAACAGGCAAAATTTTCAAGAAGATAGTATGAAGAGGTAAGTTTTACTCACTCTCTTTTTAAAGAAAGGAAAATGGATAAAAGCTCAACCTCAGGAATTATTAGACTCATGCAATCTAATCTACAAAAAGTTTTCAACTCGCACCAGTCGACTGACCATTGGCAAAAAGTCTACAAACAATAAATGCTGAAGAGGTTTTAGAGAACTGTGTACCCTCTAGCTGCTGGTGAGATGTAAAAGGGTTAAACGCTAATAATGAGAACAGAAAGGAGCTGCGTTTAAAAGGAAAAATTGAGGTACCATTCAATCCAGCAGGCGCACCAATGGGCCTCTCACCTGAGAAGACCAGAATGAAGAAGACCAGGGCTGCCAAAGCTGCACTGCAGCCTTATTCACAATAGACAGGACAGTGAAGCAACCAAAATGTCCATCAACAGATGAAAGGATAAAGAAGAAGTGGTCCATGTACACAATGAATACTAGCCATGGAAAACAATGAAACACTGCTCTTTGAGGCACCATAGATGATCTTGGAGATAATCACAGAACATGAGGTAAGTCGGAAAGCAAAAGTCCTATATCCTATGATATCACTTAGAGGCGTTATCTAATAACTGACACAAAGGAACATATTTCCACAGAGAAAGTCAATCACAGACTTATTAAAAAAAATACTATGCTTATCTAAAAGGAAAGGTGGGGGGAATGGATAAATGAAGATTAGCGTTACCATATGTATACAAACACATATTATACACATATATCAAAAAGACCGACCATACAGCAAGGAAGGTTTACGCAACACTCTGTAATAATTTACACGGGAAGAGGATCTCTACATAAATAGGTATATAGAATATGTAGATGAACCAGAGTGCGTACACCTTGGACAAGCAACATTCTAACCATTACCCCAATTGAAAAAATTAAAACCACGAACTAGGAGTAATGAGACATGAACTTATGGGGGGTTTTCCTGGCCCATTCCATTCAAATTTACAACCTAGGCAAACGACTTCCAGAACGGCTCTGCTGCCCTAGTACCCAGATTTGGGAATGGAGAAATGCTGCATCCTTGTGGCCGTTTCCCACAACAGCAGCTTTAAACCCACTGCAAAAGGTCACTAAATATTCACCAATTGCAGTGCTGTAAATGACACCTGCCCTCCAAAAAATACTGAGGTCTAAAATCGACCAAAAAATTCTAGAGTGCAACCTTCCAAAAAGGAAATTTGAAGAGGTATATTATACTCACACTTTTTTTCTTTTTTCTTTTAACAGAAAAGAAAAAGGCGTGGAAAAATGATGAATTGTAGGAATTTTTACAGACACGTAAACCCAAATTACAAAAACCTATCAGCTCACACCAGTCAGAATGGCCATCAACAAAAATGCTGCAAACAATAAATGCTGACGTGATTGTGGAGAAATGCGTACCCTCGATTCTAAGGGGGACGTGGTAAGAGCCACTAATGAAAGCACAATTGAGGTGCCTTGAAAAGGTAAACGTTGAGCTACCATACCAGTCAATCAATCATACCCACTGCTGGGTCTATCACCTGAGAAAATGAAAATCAAAAATCACAGGCTGGCAATCCTGCACTCCAGCAATATTTACCATAGGCAACACTTGGAAGCAACGAAAATGTCCATCAACAGAGGAATGCACCAAGAAGAAGTGGTCCATGTACACAATGGAATATTAGCCATGGAAAACATTGAAGCACTGCTCTTTGAGGCACCATAGATGAGCCTGGAGATAATCACAGAACATGAAGTAGGTCGGAAAGCAAAAGGCCTACAGCCTATATTATCACTTATGGCATTATCTAATAACTGACACAGATGAACAGATTTCCAAAGAGAAAGACACTCACAGGCTTAGAAAACAAACTATGCTCATCTAAAAGGAAAGGAGGGGGGGAAATTGAGAAATGAAGATTAGTGTTACTATACATATACAAATACATATTATATACATGTATCAAAAAGACCGAACATATAGCAAGGGAGGTCGACGGAACACTGGTATATTTTACATGGGAAGAGGATCTGTACGTTAATAGACATACATGATGTACAAATGAACCAGATTGTGTACACCTAGGACAAACAATATTCTAAACTTTACCCAGATTAAAAAAATTTTAAAAACCAAGAAGAAGTAATGAGACATAAACTTATGGGGATTTCTCCTGGCAAATTCCATTCTAATTTACAACCTAGGACAATGACTTCCAGAAAGGCTCTGCTGCCCTAGTACCCAGATTGGGGCATGGAGAAATGCTACCTCCTTGTGGCCGTTTCCCACAACAGCAGCTTTGAACCCACTGCAAAAGGTCACTAAATTTTCACCAACTTGCAGTTCTGTAAATGACACCAGCCCTCCAGAAAATGTCTGGGGTCAAAAATCGACCAAAAAATTCAAAAGAGGGCAACCTTCGAAGAAGACAATTTCAAGAGCTCTATTGTACTCACGGTTTTTTCTTTTAAGAGAAAAGAAAAAGGCGTAGGAATATGATGAATTTTAAAAATTTTAATGACATGCATACCCATATTACAAAAACCTATCAGCTCACAGCAGTCAGAATGGCCATTAGGATAAATGCTGCAAAAAATAAATGGTGAAGGGAGTGTGGAGAAATGCGTACCCTCGGTTGTAAGGGGGGGCATGTAAAGAGCCACTAATGAAAACACAATGTAGGTGCTTTGAAAAGGGAAACATTGAGCTACCAGTCAATCAATCACAACCGCTGCTTGGCCTATCACCTGAGAAAATGAGAATCAAAAAGTCACAGGCTGGCAAACCTGTACGCCAGCAAGATTTACCACAGCCAGCACTTGGAAGCCATGAAAATGTCCATCAACAGAGGAATGCACCAAGAAGAAGTGGTCCACGTACACAATGGACTATTACTCTAATAATAAATATAAATTAAATTTAAAAACAAACAAAAGCAAGGAGACATCAACATTTGTGGGTTTACCCAGGCACATTGCACTCTAATTTATAACCGAAAAACACCCCTGGCCGGTAGGTCTGTTTCCCTAGTACCAGCATGGGGAACGTAGAAAGGCTGCCGCTCTCTGGCCGTTACCTGCAAAAGCAGGTTTAAAGCCTGAGCGAACGGTCACTTCATGTGAACAAGTACTGCAGGGCTGTAAATGAAACCTGCCCTCAAAATGTCTTGAGGGAGATAACGGCCAAAATATTTCAAATGGTGACACATACTTTAAGAAAACACTTTGAAGAAATAAGCTCTAATCACAGCTGGAAAAATAAAAAGGACGTGTCTTAAAGCTCAATTTCAACGCATTATGAGACACATGCAAATTCAACCACAAAGAGGTATCAGCTCACACCACTCAGAATAACCATCAGCAAAAACTACAAAGAATAAATGCTGAAGGTGCTGGGAAGAAATACATACCCTCCACTTTAAGTGGGACGTAACCTGGAAAGAGCCACTAAGGAGAACAAAATAGAGGTGCCTTGAAAAGGTAAACATTGAGCTACCATATGATCCAGCAGACCTATTCCTGGACCTATAAACAAAGAAGACAGAATTGGAAGGACACAGGCACGCAAATCTGCATTACATAGTATTACAATAGCCAAGATATGGAAGTAACCAAAAAGTCCAACGACAGATGGGTGGACAAAGAAAGCTGCTACCCGTAGAGATGGAATATGAGCTAGTGAAAAAATGAAACAATGCCATTTGCAGCACCATAGATGAGTCTAGAAGTAATCACGCAACTTGGAGTAAGTGAGAAAACGAAAGACACATATCCTATCATATCACATATAGGTGTTACCTAAAAAATGATACAAACAAAGATATTTCCACAGAGAAACACTATCATAGATTCATTAAAAAAACTTATGGTTCACCATATGGAATGGTGTGAGGATTGGATACATTACCATATTGAGGTTAACAGAGAGATACATACACATATGAAATATATAATCACCAAAGACCTACGCAATACCAAGAGAAGACTACTCAACATTGTGTCATAACCTACATGGGAAAAGGATCCGAAGAAGAACAGATATATGTATATGTGTGAAAGAACCACATCTTGCACACCTAGAACAAACAAAACATTGTAATCAAGTTTGCTGTGGTAAAAAATAAAAATTAAGTTAAAAATACCAACAAGAAGTAATGAGACATAAATTAAAGGGCTTTTTCCTCGCACATTCCATTCTAATTTACAACCTAGAACACCACTTCCAGTAAGGCTCTGTTGCCCTAGTAACCAGATTTGGTAAAGGAGAAATGCTGCCGCCTTGTGGCCGATTCCCGCAAGAGCAGCTTTTAACCCACAGCTAATGGTCACTTACCATTCACAAGGACTCAGGGCTGTAAAGGACACCTGCCCTCAAAATTGTGCTGAGATAGGGAATGGATAAAAAAAATTCAAAACAGGCAAAATTTTCAAGAAGATAGTATGAAGAGGTAAGTTTTACTCACTCTCTTTTTAAAGAAAGGAAAATGGATAAAAGCTCAACCTCAGGAATTATTAGACTCATGCAATCTAATCTACAAAAAGTTTTCAACTCGCACCAGTCGACTGACCATTGGCAAAAAGTCTACAAACAATAAATGCTGAAGAGGTTTTAGAGAACTGTGTACCCTCTAGCTGCTGGTGAGATGTAAAAGGGTTAAACGCTAATAATGAGAACAGAAAGGAGCTGCGTTTAAAAGGAAAAATTGAGGTACCATTCAATCCAGCAGGCGCACCAATGGGCCTCTCACCTGAGAAGACCAGAATGAAGAAGACCCGGGCTGCCAAAGCTGCACTGCAGCCTTATTCACAATAGACAGGACAGTGAAGCAACCAAAATGTCCATCAACAGATGAAAGGATAAAGAAGAAGTGGTCCATGTACACAATGAATACTAGCCATGGAAAACAATGAAACACTGCTCTTTGAGGCACCATAGATGATCTTGGAGATAATCACAGAACATGAGGTAAGTCGGAAAGCAAAAGTCCTATATCCTATGATATCACTTAGAGGCGTTATCTAATAACTGACACAAAGGAACATATTTCCACAGAGAAAGTCAATCACAGACTTATTAAAAAAAATACTATGCTTATCTAAAAGGAAAGGTGGGGGGAATGGATAAATGAAGATTAGCATTACCATATGTATACAAACACATATTATACACATATATCAAAAAGACCGACCATACAGCAAGGAAGGTTTACGCAACACTCTGTAATAATTTACACGGGAAGAGGATCTCTACATAAATAGGTATATAGAATATGTAGATGAACCAGAGTGCGTATACCTTGGACAAGCAACATTCTAACCATTACCCCAATTGAAAAAATTAAAACCACGAACTAGGAGTAATGAGACATGAACTTATGGGGGGTTTTCCTGGCCCATTCCATTCAAATTTACAACCTAGGCAAACGACTTCCAGAACGGCTCTGCTGCCCTAGTACCCAGATTTGGGAATGGAGAAATGCTGCATCCTTGTGGCCGTTTCCCACAACAGCAGCTTTAAACCCACTGCAAAAGGTCACTAAATATTCACCAATTGCAGTGCTGTAAATGACACCTGCCCTCCAAAAAATACTGAGGTCTAAAATCGACCAAAAAATTCTAGAGTGCAACCTTCCAAAAAGGAAAATTGAAGAGGTATATTATACTCACACTTTTTTTCTTTTTTCTTTTAACAGAAAAGAAAAAGGCGTGGAAAAATGATGAATTGTAGGAATTTTTACAGACACGTAAACCCAAATTACAAAAACCTATCAGCTCACACCAGTCAGAATGGCCATCAACAAAAATGCTGCAAACAATAAATGCTGACGTGATTGTGGAGAAATGCGTACCCTCGATTCTAAGGGGGACGTGGTAAGAGCCACTAATGAAAGCACAATTGAGGTGCCTTGAAAAGGTAAACGTTGAGCTACCATACCAGTCAATCAATCATACCCACTGCTGGGTCTATCACCTGAGAAAATGAAAATCAAAAATCACAGGCTGGCAATCCTGCACTCCAGCAATATTTACCATAGGCAACACTTGGAAGCAACGAAAATGTCCATCAACAGAGGAATGCACCAAGAAGAAGTGGTCCATGTACACAATGGAATATTAGCCATGGAAAACATTGAAGCACTGCTCTTTGAGGCACCATAGATGAGCCTGGAGATAATCACAGAACATGAAGTAGGTCGGAAAGCAAAAGGCCTACAGCCTATATTATCACTTATGGCATTATCTAATAACTGACACAGATGAACAGATTTCCAAAGAGAAAGACACTCACAGGCTTAGAAAACAAACTATGCTCATCTAAAAGGAAAGGAGGGGGGGAAATTGAGAAATGAAGATTAGTGTTACTATACATATACAAATACATATTATATACATGTATCAAAAAGACCGAACATATAGCAAGGGAGGTCGACGGAACACTGGTATATTTTACATGGGAAGAGGATCTGTACGTTAATAGACATACATGATGTACAAATGAACCAGATTGTGTACACCTAGGACAAACAATATTCTAAACTTTACCCAGATTAAAAAAATTTTAAAAACCAAGAAGAAGTAATGAGACATAAACTTATGGGGATTTCTCCTGGCAAATTCCATTCTAATTTACAACCTAGGACAATGACTTCCAGAAAGGCTCTGCTGCCCTAGTACCCAGATTGGGGCATGGAGAAATGCTACCTCATTGTGGCCGTTTCCCACAACAGCAGCTTTGAACCCACTGCATAAGGTCACTAAATTTTCACCAACTTGCAGTTCTGTAAATGACACCAGCCCTCCAGAAAATGTCTGGGGTCAAAAATCGACCAAAAAATTCAAAAGAGGGCAACCTTCGAAGAAGACAATTTCAAGAGCTCTATTGTACTCACGGTTTTTTCTTTTAAGAGAAAAGAAAAAGGCGTAGGAATATGATGAATTTTAAAAATTTTAATGACATGCATACCCATATTACAAAAACCTATCAGCTCACAGCAGTCAGAATGGCCATTAGGAAAAATGCTGCAAAAAATAAATGGTGAAGGGTGTGTGGAGAAATGCGTACCCTCGGTTGTAAGGGGGGGCATGTAAAGAGCCACTAATGAAAACACAATGTAGGTGCTTTGAAAAGGGAAACATTGAGCTACCAGTCAATCAATCACAACCGCTGCTTGGCCTATCACCTGAGAAAATGAGAATCAAAAAGTCACAGGCTGGCAAACCTGTACGCCAGCAAGATTTACCACAGCCAGCACTTGGAAGCCATGAAAATGTCCATCAACAGAGGAATGCACCAAGAAGAAGTGGTCCACGTACACAATGGACTATTACTCTAATAATAAATATAAATTAAATTTAAAAACAAACAAAAGCAAGGAGACATCAACATTTGTGGGTTTACCCGGGCACTTTGCACTCTAATTTATAACCGAAGAACACCCCTGGCCGGTAGGTCTGTTTCCCTAGTACCAGCATGGGGAACGTAGAAAGGCTGCCGCTCTCTGGCCGTTACCTGCAAAAGCAGGTTTAAAGCCTGAGCGAACGGTCACTTCATGTGAACAAGTACTGCAGGGCTGTAAATGAAACCTGCCCTCAAAATGTCTTGAGGGAGATAACGGCCAAAATATTTCAAATGGTGACACATACTTTAAGAAAACACTTTGAAGAAATAAGCTCTAATCACAGCTGGAAAAATAAAAAGGACGTGTCTTAAAGCTCAATTTCAACGCATTATGAGACACATGCAAATTCAACCACAAAGAGGTATCAGCTCACACCACTCAGAATAACCATCAGCAAAAACTACAAAGAATAAATGCTGAAGGTGCTGGGAAGAAATACATACCCTCCACTTTAAGTGGGACGTAACCTGGAAAGAGCCACTAAGGAGAACAAAATAGAGGTGCCTTGAAAAGGTAAACATTGAGCTACCATATGATCCAGCAGACCTATTCCTGGACCTATAAACTAAGAAGACAGAATTGGAAGGACACAGGCACGCAAATCTGCATTACATAGTATTACAATAGCCAAGATATGGAAGTAACCAAAAAGTCCAACGACAGATGGGTGGACAAAGAAAGCTGCTACCCGTAGAGATGGAATATGAGCTAGTGAAAAAATGAAACAATGCCATTTGCAGCACCATAGATGAGTCTAGAAGTAATCACGCAACTTGGAGTAAGTGAGAAAACGAAAGACACATATCCTATCATATCACATATAGGTGTTACCTAAAAAATGATACAAACAAAGATATTTCCACAGAGAAACACTATCATAGATTCATTAAAAAAACTTATGGTTCACCATATGGAATGGTGTGAGGATTGGATACATTACCATATTGAGGTTAACAGAGAGATACATACACATATGAAATATATAATCACCAAAGACCTACGCAATACCAAGAGAAGACTACTCAACATTGTGTCATAACCTACATGGGAAAAGGATCCGAAGAAGAACAGATATATGTATATGTGTGAAAGAACCACATCTTGCACACCTAGAACAAACAAAACATTGTAATCAAGTTTGCTGTGGTAAAAAATAAAAATTAAGTTAAAAATACCAACAAGAAGTAATGAGACATAAATTAAAGGGCTTTTTCCTCGCACATTCCATTCTAATTTACAACCTAGAACACCACTTCCAGTAAGGCTCTGTTGCCCTAGTAACCAGATTTGGTAAAGGAGAAATGCTGCCGCCTTGTGGCCGATTCCCGCAAGAGCAGCTTTTAACCCACAGCTAATGGTCACTTACCATTCACAAGGACTCAGGGCTGTAAAGGACACCTGCCCTCAAAATTGTGCTCAGATAGGGAATGGATAAAAAAAATTCAAAACAGGCAAAATTTTCAAGAAGATAGTATGAAGAGGTAAGTTTTACTCACTCTCTTTTTAAAGAAAGGAAAATGGATAAAAGCTCAACCTCAGGAATTATTAGACTCATGCAATCTAATCTACAAAAAGTTTTCAACTCGCACCAGTCGACTGACCATTGGCAAAAAGTCTACAAACAATAAATGCTGAAGAGGTTTTAGAGAACTGTGTACCCTCTAGCTGCTGGTGAGATGTAAAAGGGTTAAACGCTAATAATGAGAACAGAAAGGAGCTGCGTTTAAAAGGAAAAATTGAGGTACCATTCAATCCAGCAGGCGCACCAATGGGCCTCTCACCTGAGAAGACCAGAATGAAGAAGACCAGGGCTGCCAAAGCTGCACTGCAGCCTTATTCACAATAGACAGGACAGTGAAGCAACCAAAATGTCCATCAACAGATGAAAGGATAAAGAAGAAGTGGTCCATGTACACAATGAATACTAGCCATGGAAAACAATGAAACACTGCTCTTTGAGGCACCATAGATGATCTTGGAGATAATCACAGAACATGAGGTAAGTCGGAAAGCAAAAGTCCTATATCCTATGATATCACTTAGAGGCGTTATCTAATAACTGACACAAAGGAACATATTTCCACAGAGAAAGTCAATCACAGACTTATTAAAAAAAATACTATGCTTATCTAAAAGGAAAGGTGGGGGGAATGGATAAATGAAGATTAGCATTACCATATGTATACAAACACATATTATACACATATATCAAAAAGACCGACCATACAGCAAGGAAGGTTTACGCAACACTCTGTAATAATTTACACGGGAAGAGGATCTCTACATAAATAGGTATATAGAATATGTAGATGAACCAGAGTGCGTACACCTTGGACAAGCAACATTCTAACCATTACCCCAATTGAAAAAATTAAAACCACGAACTAGGAGTAATGAGACATGAACTTATGGGGGGTTTTCCTGGCCCATTCCATTCAAATTTACAACCTAGGCAAACGACTTCCAGAACGGCTCTGCTGCCCTAGTACCCAGATTTGGGAATGGAGAAATGCTGCATCCTTGTGGCCGTTTCCCACAACAGCAGCTTTAAACCCACTGCAAAAGGTCACTAAATATTCACCAATTGCAGTGCTGTAAATGACACCTGCCCTCCAAAAAATACTGAGGTCGAAAATCGACCAAAAAATTCTAGAGTGCAACCTTCCAAAAAGGAAATTTGAAGAGGTATATTATACTCACACTTTTTTTCTTTTTTCTTTTAACAGAAAAGAAAAAGGCGTGGAAAAATGATGAATTGTAGGAATTTTTACAGACACGTAAACCCAAATTACAAAAACCTATCAGCTCACACCAGTCAGAATGGCCATCAACAAAAATGCTGCAAACAATAAATGCTGACGTGATTGTGGAGAAACGCGTACCCTCGATTCTAAGGGGGACGTGGTAAGAGCCACTAATGAAAGCACAATTGAGGTGCCTTGAAAAGGTAAACGTTGAGCTACCATACCAGTCAATCAATCATACCCACTGCTGGGTCTATCACCTGAGAAAATGAAAATCAAAAATCACAGGCTGGCAATCCTGCACTCCAGCAATATTTACCATAGGCAACACTTGGAAGCAACGAAAATGTCCATCAACAGAGGAATGCACCAAGAAGAAGTGGTCCATGTACACAATGGAATATTAGCCATGGAAAACATTGAAGCACTGCTCTTTGAGGCACCATAGATGAGCCTGGAGATAATCACAGAACATGAAGTAGGTCGGAAAGCAAAAGGCCTACAGCCTATATTATCACTTATGGCATTATCTAATAACTGACACAGATGAACAGATTTCCAAAGAGAAAGACACTCACAGGCTTAGAAAACAAACTATGCTCATCTAAAAGGAAAGGAGGGGGGGAAATTGAGAAATGAAGATTAGTGTTACTATACATATACAAATACATATTATATACATGTATCAAAAAGACCGAACATATAGCAAGGGAGGTCGACGGAACACTGGTATATTTTACATGGGAAGAGGATCTGTACGTTAATAGACATACATGATGTACAAATGAACCAGATTGTGTACACCTAGGACAAACAATATTCTAAACTTTACCCAGATTAAAAAAATTTTAAAAACCAAGAAGAAGTAATGAGACATAAACTTATGGGGATTTCTCCTGGAAAATTCCATTCTAATTTACAACCTAGGACAATGACTTCCAGAAAGGCTCTGCTGCCCTAGTACCCAGATTGGGGCATGGAGAAATGCTACCTCCTTGTGGCCGTTTCCCACAACAGCAGCTTTGAACCCACTGCAAAAGGTCACTAAATTTTCACCAACTTGCAGTTCTGTAAATGACACCAGCCCTCCAGAAAATGTCTGGGGTCAAAAATCGACCAAAAAATTCAAAAGAGGGCAACCTTCGAAGAAGACAATTTCAAGAGCTCTATTGTACTCACGGTTTTTTCTTTTAAGAGAAAAGAAAAAGGCGTAGGAATATGATGAATTTTAAAAATTTTAATGACATGCATACCCATATTACAAAAACCTATCAGCTCACAGCAGTCAGAATGGCCATTAGGATAAATGCTGCAAAAAATAAATGGTGAAGGGAGTGTGGAGAAATGCGTACCCTCGGTTGTAAGGGGGGGCATGTAAAGAGCCACTAATGAAAACACAATGTAGGTGCTTTGAAAAGGGAAACATTGAGCTACCAGTCAATCAATCACAACCGCTGCTTGGCCTATCACCTGAGAAAATGAGAATCAAAAAGTCACAGGCTGGCAAACCTGTACGCCAGCAAGATTTACCACAGCCAGCACTTGGAAGCCATGAAAATGTCCATCAACAGAGGAATGCACCAAGAAGAAGTGGTCCACGTACACAATGGACTATTACTCTAATAATAAATATAAATTAAATATAAAAACAAACAAAAGCAAGGAGACATCAACATTTGTGGGTTTACCCAGGCACATTGCACTCTAATTTATAACCGAAAAACACCCCTGGCCGGTAGGTCTGTTTCCCTAGTACCAGCATGGGGAACGTAGAAAGGCTGCCGCTCTCTGGCCGTTACCTGCAAAAGCAGGTTTAAAGCCTGAGCGAACGGTCACTTCATGTGAACAAGTACTGCAGGGCTGTAAATGAAACCTGCCCTCAAAATGTCTTGAGGGAGATAACGGCCAAAATATTTCAAATGGTGACACATACTTTAAGAAAACACTTTGAAGAAATAAGCTCTAATCACAGCTGGAAAAATAAAAAGGACGTGTCTTAAAGCTCAATTTCAACGCATTATGAGACACATGCAAATTCAACCACAAAGAGGTATCAGCTCACACCACTCAGAATAACCATCAGCAAAAACTACAAAGAATAAATGCTGAAGGTGCTGGGAAGAAATACATACCCTCCACTTTAAGTGGGACGTAACCTGGAAAGAGCCACTAAGGAGAACAAAATAGAGGTGCCTTGAAAAGGTAAACATTGAGCTACCATATGATCCAGCAGACCTATTCCTGGACCTATAAACTAAGAAGACAGAATTGGAAGGACACAGGCACGCAAATCTGCATTACATAGTATTACAATAGCCAAGATATGGAAGTAACCAAAAAGTCCAACGACAGATGGGTGGACAAAGAAAGCTGCTACCCGTACAGATGGAATATGAGCTAGTGAAAAAATGAAACAATGCCATTTGCAGCACCATAGATGAGTCTAGAAGTAATCACGCAACTTGGAGTAAGTGAGAAAACGAAAGACACATATCCTATCATATCACATATAGGTGTTACCTAAAAAATGATACAAACAAAGATATTTCCACAGAGAAACACTATCATAGATTCATTAAAAAAACTTATGGTTCACCATATGGAATGGTGTGAGGATTGGATACATTACCATATTGAGGTTAACAGAGAGATACATACACATATGAAATATATAATCACCAAAGACCTACGCAATACCAAGAGAAGACTACTCAACATTGTGTCATAACCTACATGGGAAAAGGATCCGAAGAAGAACAGATATATGTATATGTGTGAAAGAACCACATCTTGCACACCTAGAACAAACAAAACATTGTAATCAAGTTTGCTGTGGTAAAAAATAAAAATTAAGTTAAAAATACCAACAAGAAGTAATGAGACATAAATTAAAGGGCTTTTTCCTCGCACATTCCATTCTAATTTACAACCTAGAACACCACTTCCAGTAAGGCTCTGTTGCCCTAGTAAACAGATTTGGTAAAGGAGAAATGCTGCCGCCTTGTGGCCGATTCCCGCAAGAGCAGCTTTTAACCCACAGCTAATGGTCACTTACCATTCACAAGGACTCAGGGCTGTAAAGGACACCTGCCCTCAAAATTGTGCTGAGATAGGGAATGGATAAAAAAAATTCAAAACAGGCAAAATTTTCAAGAAGATAGTATGAAGAGGTAAGTTTTACTCACTCTCTTTTTAAAGAAAGGAAAATGGATAAAAGCTCAACCTCAGGAATTATTAGACTCATGCAATCTAATCTACAAAAAGTTTTCAACTCGCACCAGTCGACTGACCATTGGCAAAAAGTCTACAAACAATAATGCTGAAGAGGTTTTAGAGAACTGTGTACCCTCTAGCTGCTGGTGAGATGTAAAAGGGTTAAACGCTAATAATGAGAACAGAAAGGAGCTGCGTTTAAAAGGAAAAATTGAGGTACCATTCAATCCAGCAGGCGCACCAATGGGCCTCTCACCTGAGAAGACCAGAATGAAGAAGACCCGGGCTGCCAAAGCTGCACTGCAGCCTTATTCACAATAGACAGGACAGTGAAGCAACCAAAATGTCCATCAACAGATGAAAAGATAAAGAAGAAGTGGTCCATGTACACAATGAATACTAGCCATGGAAAACAATGAAACACTGCTCTTTGAGGCACCATAGATGATCTTGGAGATAATCACAGAACATGAGGTAAGTCGGAAAGCAAAAGTCCTATATCCTATGATATCACTTAGAGGCGTTATCTAATAACTGACACAAAGGAACATATTTCCACAGAGAAAGTCAATCACAGACTTATTAAAAAAAATACTATGCTTATCTAAAAGGAAAGGTGTGGGGAATGGATAAATGAAGATTAGCGTTATCATATGTATACAAACACGTATTATACACATATATCAAAAAGACCGACCATACAGCAAGGAAGGTTTTCGCAACACTCTGTAATAATTTACACGGGAAGAGGATCTCTACATAAATAGGTATATAGAATATGTAGATGAACCAGAGTGCGTATACCTTGGACAAGCAACATTCTAACCATTACCCCAATTGAAAAAATTAAAACCACGAACTAGGAGTAATGAGACATGAACTTATGGGGGGTTTTCCTGGCCCATTCCATTCAAATTTACAACCTAGGCAAACGACTTCCAGAACGGCTCTGCTGCCCTAGTACCCAGATTTGGGAATGGAGAAATGCTGCATCCTTGTGGCCGTTTCCCACAACAGCAGCTTTAAACCCACTGCAAAAGGTCACTAAATATTCACCAATTGCAGTGCTGTAAATGACACCTGCCCTCCAAAAAATACTGAGGTCGAAAATCGACCAAAAAATTCTAGAGTGCAACCTTCCAAAAAGGAAATTTGAAGAGGTATATTATACTCACACTTTTTTTCTTTTTTCTTTTAACAGAAAAGAAAAAGGCGTGGAAAAATGATGAATTGTAGGAATTTTTACAGACACGTAAACCCAAATTACAAAAACCTATCAGCTCACACCAGTCAGAATGGCCATCAACAAAAATGCTGCAAACAATAAATGCTGACGTGATTGTGGAGAAACGCGTACCCTCGATTCTAAGGGGGACGTGGTAAGAGCCACTAATGAAAGCACAATTGAGGTGCCTTGAAAAGGTAAACGTTGAGCTACCATACCAGTCAATCAATCATACCCACTGCTGGGTCTATCACCTGAGAAAATGAAAATCAAAAATCACAGGCTGGCAATCCTGCACTCCAGCAATATTTACCATAGGCAACACTTGGAAGCAACGAAAATGTCCATCAACAGAGGAATGCACCAAGAAGAAGTGGTCCATGTACACAATGGAATATTAGCCATGGAAAACATTGAAGCTCTGCTCTTTGAGGCACCATAGATGAGCCTGGAGATAATCACAAAACATGAAGTAGGTCGGAAAGCAAAAGGCCTACAGCCTATATTATCACTTATGGCATTATCTAATAACTGACACAGATGAACAGATTTCCAAAGAGAAAGACACTCACAGGCTTAGAAAAGAAACTATGCTCATCTAAAAGGAAAGGAGGGGGGGAAATTGAGAAATGAAGATTAGTGTTACTATACATATACAAATACATATTATATACATGTATCAAAAAGACCGAACATATAGCAAGGGAGGTCGACGGAACACTGGTATATTTTACATGGGAAGAGGATCTGTACGTTAATAGACATACATGATGTACAAATGAACCAGATTGTGTACACCTAGGACAAACAATATTCTAAAGTTTACCCAGATTAAAAAAATTTTAAAAACCAAGAAGAAGTAATGAGACATAAACTTATGGGGATTTCTCCTGGCAAATTCCATTCTAATTTACAACCTAGGACAATGACTTCCAGAAAGGCTCTGCTGCCCTAGTACCCAGATTGGGGCATGGAGAAATGCTACCTCCTTGTGGCCGTTTCCCACAACAGCAGCTTTGAACCCACTGCAAAAGGTCACTAAATTTTCACCAACTTGCAGTTCTGTAAATGACACCAGCCCTCCAGAAAATGTCTGGGGTCAAAAATCGACCAAAAAATTCAAAAGAGGGCAACCTTCGAAGAAGAAATTTCAAGAGCTCTATTGTACTCACGGTTTTTTCTTTTAAGAGAAAAGAAAAAGGCGTAGGAATATGATGAATTTTAAAAATTTTAATGACATGCATACCCATATTACAAAAACCTATCAGCTCACAGCAGTCAGAATGGCCATTAGGATAAATGCTGCAAAAAATAAATGGTGAACGGAGTGTGGAGAAATGCGTACCCTCGGTTGTAAGGGGGGGCATGTAAAGAGCCACTAATGAAAACACAATGTAGGTGCTTTGAAAAGGGAAACATTGAGCTACCAGTCAATCAATCACAACCGCTGCTTGGCCTATCACCTGAGAAAATGAGAATCAAAAAGTCACAGGCTGGCAAACCTGTACGCCAGCAAGATTTACCACAGCCAGCACTTGGAAGCCATGAAAATGTCCATCAACAGAGGAATGCACCAAGAAGAAGTGGTCCACGTACACAATGGACTATTACTCTAATAATAAATATAAATTAAATTTAAAAACAAACAAAAGCAAGGAGACATCAACATTTGTGGGTTTACCCGGGCACATTGCACTCTAATTTATAACCGAAGAACACCCCTGGCCGGTAGGTCTGTTTCCCTAGTACCAGCATGGGGAACGTAGAAAGGCTGCCGCTCTCTGGCCGTTACCTGCAAAAGCAGGTTTAAAGCCTGAGCGAACGGTCACTTCATGTGAACAAGTACTGCAGGGCTGTAAATGAAACCTGCCCTCAAAATGTCTTGAGGGAGATAACGGCCAAAATATTTCAAATGGTGACACATACTTTAAGAAAACACTTTGAAGAAATAAGCTCTAATCACAGCTGGAAAAATAAAAAGGACGTGTCTTAAAGCTCAATTTCAACGCATTATGAGACACATGCAAATTCAACCACAAAGAGGTATCAGCTCACACCACTCAGAATAACCATCAGCAAAAACTACAAAGAATAAATGCTGAAGGTGCTGGGAAGAAATACATACCCTCCACTTTAAGTGGGACATAACCTGGAAAGAGCCACTAAGGAGAACAAAATAGAGGTGCCTTGAAAAGGTAAACATTGAGCTACCATATGATCCAGCAGACCTATTCCTGGACCTATAAACTAAGAAGACAGAATTGGAAGGACACAGGCACGCAAATCTGCATTACATAGTATTACAATAGCCAAGATATGGAAGTAACCAAAAAGTCCAACGACAGATGGGTGGACAAAGAAAGCTGCTACCCGTACAGATGGAATATGAGCTAGTGAAAAAATGAAACAATGCCATTTGCAGCACCATAGATGAGTCTAGAAGTAATCACACAACTTGGAGTAAGTGAGAAAACGAAAGACACATATCCTATCATATCACATATAGGTGTTACCTAAAAAATGATACAAACAAAGATATTTCCACAGAGAAACACTATCATAGATTCATTAAAAAAACTTATGGTTCACCATATGGAATGGTGTGAGGATTGGATACATTACCATATTGAGGTTAACAGAGAGATACATACACATATGAAATATATAATCACCAAAGACCTACGCAATACCAAGAGAAGACTACTCAACATTGTGTCATAACCTACATGGGAAAAGGATTCGAAGAAGAACAGATATATGTATATGTGTGAAAGAACCACTTCTTGCACACCTAGAACAAACAAAACATTGTAATCAAGTTTGCTGTGGTAAAAAATAAAAATTAAGTTAAAAATACCAACAAGAAGTAATGAGACATAAATTAAAGGGCTTTTTCCTCGCACATTCCATTCTAATTTACAACCTAGAACACCACTTCCAGTAAGGCTCTGTTGCCCTAGTAACCAGATTTGGTAAAGGAGAAATGCTGCCGCCTTGTGGCCGATTCCCGCAAGAGCAGCTTTTAACCCACAGCTAATGGTCACTTACCATTCACAAGGACTCAGGGCTGTAAAGGACACCTGCCCTCAAAATTGTGCTCAGATAGGGAATGGATAAAAAAAATTCAAAACAGGCAAAATTTTCAAGAAGATAGTATGAAGAGGTAAGTTTTACTCACTCTCTTTTTAAAGAAAGGAAAATGGATAAAAGCTCAACCTCAGGAATTAGTAGACTCATGCAATCTAATCTACAAAAAGTTTTCAACTCGCACCAGTCGACTGACCATTGGCAAAAAGTCTACAAACAATAAATGCTGAAGAGGTTTTAGAGAACTGTGTACCCTCTAGCTGCTGGTGAGATGTAAAAGGGTTAAACGCTAATAATGAGAACGGAAAGGAGCTGCGTTTAAAAGGAAAAATTGAGGTACCATTCAATCCAGCAGGCGCACCAATGGGCCTCTCACCTGAGAAGACCAGAATGAAGAAGACCCGGGCTGCCAAAGCTGCACTGCAGCCTTATTCACAATAGACAGGACAGTGAAGCAACCAAAATGTCCATCAACAGATGAAAGGATAAAGAAGAAGTGGTCCATGTACACAATGAATACTAGCCATGGAAAACAATGAAACACTGCTCTTTGAGGCACCATAGATGATCTTGGAGATAATCACAGAACATGAGGTAAGTCGGAAAGCAAAAGTCCTATATCCTATGATATCACTTAGAGGCGTTATCTAATAACTGACAAAAATGAACATATTTCCACAGAGAAAGTCAATCACAGACTTATTAAAAAAATACTATGCTTATCTAAAAGGAAAGGTAGGGGGAATGGATAAATGAAGATTAGCGTTACCATATGTATACAAACACATATTATACACATATATCAAAAAGACCGACCATACAGCAAGGAGGGTTTACGCAACACTCTGTAATAATTTACACGGGAAGAGGATCTCTACATAAATAGGTATATAGAATATGTAGATGAACCAGAGTGCGTACACCTTGGATAAGCAACATTCTAACCTTTACCCCAATTGAAAAAATTAAAACCACGAACTAGGAGTAATGAGACATGAACTTATGGGGGGTTTTCCTGGCCCATTCCATTCAAATTTACAACCTAGGCAAACGACTTCCAGAACGGCTCTGCTGCCCTAGTACCCAGATTTGGGAATGGAGAAATGCTGCATCCTTGTGGCCGTTTCCCACAACAGCAGCTTTAAACCCACTGCAAAAGGTCACTAAATATTCACCAATTGCAGTGCTGTAAATGACACCTGCCCTCCAAAAAATACTGAGGTCGAAAATCGACCAAAAAATTCTAGAGTGCAACCTTCCAAAAAGGAAATTTGAAGAGGTATATTATACTCACACTTTTTTTCTTTTTTCTTTTAACAGAAAAGAAAAAGGCGTGGAAAAATGATGAATTGTAGGAATTTTTACAGACACGTAAACCCAAATTACAAAAACCTATCAGCTCACACCAGTCAGAATGGCCATCAACAAAAATGCTGCAAACAATAAATGCTGACGTGATTGTGGAGAAACGCGTACCCTCGATTCTAAGGGGGACGTGGTAAGAGCCACTAATGAAAGCACAATTGAGGTGCCTTGAAAAGGTAAACGTTGAGCTACCATACCAGTCAATCAATCATACCCACTGCTGGGTCTATCACCTGAGAAAATGAAAATCAAAAATCACAGGCTGGCAATCCTGCACTCCAGCAATATTTACCATAGGCAACACTTGGAAGCAACGAAAATGTCCATCAACAGAGGAATGCACCAAGAAGAAGTGGTCCATGTACACAATGGAATATTAGCCATGGAAAACATTGAAGCACTGCTCTTTGAGGCACCATAGATGAGCCTGGAGATAATCACAGAACATGAAGTAGGTCGGAAAGCAAAAGGCCTACAGCCTATATTATCACTTATGGCATTATCTAATAACTGACACAGATGAACAGATTTCCAAAGAGAAAGACACTCACAGGCTTAGAAAACAAACTATGCTCATCTAAAAGGAAAGGAGGGGGGGAAATTGAGAAATGAAGATTAGTGTTACTATACATATACAAATACATATTATATACATGTATCAAAAAGACCGAACATATAGCAAGGGAGGTCGACGGAACACTGGTATATTTTACATGGGAAGAGGATCTGTACGTTAATAGACATACATGATGTACAAATGAACCAGATTGTGTACACCTAGGACAAACAATATTCTAAACTTTACCCAGATTAAAAAAATTTTAAAAACCAAGAAGAAGTAATGAGACATAAACTTATGGGGATTTCTCCTGGCAAATTCCATTCTAATTTACAACCTAGGACAATGACTTCCAGAAAGGCTCTGCTGCCCTAGTACCCAGATTGGGGCATGGAGAAATGCTACCTCCTTGTGGCCGTTTCCCACAACAGCAGCTTTGAACCCACTGCATAAGGTCACTAAATTTTCACCAACTTGCAGTTCTGTAAATGACACCAGCCCTCCAGAAAATGTCTGGGGTCAAAAATCGACCAAAAAATTCAAAAGAGGGCAACCTTCGAAGAAGACAATTTCAAGAGCTCTATTGTACTCACGGTTTTTTCTTTTAAGAGAAAAGAAAAAGGCGTAGGAATATGATGAATTTTAAAAATTTTAATGACATGCATACCCATATTACAAAAACCTATCAGCTCACAGCAGTCAGAATGGCCATTAGGATAAATGCTGCAAAAAATAAATGGTGAAGGGAGTGTGGAGAAATGCGTACCCTCGGTTGTAAGGGGGGGCATGTAAAGAGCCACTAATGAAAACACAATGTAGGTGCTTTGAAAAGGGAAACATTGAGCTACCAGTCAATCAATCACAACCGCTGCTTGGCCTATCACCTGAGAAAATGAGAATCAAAAAGTCACAGGCTGGCAAACCTGTACGCCAGCAAGATTTACCACAGCCAGCACTTGGAAGCCATGAAAATGTCCATCAACAGAGGAATGCACCAAGAAGAAGTGGTCCACGTACACAATGGACTATTACTCTAATAATAAATATAAATTAAATTTAAAAACAAACAAAAGCAAGGAGACATCAACATTTGTGGGTTTACCCGGGCACATTGCACTCTAATTTATAACCGAAGAACACCCCTGGCCGGTAGGTCTGTTTCCCTAGTACCAGCATGGCAAACGTAGAAAGGCTGCCGCTCTCTGGCCGTTACCTGCAAAAGCAGGTTTAAAGCCTGAGCGAACGGTCACTTCATGTGAACAAGTACTGCAGGGCTGTAAATGAAACCTGCCCTCAAAATGTCTTGAGGGAGATAACGGCTAAAATATTTCAAATGGTGACACATACTTTAAGAAAACACTTTGAAGAAATAAGCTCTAATCACAGCTGGAAAAATAAAAAGGACGTGTCTTAAAGCTCAATTTCAACGCATTATGAGACACATGCAAATTCAACCACAAAGAGGTATCAGCTCACACCACTCAGAATAACCATCAGCAAAAACTACAAAGAATAAATGCTGAAGGTGCTGGGAAGAAATACATACCCTCCACTTTAAGTGGGACGTAACCTGGAAAGAGCCACTAAGGAGAACAAAATAGAGGTGCCTTGAAAAGGTAAACATTGAGCTACCATATGATCCAGCAGACCTATTCCTGGACCTATAAACTAAGAAGACAGAATTGGAAGGACACAGGCACGCAAATCTGCATTACATAGTATTACAATAGCCAAGATATGGAAGTAACCAAAAAGTCCAACGACAGATGGGTGGACAAAGAAAGCTGCTACCCGTACAGATGGAATATGAGCTAGTGAAAAAATGAAACAATGCCATTTGCAGCACCATAGATGAGTCTAGAAGTAATCACGCAACTTGGAGTAAGTGAGAAAACGAAAGACACATATCCTATCATATCACATATAGGTGTTACCTAAAAAATGATACAAACAAAGATATTTCCACAGAGAAACACTATCATAGATTCATTAAAAAAACTTATGGTTCACCATATGGAATGGTGTGAGGATTGGATACATTACCATATTGAGGTTAACAGAGAGATACATACACATATGAAATATATAATCACCAAAGACCTACGCAATACCAAGAGAAGACTACTCAACATTGTGTCATAACCTACATGGGAAAAGGATCCGAAGAAGAACAGATATATGTATATGTGTGAAAGAACCACATCTTGCACACCTAGAACAAACAAAACATTGTAATCAAGTTTGCTGTGGTAAAAAATAAAAATTAAGTTAAAAATACCAACAAGAAGTAATGAGACATAAATTAAAGGGCTTTTTCCTCGCACATTCCATTCTAATTTACAACCTAGAACACCACTTCCAGTAAGGCTCTGTTGCCCTAGTAAACAGATTTGGTAAAGGAGAAATGCTGCCGCCTTGTGGCCGATTCCCGCAAGAGCAGCTTTTAACCCACAGCTAATGGTCACTTACCATTCACAAGGACTCAGGGCTGTAAAGGACACCTGCCCTCAAAATTGTGCTGAGATAGGGAATGGATAAAAAAAATTCAAAACAGGCAAAATTTTCAAGAAGATAGTATGAAGAGGTAAGTTTTACTCACTCTCTTTTTAAAGAAAGGAAAATGGATAAAAGCTCAACCTCAGGAATTATTAGACTCATGCAATCTAATCTACAAAAAGTTTTCAACTCGCACCAGTCGACTGACCATTGGCAAAAAGTCTACAAACAATAATGCTGAAGAGGTTTTAGAGAACTGTGTACCCTCTAGCTGCTGGTGAGATGTAAAAGGGTTAAACGCTAATAATGAGAACAGAAAGGAGCTGCGTTTAAAAGGAAAAATTGAGGTACCATTCAATCCAGCAGGCGCACCAATGGGCCTCTCACCTGAGAAGACCAGAATGAAGAAGACCCGGGCTGCCAAAGCTGCACTGCAGCCTTATTCACAATAGACAGGACAGTGAAGCAACCAAAATGTCCATCAACAGATGAAAAGATAAAGAAGAAGTGGTCCATGTACACAATGAATACTAGCCATGGAAAACAATGAAACACTGCTCTTTGAGGCACCATAGATGATCTTGGAGATAATCACAGAACATGAGGTAAGTCGGAAAGCAAAAGTCCTATATCCTATGATATCACTTAGAGGCGTTATCTAATAACTGACACAAAGGAACATATTTCCACAGAGAAAGTCAATCACAGACTTATTAAAAAAAATACTATGCTTATCTAAAAGGAAAGGTGTGGGGAATGGATAAATGAAGATTAGCGTTATCATATGTATACAAACACGTATTATACACATATATCAAAAAGACCGACCATACAGCAAGGAAGGTTTTCGCAACACTCTGTAATAATTTACACGGGAAGAGGATCTCTACATAAATAGGTATATAGAATATGTAGATGAACCAGAGTGCGTATACCTTGGACAAGCAACATTCTAACCATTACCCCAATTGAAAAAATTAAAACCACGAACTAGGAGTAATGAGACATGAACTTATGGGGGGTTTTCCTGGCCCATTCCATTCAAATTTACAACCTAGGCAAACGACTTCCAGAACGGCTCTGCTGCCCTAGTACCCAGATTTGGGAATGGAGAAATGCTGCATCCTTGTGGCCGTTTCCCACAACAGCAGCTTTAAACCCACTGCAAAAGGTCACTAAATATTCACCAATTGCAGTGCTGTAAATGACACCTGCCCTCCAAAAAATACTGAGGTCGAAAATCGACCAAAAAATTCTAGAGTGCAACCTTCCAAAAAGGAAATTTGAAGAGGTATATTATACTCACACTTTTTTTCTTTTTTCTTTTAACAGAAAAGAAAAAGGCGTGGAAAAATGATGAATTGTAGGAATTTTTACAGACACGTAAACCCAAATTACAAAAACCTATCAGCTCACACCAGTCAGAATGGCCATCAACAAAAATGCTGCAAACAATAAATGCTGACGTGATTGTGGAGAAATGCGTACCCTCGATTCTAAGGGGGACGTGGTAAGAGCCACTAATGAAAGCACAATTGAGGTGCCTTGAAAAGGTAAACGTTGAGCTACCATACCAGTCAATCAATCATACCCACTGCTGGGTCTATCACCTGAGAAAATGAAAATCAAAAATCACAGGCTGGCAATCCTGCACTCCAGCAATATTTACCATAGGCAACACTTGGAAGCAACGAAAATGTCCATCAACAGAGGAATGCACCAAGAAGAAGTGGTCCATGTACACAATGGAATATTAGCCATGGAAAACATTGAAGCACTGCTCTTTGAGGCACCATAGATGAGCCTGGAGATAATCACAAAACATGAAGTAGGTCGGAAAGCAAAAGGCCTACAGCCTATATTATCACTTATGGCATTATCTAATAACTGACACAGATGAACAGATTTCCAAAGAGAAAGACACTCACAGGCTTAGAAAACAAACTATGCTCATCTAAAAGGAAAGGAGGGGGGGAAATTGAGAAATGAAGATTAGTGTTACTATACATATACAAATACATATTATATACATGTATCAAAAAGACCGAACATATAGCAAGGGAGGTCGACGGAACACTGGTATATTTTACATGGGAAGAGGATCTGTACGTTAATAGACATACATGATGTACAAATGAACCAGATTGTGTACACCTAGGACAAACAATATTCTAAACTTTACCCAGATTAAAAAAATTTTAAAAACCAAGAAGAAGTAATGAGACATAAACTTATGGGGATTTCTCCTGGCAAATTCCATTCTAATTTACAACCTAGGACAATGACTTCCAGAAAGGCTCTGCTGCCCTAGTACCCAGATTGGGGCATGGAGAAATGCTACCTCCTTGTGGCCGTTTCCCACAACAGCAGCTTTGAACCCACTGCAAAAGGTCACTAAATTTTCACCAACTTGCAGTTCTGTAAATGACACCAGCCCTCCAGAAAATGTCTGGGGTCAAAAATCGACCAAAAAATTCAAAAGAGGGCAACCTTCGAAGAAGAAATTTCAAGAGCTCTATTGTACTCACGGTTTTTTCTTTTAAGAGAAAAGAAAAAGGCGTAGGAATATGATGAATTTTAAAAATTTTAATGACATGCATACCCATATTACAAAAACCTATCAGCTCACAGCAGTCAGAATGGCCATTAGGATAAATGCTTCCAAAAATAAATGGTAAAGGGAGTGTGGAGAAATGCGTACCCTCGGTTGTAAGGGGGGGCATGTAAAGAGCCACTAATGAAAACACAATGTAGGTGCTTTGAAAAGGGAAACATTGAGCTACCAGTCAATCAACCACAACCGCTGCTTGGCCTATCACCTGAGAAAATGAGAATCAAAAAGTCACAGGCTGGCAAACCTGTACGCCAGCAAGATTTACCACAGCCAGCACTTGGAAGCCATGAAAATGTCCATCAACAGAGGAATGCACCAAGAAGAAGTGGTCCACGTACACAATGGACTATTACTCTAATAATAAATATAAATTAAATTTAAAAACAAACAAAAGCAAGGAGACATCAACATTTGTGGGTTTACCCGGGCACATTGCACTCTAATTTATAACCGAAGAACACCCCTGGCCGGTAGGTCTGTTTCCCTAGTACCAGCATGGGGAACGTAGAAAGGCTGCCGCTCTCTGGCCGTTACCTGCAAAAGCAGGTTTAAAGCCTGAGCGAACGGTCACTTCATGTGAACAAGTACTGCAGGGCTGTAAATGAAACCTGCCCTCAAAATGTCTTGAGGGAGATAACGGCCAAAATATTTCAAATGGTGACACATACTTTAAGAAAACACTTTGAAGAAATAAGCTCTAATCACAGCTGGAAAAATAAAAAGGACGTGTCTTAAAGCTCAATTTCAACGCATTATGAGACACATGCAAATTCAACCACAAAGAGGTATCAGCTCACACCACTCAGAATAACCATCAGCAAAAACTACAAAGAATAAATGCTGAAGGTGCTGGGAAGAAATACATACCCTCCACTTTAAGTGGGACGTAACCTGGAAAGAGCCACTAAGGAGAACAAAATAGAGGTGCCTTGAAAAGGTAAACATTGAGCTACCATATGATCCAGCAGACCTATTCCTGGACCTATAAACTAAGAAGACAGAATTGGAAGGACACAGGCACGCAAATCTGCATTACATAGTATTACAATAGCCAAGATATGGAAGTAACCAAAAAGTCCAACGACAGATGGGTGGACAAAGAAAGCTGCTACCCGTACAGATGGAATATGAGCTAGTGAAAAAATGAAACAATGCCATTTGCAGCACCATAGATGAGTCTAGAAGTAATCACGCAACTTGGAGTAAGTGAGAAAACGAAAGACACATATCCTATCATATCACATATAGGTGTTACCTAAAAAATGATACAAACAAAGATATTTCCACAGAGAAACACTATCATAGATTCATTAAAAAAACTTATGGTTCACCATATGGAATGGTGTGAGGATTGGATACATTACCATATTGAGGTTAACAGAGAGATACATACACATATGAAATATATAATCACCAAAGACCTACGCAATACCAAGAGAAGACTACTCAACATTGTGTCATAACCTACATGGGAAAAGGATCCGAAGAAGAACAGATATATGTATATGTGTGAAAGAACAACTTCTTGGACACCTAGAACAAACAAAACATTGTAATCAAGTTTGCTGTGGTAAAAAATAAAAATTAAGTTAAAAATACCAACAAGAAGTAATGAGACATAAATTAAAGGGCTTTTTCCTCGCACATTCCATTCTAATTTACAACCTAGAACACCACTTCCAGTAAGGCTCTGTTGCCCTAGTAACCAGATTTGGTAAAGGAGAAATGCTGCCGCCTTGTGGCCGATTCCCGCAAGAGCAGCTTTTAACCCACAGCTAATGGTCACTTACCATTCACAAGGACTCAGGGCTGTAAAGGACACCTGCCCTCAAAATTGTGCTGAGATAGGGAATGGATAAAAAAAATTCAAAACAGGCAAAATTTTCAAGAAGATAGTATGAAGAGGTAAGTTTTACTCACTCTCTTTTTAAAGAAAGGAAAATGGATAAAAGCTCAACCTCAGGAATTAGTAGACTCATGCAATCTAATCTACAAAAAGTTTTCAACTCGCACCAGTCGACTGACCATTGGCAAAAAGTCTACAAACAATAAATGCTGAAGAGGTTTTAGAGAACTGTGTACCCTCTAGCTGCTGGTGAGATGTAAAAGGGTTAAACGCTAATAATGAGAACGGAAAGGAGCTGCGTTTAAAAGGAAAAATTGAGGTACCATTCAATCCAGCAGGCGCACCAATGGGCCTCTCACCTGAGAAGACCAGAATGAAGAAGACCCGGGCTGCCAAAGCTGCACTGCAGCCTTATTCACAATAGACAGGACAGTGAAGCAACCAAAATGTCCATCAACAGATGAAAGGATAAAGAAGAAGTGGTCCATGTACACAATGAATACTAGCCATGGAAAACAATGAAACACTGCTCTTTGAGGCACCATAGATGATCTTGGAGATAATCACAGAACATGAGGTAAGTCGGAAAGCAAAAGTCCTATATCCTATGATATCACTTAGAGGCGTTATCTAATAACTGACAAAAATGAACATATTTCCACAGAGAAAGTCAATCACAGACTTATTAAAAAAATACTATGCTTATCTAAAAGGAAAGGTAGGGGGAATGGATAAATGAAGATTAGCGTTACCATATGTATACAAACACATATTATACACATATATCAAAAAGACCGACCATACAGCAAGGAGGGTTTACGCAACACTCTGTAATAATTTACACGGGAAGAGGATCTCTACATAAATAGGTATATAGAATATGTAGATGAACCAGAGTGCGTACACCTTGGATAAGCAACATTCTAACCTTTACCCCAATTGAAAAAATTAAAACCACGAACTAGGAGTAATGAGACATGAACTTATGGGGGGTTTTCCTGGCCCATTCCATTCAAATTTACAACCTAGGCAAACGACTTCCAGAACGGCTCTGCTGCCCTAGTACCCAGATTTGGGAATGGAGAAATGCTGCATCCTTGTGGCCGTTTCCCACAACAGCAGCTTTAAACCCACTGCAAAAGGTCACTAAATATTCACCAATTGCAGTGCTGTAAATGACACCTGCCCTCCAAAAAATACTGAGGTCGAAAATCGACCAAAAAATTCTAGAGTGCAACCTTCCAAAAAGGAAATTTGAAGAGGTATATTATACTCACACTTTTTTTCTTTTTTCTTTTAACAGAAAAGAAAAAGGCGTGGAAAAATGATGAATTGTAGGAATTTTTACAGACACGTAAACCCAAATTACAAAAACCTATCAGCTCACACCAGTCAGAATGGCCATCAACAAAAATGCTGCAAACAATAAATGCTGACGTGATTGTGGAGAAACGCGTACCCTCGATTCTAAGGGGGACGTGGTAAGAGCCACTAATGAAAGCACAATTGAGGTGCCTTGAAAAGGTAAACGTTGAGCTACCATACCAGTCAATCAATCATACCCACTGCTGGGTCTATCACCTGAGAAAATGAAAATCAAAAATCACAGGCTGGCAATCCTGCACTCCAGCAATATTTACCATAGGCAACACTTGGAAGCAACGAAAATGTCCATCAACAGAGGAATGCACCAAGAAGAAGTGGTCCATGTACACAATGGAATATTAGCCATGGAAAACATTGAAGCACTGCTCTTTGAGGCACCATAGATGAGCCTGGAGATAATCACAGAACATGAAGTAGGTCGGAAAGCAAAAGGCCTACAGCCTATATTATCACTTATGGCATTATCTAATAACTGACACAGATGAACAGATTTCCAAAGAGAAAGACACTCACAGGCTTAGAAAACAAACTATGCTCATCTAAAAGGAAAGGAGGGGGGGAAATTGAGAAATGAAGATTAGTGTTACTATACATATACAAATACATATTATATACATGTATCAAAAAGACCGAACATATAGCAAGGGAGGTCGACGGAACACTGGTATATTTTACATGGGAAGAGGATCTGTACGTTAATAGACATACATGATGTACAAATGAACCAGATTGTGTACACCTAGGACAAACAATATTCTAAACTTTACCCAGATTAAAAAAATTTTAAAAACCAAGAAGAAGTAATGAGACATAAACTTATGGGGATTTCTCCTGGCAAATTCCATTCTAATTTACAACCTAGGACAATGACTTCCAGAAAGGCTCTGCTGCCCTAGTACCCAGATTGGGGCATGGAGAAATGCTACCTCCTTGTGGCCGTTTCCCACAAGAGCAGCTTTCAACCCACTGCATAAGGTCACTAAATTTTCACCAACTTGCAGTTCTGTAAATGACACCAGCCCTCCAGAAAATGTCTGGGGTCAAAAATCGACCAAAAAATTCAAAAGAGGGCAACCTTCGAAGAAGACAATTTCAAGAGCTCTATTGTACTCACGGTTTTTTCTTTTAAGAGAAAAGAAAAAGGCGTAGGAATATGATGAATTTTAAAAATTTTAATGACATGCATACCCATATTACAAAAACCTATCAGCTCACAGCAGTCAGAATGGCCATTAGGATAAATGCTGCAAAAAATAAATGGTGAAGGGAGTGTGGAGAAATGCGTACCCTCGGTTGTAAGGGGGGGCATGTAAAGAGCCACTAATGAAAACACAATGTAGGTGCTTTGAAAAGGGAAACATTGAGCTACCAGTCAATCAATCACAACCGCTGCTTGGCCTATCACCTGAGAAAATGAGAATCAAAAAGTCACAGGCTGGCAAACCTGTACGCCAGCAAGATTTACCACAGCCAGCACTTGGAAGCCATGAAAATGTCCATCAACAGAGGAATGCACCAAGAAGAAGTGGTCCACGTACACAATGGACTATTACTCTAATAATAAATATAAATTAAATTTAAAAACAAACAAAAGCAAGGAGACATCAACATTTGTGGGTTTACCCGGGCACATTGCACTCTAATTTATAACCGAAGAACACCCCTGGCCGGTAGGTCTGTTTCCCTAGTACCAGCATGGGGAACTTAGAAAGGCTGCCGCTCTCTGGCCGTTACCTGCAAAAGCAGGTTTAAAGCCTGAGCGAACGGTCACTTCATGTGAACAAGTACTGCAGGGCTGTAAATGAAACCTGCCCTCAAAATGTCTTGAGGGAGATAACGGCTAAAATATTTCAAATGGTGACACATACTTTAAGAAAACACTTTGAAGAAATAAGCTCTAATCACAGCTGGAAAAATAAAAAGGACGTGTCTTAAAGCTCAATTTCAACGCATTATGAGACACATGCAAATTCAACCACAAAGAGGTATCAGCTCACACCAGTCAGAATAACCATCAGCAAAAACTACAAAGAATAAATGCTGAAGGTGCTGGGAAGAAATACATACCCTCCACTTTAAGTGGGACGTAACCTGGAAAGAGCCACTAAGGAGAACAAAATAGAGGTGCCTTGAAAAGGTAAACATTGAGCTACCATATGATCCAGCAGACCTATTCCTGGACCTATAAACTAAGAAGACAGAATTGGAAGGACACAGGCACGCAAATCTGCATTACATAGTATTACAATAGCTAAGATATGGAAGTAACCAAAAAGTCCAACGACAGATGGGTGGACAAAGAAAGCTGCTACCCGTACAGATGGAATATGAGCTAGTGAAAAAATGAAACAATGCCATTTGCAGCACCATAGATGAGTCTAGAAGTAATCACGCAACTTGGAGTAAGTGAGAAAACGAAAGACACATATCCTATCATATCACATATAGGTGTTACCTAAAAAATGATACAAACAAAGATATTTCCACAGAGAAACACTATCATAGATTCATTAAAAAAACTTATGGTTCACCATATGGAATGGTGTGAGGATTGGATACATTACCATATTGAGGTTAACAGAGAGATACATACACATATGAAATATATAATCACCAAAGACCTACGCAATACCAAGAGAAGACTACTCAACATTGTGTCATAACCTACATGGGAAAAGGATTCGAAGAAGAACAGATATATGTATATGTGTGAAAGAACCACTTCTTGCACACCTAGAACAAACAAAACATTGTAATCAAGTTTGCTGTGGTAAAAAATAAAAATTAAGTTAAAAATACCAACAAGAAGTAATGAGACATAAATTAAAGGGCTTTTTCCTCGCACATTCCATTCTAATTTACAACCTAGAACACCACTTCCAGTAAGGCTCTGTTGCCCTAGTAACCAGATTTGGTAAAGGAGAAATGCTGCCGCCTTGTGGCCGATTCCCGCAAGAGCAGCTTTTAACCCACAGCTAATGGTCACTTACCATTCACAAGGACTCAGGGCTGTAAAGGACACCTGCCCTCAAAATTGTGCTGAGATAGGGAATGGATAAAAAAAATTCAAAACAGGCAAAATTTTCAAGAAGATAGTATGAAGAGGTAAGTTTTACTCACTCTCTTTTTAAAGAAAGGAAAATGGATAAAAGCTCAACCTCAGGAATTAGTAGACTCATGCAATCTAATCTACAAAAAGTTTTCAACTCGCACCAGTCGACTGACCATTGGCAAAAAGTCTACAAACAATAAATGCTGAAGAGGTTTTAGAGAACTGTGTACCCTCTAGCTGCTGGTGAGATGTAAAAGGGTTAAACGCTAATAATGAGAACGGAAAGGAGCTGCGTTTAAAAGGAAAAATTGAGGTACCATTCAATCCAGCAGGCGCACCAATGGGCCTCTCACCTGAGAAGACCAGAATGAAGAACACCCGGGCTGCCAAAGCTGCACTGCAGCCTTATTCACAATAGACAGGACAGTGAAGCAACCAAAATGTCCATCAACAGATGAAAGGATAAAGAAGAAGTGGTCCATGTACACAATGAATACTAGCCATGGAAAACAATGAAACACTGCTCTTTGAGGCACCATAGATGATCTTGGAGATAATCACAGAACATGAGGTAAGTCGGAAAGCAAAAGTCCTATATCCTATGATATCACTTAGAGGCGTTATCTAATAACTGACAAAAATGAACATATTTCCACAGAGAAAGTCAATCACAGACTTATTAAAAAAATACTATGCTTATCTAAAAGGAAAGGTAGGGGGAATGGATAAATGAAGATTAGCGTTACCATATGTATACAAACACATATTATACACATATATCAAAAAGACCGACCATACAGCAAGGAGGGTTTACGCAACACTCTGTAATAATTTACACGGGAAGAGGATCTCTACATAAATAGGTATATAGAATATGTAGATGAACCAGAGTGCGTACACCTTGGATAAGCAACATTCTAACCTTTACCCCAATTGAAAAAATTAAAACCACGAACTAGGAGTAATGAGACATGAACTTATGGGGGGTTTTCCTGGCCCATTCCATTCAAATTTACAACCTAGGCAAACGACTTCCAGAACGGCTCTGCTGCCCTAGTACCCAGATTTGGGAATGGAGAAATGCTGCATCCTTGTGGCCGTTTCCCACAACAGCAGCTTTAAACCCACTGCAAAAGGTCACTAAATATTCACCAATTGCAGTGCTGTAAATGACACCTGCCCTCCAAAAAATACTGAGGTCGAAAATCGACCAAAAAATTCTAGAGTGCAACCTTCCAAAAAGGAAATTTGAAGAGGTATATTATACTCACACTTTTTTTCTTTTTTCTTTTAACAGAAAAGAAAAAGGCGTGGAAAAATGATGAATTGTAGGAATTTTTACAGACACGTAAACCCAAATTACAAAAACCTATCAGCTCACACCAGTCAGAATGGCCATCAACAAAAATGCTGCAAACAATAAATGCTGACGTGATTGTGGAGAAACGCGTACCCTCGATTCTAAGGGGGACGTGGTAAGAGCCACTAATGAAAGCACAATTGAGGTGCCTTGAAAAGGTAAACGTTGAGCTACCATACCAGTCAATCAATCATACCCACTGCTGGGTCTATCACCTGAGAAAATGAAAATCAAAAATCACAGGCTGGCAATCCTGCACTCCAGCAATATTTACCATAGGCAACACTTGGAAGCAACGAAAATGTCCATCAACAGAGGAATGCACCAAGAAGAAGTGGTCCATGTACACAATGGAATATTAGCCATGGAAAACATTGAAGCACTGCTCTTTGAGGCACCATAGATGAGCCTGGAGATAATCACAGAACATGAAGTAGGTCGGAAAGCAAAAGGCCTACAGCCTATATTATCACTTATGGCATTATCTAATAACTGACACAGATGAACAGATTTCCAAAGAGAAAGACACTCACAGGCTTAGAAAACAAACTATGCTCATCTAAAAGGAAAGGAGGGGGGGAAATTGAGAAATGAAGATTAGTGTTACTATACATATACAAATACATATTATATACATGTATCAAAAAGACCGAACATATAGCAAGGGAGGTCGACGGAACACTGGTATATTTTACATGGGAAGAGGATCTGTACGTTAATAGACATACATGATGTACAAATGAACCAGATTGTGTACACCTAGGACAAACAATATTCTAAACTTTACCCAGATTAAAAAAATTTTAAAAACCAAGAAGAAGTAATGAGACATAAACTTATGGGGATTTCTCCTGGCAAATTCCATTCTAATTTACAACCTAGGACAATGACTTCCAGAAAGGCTCTGCTGCCCTAGTACCCAGATTGGGGCATGGAGAAATGCTACCTCCTTGTGGCCGTTTCCCACAACAGCAGCTTTGAACCCACTGCATAAGGTCACTAAATTTTCACCAACTTGCAGTTCTGTAAATGACACCAGCCCTCCAGAAAATGTCTGGGGTCAAAAATCGACCAAAAAATTCAAAAGAGGGCAACCTTCGAAGAAGACAATTTCAAGAGCTCTATTGTACTCACGGTTTTTTCTTTTAAGAGAAAAGAAAAAGGCGTAGGAATATGATGAATTTTAAAAATTTTAATGACATGCATACCCATATTACAAAAACCTATCAGCTCACAGCAGTCAGAATGGCCATTAGGATAAATGCTGCAAAAAATAAATGGTGAAGGGAGTGTGGAGAAATGCGTACCCTCGGTTGTAAGGGGGGGCATGTAAAGAGCCACTAATGAAAACACAATGTAGGTGCTTTGAAAAGGGAAACATTGAGCTACCAGTCAATCAATCACAACCGCTGCTTGGCCTATCACCTGAGAAAATGAGAATCAAAAAGTCACAGGCTGGCAAACCTGTACGCCAGCAAGATTTACCACAGCCAGCACTTGGAAGCCATGAAAATGTCCATCAACAGAGGAATGCACCAAGAAGAAGTGGTCCACGTACACAATGGACTATTACTCTAATAATAAATAGAAATTAAATTTAAAAACAAACAAAAGCAAGGAGACATCAACATTTGTGGGTTTACCCGGGCACATTGCACTCTAATTTATAACCGAAGAACACCCCTGGCCGGTAGGTCTGTTTCCCTAGTACCAGCATGGGGAACGTAGAAAGGCTGCCGCTCTCTGGCCGTTACCTGCAAAAGCAGGTTTAAAGCCTGAGCGAACGGTCACTTCATGTGAACAAGTACTGCAGGGCTGTAAATGAAACCTGCCCTCAAAATGTCTTGAGGGAGATAACGGCTAAAATATTTCAAATGGTGACACATACTTTAAGAAAACACTTGGAAGAAATAAGCTCTAATCACAGCTGGAAAAATAAAAAGGACGTGTCTTAAAGCTCAATTTCAACGCATTATGAGACACATGCAAATTCAACCACAAAGAGGTATCAGCTCACACCACTCAGAATAACCATCAGCAAAAACTACAAAGAATAAATGCTGAAGGTGCTGGGAAGAAATACATACCCTCCACTTTAAGTGGGACGTAACCTGGAAAGAGCCACTAAGGAGAACAAAATAGAGGTGCCTTGAAAAGGTAAACATTGAGCTACCATATGATCCAGCAGACCTATTCCTGGACCTATAAACTAAGAAGACAGAATTGGAAGGACACAGGCACGCAAATCTGCATTACATAGTATTACAATAGCCAAGATATGGAAGTAACCAAAAAGTCCAACGACAGATGGGTGGACAAAGAAAGCTGCTACCCGTACAGATGGAATATGAGCTAGTGAAAAAATGAAACAATGCCATTTGCAGCACCATAGATGAGTCTAGAAGTAATCACGCAACTTGGAGTAAGTGAGAAAACGAAAGACACATATCCTATCATATCACATATAGGTGTTACCTAAAAAATGATACAAACAAAGATATTTCCACAGAGAAACACTATCATAGATTCATTAAAAAAACTTATGGTTCACCATATGGAATGGTGTGAGGATTGGATACATTACCATATTGAGGTTAACAGAGAGATACATACACATATGAAATATATAATCACCAAAGACCTACGCAATACCAAGAGAAGACTACTCAACATTGTGTCATAACCTACATGGGAAAAGGATCCGAAGAAGAACAGATATATGTATATGTGTGAAAGAACCACATCTTGCACACCTAGAACAAACAAAACATTGTAATCAAGTTTGCTGTGGTAAAAAATAAAAATTAAGTTAAAAATACCAACAAGAAGTAATGAGACATAAATTAAAGGGCTTTTTCCTCGCACATTCCATTCTAATTTACAACCTAGAACACCACTTCCAGTAAGGCTCTGTTGCCCTAGTAAACAGATTTGGTAAAGGAGAAATGCTGCCGCCTTGTGGCCGATTCCCGCAAGAGCAGCTTTTAACCCACAGCTAATGGTCACTTACCATTCACAAGGACTCAGGGCTGTAAAGGACACCTGCCCTCAAAATTGTGCTGAGATAGGGAATGGATAAAAAAAATTCAAAACAGGCAAAATTTTCAAGAAGATAGTATGAAGAGGTAAGTTTTACTCACTCTCTTTTTAAAGAAAGGAAAATGGATAAAAGCTCAACCTCAGGAATTATTAGACTCATGCAATCTAATCTACAAAAAGTTTTCAACTCGCACCAGTCGACTGACCATTGGCAAAAAGTCTACAAACAATAATGCTGAAGAGGTTTTAGAGAACTGTGTACCCTCTAGCTGCTGGTGAGATGTAAAAGGGTTAAACGCTAATAATGAGAACAGAAAGGAGCTGCGTTTAAAAGGAAAAATTGAGGTACCATTCAATCCAGCAGGCGCACCAATGGGCCTCTCACCTGAGAAGACCAGAATGAAGAAGACCCGGGCTGCCAAAGCTGCACTGCAGCCTTATTCACAATAGACAGGACAGTGAAGCAACCAAAATGTCCATCAACAGATGAAAAGATAAAGAAGAAGTGGTCCATGTACACAATGAATACTAGCCATGGAAAACAATGAAACACTGCTCTTTGAGGCACCATAGATGATCTTGGAGATAATCACAGAACATGAGGTAAGTCGGAAAGCAAAAGTCCTATATCCTATGATATCACTTAGAGGCGTTATCTAATAACTGACACAAAGGAACATATTTCCACAGAGAAAGTCAATCACAGACTTATTAAAAAAAATACTATGCTTATCTAAAAGGAAAGGTGTGGGGAATGGATAAATGAAGATTAGCGTTATCATATGTATACAAACACGTATTATACACATATATCAAAAAGACCGACCATACAGCAAGGAAGGTTTTCGCAACACTCTGTAATAATTTACACGGGAAGAGGATCTCTACATAAATAGGTATATAGAATATGTAGATGAACCAGAGTGCGTATACCTTGGACAAGCAACATTCTAACCATTACCCCAATTGAAAAAATTAAAACCACGAACTAGGAGTAATGAGACATGAACTTATGGGGGGTTTTCCTGGCCCATTCCATTCAAATTTACAACCTAGGCAAACGACTTCCAGAACGGCTCTGCTGCCCTAGTACCCAGATTTGGGAATGGAGAAATGCTGCATCCTTGTGGCCGTTTCCCACAACAGCAGCTTTAAACCCACTGCAAAAGGTCACTAAATATTCACCAATTGCAGTGCTGTAAATGACACCTGCCCTCCAAAAAATACTGAGGTCGAAAATCGACCAAAAAATTCTAGAGTGCAACCTTCCAAAAAGGAAATTTGAAGAGGTATATTATACTCACACTTTTTTTCTTTTTTCTTTTAACAGAAAAGAAAAAGGCGTGGAAAAATGATGAATTGTAGGAATTTTTACAGACACGTAAACCCAAATTACAAAAACCTATCAGCTCACACCAGTCAGAATGGCCATCAACAAAAATGCTGCAAACAATAGATGCTGACGTGATTGTGGAGAAATGCGTACCCTCGATTCTAAGGGGGACGTGGTAAGAGCCACTAATGAAAGCACAATTGAGGTGCCTTGAAAAGGTAAACGTTGAGCTACCATACCAGTCAATCAATCATACCCACTGCTGGGTCTATCACCTGAGAAAATGAAAATCAAAAATCACAGGCTGGCAATCCTGCACTCCAGCAATATTTACCATAGGCAACACTTGGAAGCAACGAAAATGTCCATCAACAGAGGAATGCACCAAGAAGAAGTGGTCCATGTACACAATGGAATATTAGCCATGGAAAACATTGAAGCACTGCTCTTTGAGGCACCATAGATGAGCCTGGAGATAATCACAAAACATGAAGTAGGTCGGAAAGCAAAAGGCCTACAGCCTATATTATCACTTATGGCATTATCTAATAACTGACACAGATGAACAGATTTCCAAAGAGAAAGACACTCACAGGCTTAGAAAACAAACTATGCTCATCTAAAAGGAAAGGAGGGGGGGAAATTGAGAAATGAAGATTAGTGTTACTATACATATACAAATACATATTATATACATGTATCAAAAAGACCGAACATATAGCAAGGGAGGTCGACGGAACACTGGTATATTTTACATGGGAAGAGGATCTGTACGTTAATAGACATACATGATGTACAAATGAACCAGATTGTGTACACCTAGGACAAACAATATTCTAAACTTTACCCAGATTAAAAAAATTTTAAAAACCAAGAAGAAGTAATGAGACATAAACTTATGGGGATTTCTCCTGGCAAATTCCATTCTAATTTACAACCTAGGACAATGACTTCCAGAAAGGCTCTGCTGCCCTAGTACCCAGATTGGGGCATGGAGAAATGCTACCTCCTTGTGGCCGTTTCCCACAACAGCAGCTTTGAACCCACTGCAAAAGGTCACTAAATTTTCACCAACTTGCAGTTCTGTAAATGACACCAGCCCTCCAGAAAATGTCTGGGGTCAAAAATCGACCAAAAAATTCAAAAGAGGGCAACCTTCGAAGAAGAAATTTCAAGAGCTCTATTGTACTCACGGTTTTTTCTTTTAAGAGAAAAGAAAAAGGCGTAGGAATATGATGAATTTTAAAAATTTTAATGACATGCATACCCATATTACAAAAACCTATCAGCTCACAGCAGTCAGAATGGCCATTAGGAAAAATGCTGCAAAAAATAAATGGTGAAGGGTGTGTGGAGAAATGCGTACCCTCGGTTGTAAGGGGGGGCATGTAAAGAGCCACTAATGAAAACACAATGTAGGTGCTTTGAAAAGGGAAACATTGAGCTACCAGTCAATCAATCACAACCGCTGCTTGGCCTATCACCTGAGAAAATGAGAATCAAAAAGTCACAGGCTGGCAAACCTGTACGCCAGCAAGATTTACCACAGCCAGCACTTGGAAGCCATGAAAATGTCCATCAACAGAGGAATGCACCAAGAAGAAGTGGTCCACGTACACAATGGACTATTACTCTAATAATAAATATAAATTAAATTTAAAAACAAACAAAAGCAAGGAGACATCAACATTTGTGGGTTTACCCGGGCACATTGCACTCTAATTTATAACCGAAGAACACCCCTGGCCGGTAGGTCTGTTTCCCTAGTACCAGCATGGGGAACGTAGAAAGGCTGCCGCTCTCTGGCCGTTACCTGCAAAAGCAGGTTTAAAGCCTGAGCGAACGGTCACTTCATGTGAACAAGTACTGCAGGGCTGTAAATGAAACCTGCCCTCAAAATGTCTTGAGGGAGATAACGGCCAAAATATTTCAAATGGTGACACATACTTTAAGAAAACACTTTGAAGAAATAAGCTCTAATCACAGCTGGAAAAATAAAAAGGACGTGTCTTAAAGCTCAATTTCAACGCATTATGAGACACATGCAAATTCAACCACAAAGAGGTATCAGCTCACACCACTCAGAATAACCATCAGCAAAAACTACAAAGAATAAATGCTGAAGGTGCTGGGAAGAAATACATACCCTCCACTTTAAGTGGGACGTAACCTGGAAAGAGCCACTAAGGAGAACAAAATAGAGGTGCCTTGAAAAGGTAAACATTGAGCTACCATATGATCCAGCAGACCTATTCCTGGACCTATAAACTAAGAAGACAGAATTGGAAGGACACAGGCACGCAAATCTGCATTACATAGTATTACAATAGCCAAGATATGGAAGTAACCAAAAAGTCCAACGACAGATGGGTGGACAAAGAAAGCTGCTACCCGTACAGATGGAATATGAGCTAGTGAAAAAATGAAACAATGCCATTTGCAGCACCATAGATGAGTCTAGAAGTAATCACGCAACTTGGAGTAAGTGAGAAAACGAAAGACACATATCCTATCATATCACATATAGGTGTTACCTAAAAAATGATACAAACAAAGATATTTCCACAGAGAAACACTATCATAGATTCATTAAAAAAACTTATGGTTCACCATATGGAATGGTGTGAGGATTGGATACATTACCATATTTAGGTTAACAGAGAGATACATACACATATGAAATATATAATCACCAAAGACCTACGCAATACCAAGAGAAGACTACTCAACATTGTGTCATAACCTACATGGGAAAAGGATCCGAAGAAGAACAGATATATGTATATGTGTGAAAGAACCACTTCTTGCACACCTAGAACAAACAAAACATTGTAATCAAGTTTGCTGTGGTAAAAAATAAAAATTAAGTTAAAAATACCAACAAGAAGTAATGAGACATAAATTAAAGGGCTTTTTCCTCGCACATTCCATTCTAATTTACAACCTAGAACACCACTTCCAGTAAGGCTCTGTTGCCCTAGTAACCAGATTTGGTAAAGGAGAAATGCTGCCGCCTTGTGGCCGATTCCCGCAAGAGCAGCTTTTAACCCACAGCTAATGGTCACTTACCATTCACAAGGACTCAGGGCTGTAAAGGACACCTGCCCTCAAAATTGTGCTGAGATAGGGAATGGATAAAAAAAATTCAAAACAGGCAAAATTTTCAAGAAGATAGTATGAAGAGGTAAGTTTTACTCACTCTCTTTTTAAAGAAAGGAAAATGGATAAAAGCTCAACCTCAGGAATTAGTAGACTCATGCAATCTAATCTACAAAAAGTTTTCAACTCGCACCAGTCGACTGACCATTGGCAAAAAGTCTACAAACAATAAATGCTGAAGAGGTTTTAGAGAACTGTGTACCCTCTAGCTGCTGGTGAGATGTAAAAGGGTTAAACGCTAATAATGAGAACGGAAAGGAGCTGCGTTTAAAAGGAAAAATTGAGGTACCATTCAATCCAGCAGGCGCACCAATGGGCCTCTCACCTGAGAAGACCAGAATGAAGAAGACCCGGGCTGCCAAAGCTGCACTGCAGCCTTATTCACAATAGACAGGACAGTGAAGCAACCAAAATGTCCATCAACAGATGAAAGGATAAAGAAGAAGTGGTCCATGTACACAATGAATACTAGCCATGGAAAACAATGAAACACTGCTCTTTGAGGCACCATAGATGATCTTGGAGATAATCACAGAACATGAGGTAAGTCGGAAAGCAAAAGTCCTATATCCTATGATATCACTTAGAGGCGTTATCTAATAACTGACACAAAGGAACATATTTCCACAGAGAAAGTCAATCACAGACTTATTAAAAAAAATACTATGCTTATCTAAAAGGAAAGGTGTGGGGAATGGATAAATGAAGATTAGCGTTATCATATGTATACAAACACGTATTATACACATATATCAAAAAGACCGACCATACAGCAAGGAGGGTTTACACAACACTCTGTAATAATTTACACGGGAAGAGGATCTCTACATAAATAGGTATATAGAATATGTAGATGAACCAGAGTGCGTACACCTTGGATAAGCAACATTCTAACCTTTACCCCAATTGAAAAAATTAAAACCACGAACTAGGAGTAATGAGACATGAACTTATGGGGGGTTTTCCTGGCCCATTCCATTCAAATTTACAACCTAGGCAAACGACTTCCAGAACGGCTCTGCTGCCCTAGTACCCAGATTTGGGAATGGAGAAATGCTGCATCCTTGTGGCCGTTTCCCACAACAGCAGCTTTAAACCCACTGCAAAAGGTCACTAAATATTCACCAATTGCAGTGCTGTAAATGACACCTGCCCTCCAAAAAATACTGAGGTCGAAAATCGACCAAAAAATTCTAGAGTGCAACCTTCCAAAAAGGAAATTTGAAGAGGTATATTATACTCACACTTTTTTTCTTTTTTCTTTTAACAGAAAAGAAAAAGGCGTGGAAAAATGATGAATTGTAGGAATTTTTACAGACACGTAAACCCAAATTACAAAAACCTATCAGCTCACACCAGTCAGAATGGCCATCAACAAAAATGCTGCAAACAATAAATGCTGACGTGATTGTGGAGAAACGCGTACCCTCGATTCTAAGGGGGACGTGGTAAGAGCCACTAATGAAAGCACAATTGAGGTGCCTTGAAAAGGTAAACGTTGAGCTACCATACCAGTCAATCAATCATACCCACTGCTGGGTCTATCACCTGAGAAAATGAAAATCAAAAATCACAGGCTGGCAATCCTGCACTCCAGCAATATTTACCATAGGCAACACTTGGAAGCAACGAAAATGTCCATCAACAGAGGAATGCACCAAGAAGAAGTGGTCCATGTACACAATGGAATATTAGCCATGGAAAACATTGAAGCACTGCTCTTTGAGGCACCATAGATGAGCCTGGAGATAATCACAGAACATGAAGTAGGTCGGAAAGCAAAAGGCCTACAGCCTATATTATCACTTATGGCATTATCTAATAACTGACACAGATGAACAGATTTCCAAAGAGAAAGACACTCACAGGCTTAGAAAACAAACTATGCTCATCTAAAAGGAAAGGAGGGGGGGAAATTGAGAAATGAAGATTAGTGTTACTATACATATACAAATACATATTATATACATGTATCAAAAAGACCGAACATATAGCAAGGGAGGTCGACGGAACACTGGTATATTTTACATGGGAAGAGGATCTGTACGTTAATAGACATACATGATGTACAAATGAACCAGATTGTGTACACCTAGGACAAACAATATTCTAAACTTTACCCAGATTAAAACAATTTTAAAAACCAAGAAGAAGTAATGAGACATAAACTTATGGGGATTTCTCCTGGCAAATTCCATTCTAATTTACAACCTAGGACAATGACTTCCAGAAAGGCTCTGCTGCCCTAGTACCCAGATTGGGGCATGGAGAAATGCTACCTCCTTGTGGCCGTTTCCCACAACAGCAGCTTTGAACCCACTGCATAAGGTCACTAAATTTTCACCAACTTGCAGTTCTGTAAATGACACCAGCCCTCCAGAAAATGTCTGGGGTCAAAAATCGACCAAAAAATTCAAAAGAGGGCAACCTTCGAAGAAGACAATTTCAAGAGCTCTATTGTACTCACGGTTTTTTCTTTTAAGAGAAAAGAAAAAGGCGTAGGAATATGATGAATTTTAAAAATTTTAATGACATGCATACCCATATTACAAAAACCTATCAGCTCACAGCAGTCAGAATGGCCATTAGGATAAATGCTGCAAAAAATAAATGGTGAAGGGAGTGTGGAGAAATGCGTACCCTCGGTTGTAAGGGGGGGCATGTAAAGAGCCACTAATGAAAACACAATGTAGGTGCTTTGAAAAGGGAAACATTGAGCTACCAGTCAATCAATCACAACCGCTGCTTGGCCTATCACCTGAGAAAATGAGAATCAAAAAGTCACAGGCTGGCAAACCTGTACGCCAGCAAGATTTACCACAACCAGCACTTGGAAGCCATGAAAATGTCCATCAACAGAGGAATGCACCAAGAAGAAGTGGTCCACGTACACAATGGACTATTACTCTAATAATAAATAGAAATTAAATTTAAAAACAAACAAAAGCAAGGAGACATCAACATTTGTGGGTTTACCCGGGCACATTGCACTCTAATTTATAACCGAAGAACACCCCTGGCCGGTAGGTCTGTTTCCCTAGTACCAGCATGGGGAACGTAGAAAGGCTGCCGCTCTCTGGCCGTTACCTGCAAAAGCAGGTTTAAAGCCTGAGCGAACGGTCACTTCATGTGAACAAGTACTGCAGGGCTGTAAATGAAACCTGCCCTCAAAATGTCTTGAGGGAGATAACGGCCAAAATATTTCAAATGGTGACACATACTTTAAGAAAACACTTGGAAGAAATAAGCTCTAATCACAGCTGGAAAAATAAAAAGGACGTGTCTTAAAGCTCAATTTCAACGCATTATGAGACACATGCAAATTCAACCACAAAGAGGTATCAGCTCACACCACTCAGAATAACCATCAGCAAAAACTACAAAGAATAAATGCTGAAGGTGCTGGGAAGAAATACATACCCTCCACTTTAAGTGGGACGTAACCTGGAAAGAGCCACTAAGGAGAACAAAATAGAGGTGCCTTGAGAAGGTAAACATTGAGCTACCATATGATCCAGCAGACCTATTCCTGGACCTATAAACTAAGAAGACAGAATTGGAAGGACACAGGCACGCAAATCTGCATTACATAGTATTACAATAGCCAAGATATGGAAGTAACCAAAAAGTCCAACGACAGATGGGTGGACAAAGAAAGCTGCTACCCGTAGAGATGGAATATGAGCTAGTGAAAAAATGAAACAATGCCATTTGCAGCACCATAGATGAGTCTAGAAGTAATCACGCAACTTGGAGTAAGTGAGAAAACGAAAGACACATATCCTATCATATCACATATAGGTGTTACCTAAAAAATGATACAAACAAAGATATTTCCACAGAGAAACACTATCATAGATTCATTAAAAAAACTTATGGTTCACCATATGGAATGGTGTGAGGATTGGATACATTACCATATTGAGGTTAACAGAGAGATACATACACATATGAAATATATAATCACCAAAGACCTACGCAATACCAAGAGAAGACTACTCAACATTGTGTCATAACCTACATGGGAAAAGGATCCGAAGAAGAACAGATATATGTATATGTGTGAAAGAACCACATCTTGCACACCTAGAACAAACAAAACATTGTAATCAAGTTTGCTGTGGTAAAAAATAAAAATTAAGTTAAAAATACCAACAAGAAGTAATGAGACATAAATTAAAGGGCTTTTTCCTCGCACATTCCATTCTAATTTACAACCTAGAACACCACTTCCAGTAAGGCTCTGTTGCCCTAGTAACCAGATTTGGTAAAGGAGAAATGCTGCCGCCTTGTGGCCGATTCCCGCAAGAGCAGCTTTTAACCCACAGCTAATGGTCACTTACCATTCACAAGGACTCAGGGCTGTAAAGGACACCTGCCCTCAAAATTGTGCTGAGATAGGGAATGGATAAAAAAAATTCAAAACAGGCAAAATTTTCAAGAAGATAGTATGAAGAGGTAAGTTTTACTCACTCTCTTTTTAAAGAAAGGAAAATGGATAAAAGCTCAACCTCAGGAATTATTAGACTCATGCAATCTAATCTACAAAAAGTTTTCAACTCGCACCAGTCGACTGACCATTGGCAAAAAGTCTACAAACAATAATGCTGAAGAGGTTTTAGAGAACTGTGTACCCTCTAGCTGCTGGTGAGATGTAAAAGGGTTAAACGCTAATAATGAGAACAGAAAGGAGCTGCGTTTAAAAGGAAAAATTGAGGTACCATTCAATCCAGCAGGCGCACCAATGGGCCTCTCACCTGAGAAGACCAGAATGAAGAAGACCCGGGCTGCCAAAGCTGCACTGCAGCCTTATTCACAATAGACAGGACAGTGAAGCAACCAAAATGTCCATCAACAGATGAAAAGATAAAGAAGAAGTGGTCCATGTGCACAATGAATACTAGCCATGGAAAACAATGAAACGCTGCTCTTTGAGGCACCATAGATGATCTTGGAGATAATCACAGAACATGAGGTAAGTCGGAAAGCAAAAGTCCTATATCCTATGATATCACTTAGAGGCGTTATCTAATAACTGACACAAAGGAACATATTTCCACAGAGAAAGTCAATCACAGACTTATTAAAAAAAATACTATGCTTATCTAAAAGGAAAGGTGTGGGGAATGGATAAATGAAGATTAGCGTTATCATATGTATACAAACACGTATTATACACATATATCAAAAAGACCGACCATACAGCAAGGTAGGTTTACGCAACACTCTGTAATAATTTACACGGGAAGAGGATCTCTACATAAATAGGTATATAGAATATGTAGATGAACCAGAGTGCGTATACCTTGGACAAGCAACATTCTAACCATTACCCCAATTGAAAAAATTAAAACCACGAACTAGGAGTAATGAGACATGAACTTATGGGGGGTTTTCCTGGCCCATTCCATTCAAATTTACAACCTAGGCAAACGACTTCCAGAACGGCTCTGCTGCCCTAGTACCCAGATTTGGGAATGGAGAAATGCTGCATCCTTGTGGCCGTTTCCCACAACAGCAGCTTTAAACCCACTGCAAAAGGTCACTAAATATTCACCAATTGCAGTGCTGTAAATGACACCTGCCCTCCAAAAAATACTGAGGTCGAAAATCGACCAAAAAATTCTAGAGTGCAACCTTCCAAAAAGGAAATTTGAAGAGGTATATTATACTCACACTTTTTTTCTTTTTTCTTTTAACAGAAAAGAAAAAGGCGTGGAAAAATGATGAATTGTAGGAATTTTTACAGACACGTAAACCCAAATTACAAAAACCTATCAGCTCACACCAGTCAGAATGGCCATCAACAAAAATGCTGCAAACAATAAATGCTGACGTGATTGTGGAGAAACGCGTACCCTCGATTCTAAGGGGGACGTGGTAAGAGCCACTAATGAAAGCACAATTGAGGTGCCTTGAAAAGGTAAACGTTGAGCTACCATACCAGTCAATCAATCATACCCACTGCTGGGTCTATCACCTGAGAAAATGAAAATCAAAAATCACAGGCTGGCAATCCTGCACTCCAGCAATATTTACCATAGGCAACACTTGGAAGCAACGAAAATGTCCATCAACAGAGGAATGCACCAAGAAGAAGTGGTCCATGTACACAATGGAATATTAGCCATGGAAAACATTGAAGCACTGCTCTTTGAGGCACCATAGATGAGCCTGGAGATAATCACAGAACATGAAGTAGGTCGGAAAGCAAAAGGCCTACAGCCTATATTATCACTTATGGCATTATCTAATAACTGACACAGATGAACAGATTTCCAAAGAGAAAGACACTCACAGGCTTAGAAAACAAACTATGCTCATCTAAAAGGAAAGGAGGGGGGGAAATTGAGAAATGAAGATTAGTGTTACTATACATATACAAATACATATTATATACATGTATCAAAAAGACCGAACATATAGCAAGGGAGGTCGACGGAACACTGGTATATTTTACATGGGAAGAGGATCTGTACGTTAATAGACATACATGATGTACAAATGAACCAGATTGTGTACACCTAGGACAAACAATATTCTAAACTTTACCCAGATTAAAAAAATTTTAAAAACCAAGAAGAAGTAATGAGACATAAACTTATGGGGATTTCTCCTGGCAAATTCCATTCTAATTTACAACCTAGGACAATGACTTCCAGAAAGGCTCTGCTGCCCTAGTACCCAGATTGGGGCATGGAGAAATGCTACCTCCTTGTGGCCGTTTCCCACAACAGCAGCTTTGAACCCACTGCATAAGGTCACTAAATTTTCACCAACTTGCAGTTCTGTAAATGACACCAGCCCTCCAGAAAATGTCTGGGGTCAAAAATCGACCAAAAAATTCAAAAGAGGGCAACCTTCGAAGAAGACAATTTCAAGAGCTCTATTGTACTCACGGTTTTTTCTTTTAAGAGAAAAGAAAAAGGCGTAGGAATATGATGAATTTTAAAAATTTTAATGACATGCATACCCATATTACAAAAACCTATCAGCTCACAGCAGTCAGAATGGCCATTAGGATAAATGCTGCAAAAAATAAATGGTGAAGGGAGTGTGGAGAAATGCGTACCCTCGGTTGTAAGGGGGGGCATGTAAAGAGCCACTAATGAAAACACAATGTAGGTGCTTTGAAAAGGGAAACATTGAGCTACCAGTCAATCAATCACAACCGCTGCTTGGCCTATCACCTGAGAAAATGAGAATCAAAAAGTCACAGGCTGGCAAACCTGTACGCCAGCAAGATTTACCACAGCCAGCACTTGGAAGCCATGAAAATGTCCATCAACAGAGGAATGCACCAAGAAGAAGTGGTCCACGTACACAATGGACTATTACTCTAATAATAAATAGAAATTAAATTTAAAAACAAACAAAAGCAAGGAGACATCAACATTTGTGGGTTTACCCGGGCACATTGCACTCTAATTTATAACCGAAGAACACCCCTGGCCGGTAGGTCTGTTTCCCTAGTACCAGCATGGGGAACGTAGAAAGGCTGCCGCTCTCTGGCCGTTACCTGCAAAAGCAGGTTTAAAGCCTGAGCGAACGGTCACTTCATGTGAACAAGTACTGCAGGGCTGTAAATGAAACCTGCCCTCAAAATGTCTTGAGGGAGATAACGGCCAAAATATTTCAAATGGTGACACATACTTTAAGAAAACACTTGGAAGAAATAAGCTCTAATCACAGCTGGAAAAATAAAAAGGACGTGTCTTAAAGCTCAATTTCAACGCATTATGAGACACATGCAAATTCAACCACAAAGAGGTATCAGCTCACACCACTCAGAATAACCATCAGCAAAAACTACAAAGAATAAATGCTGAAGGTGCTGGGAAGAAATACATACCCTCCACTTTAAGTGGGACGTAACCTGGAAAGAGCCACTAAGGAGAACAAAATAGAGGTGCCTTGAAAAGGTAAACATTGAGCTACCATATGATCCAGCAGACCTATTCCTGGACCTATAAACTAAGAAGACAGAATTGGAAGGACACAGGCACGCAAATCTGCATTACATAGTATTACAATAGCCAAGATATGGAAGTAACCAAAAAGTCCAACGACAGATGGGTGGACAAAGAAAGCTGCTACCCGTACAGATGGAATATGAGCTAGTGAAAAAATGAAACAATGCCATTTGCAGCACCATAGATGAGTCTAGAAGTAATCACGCAACTTGGAGTAAGTGAGAAAACGAAAGACACATATCCTATCATATCACATATAGGTGTTACCTAAAAAATGATACAAACAAAGATATTTCCACAGAGAAACACTATCATAGATTCATTACAAAAACTTATGGTTCACCATATGGAATGGTGTGAGGATTGGATACATTACCATATTGAGGTTAACAGAGAGATACATACACATATGAAATATATAATCACCAAAGACCTACGCAATACCAAGAGAAGACTACTCAACATTGTGTCATAACCTACATGGGAAAAGGATCCGAAGAAGAACAGATATATGTATATGTGTGAAAGAACCACATCTTGCACACCTAGAACAAACAAAACATTGTAATCAAGTTTGCTGTGGTAAAAAATAAAAATTAAGTTAAAAATACCAACAAGAAGTAATGAGACATAAATTAAAGGGCTTTTTCCTCGCACATTCCATTCTAATTTACAACCTAGAACACCACTTCCAGTAAGGCTCTGTTGCCCTAGTAACCAGATTTGGTAAAGGAGAAATGCTGCCGCCTTGTTGCCGATTCCCGCAAGAGCAGCTTTTAACCCACAGCTAATGGTCACTTACCATTCACAAGGACTCAGGGCTGTAAAGGACACCTGCCCTCAAAATTGTGCTGAGATAGGGAATGGATAAAAAAAATTCAAAACAGGCAAAATTTTCAAGAAGATAGTATGAAGAGGTAAGTTTTACTCACTCTCTTTTTAAAGAAAGGAAAATGGATAAAAGCTCAACCTCAGGAATTATTAGACTCATGCAATCTAATCTACAAAAAGTTTTCAACTCGCACCAGTCGACTGACCATTGGCAAAAAGTCTACAAACAATAAATGCTGAAGAGGTTTTAGAGAACTGTGTACCCTCTAGCTGCTGGTGAGATGTAAAAGGGTTAAACGCTAATAATGAGAACAGAAAGGAGCTGCGTTTAAAAGGAAAAATTGAGGTACCATTCAATCCAGCAGGCGCACCAATGGGCCTCTCACCTGAGAAGACCAGAATGAAGAAGACCAGGGCTGCCAAAGCTGCACTGCAGCCTTATTCACAATAGACAGGACAGTGAAGCAACCAAAATGTCCATCAACAGATGAAAAGATAAAGAAGAAGTGGTCCATGTACACAATGAATACTAGCCATGGAAAACAATGAAACGCTGCTCTTTGAGGCACCATAGATGATCTTGGAGATAATCACAGAACATGAGGTAAGTCGGAAAGCAAAAGTCCTATATCCTATGATATCACTTAGAGGCGTTATCTAATAACTGACACAAAGGAACATATTTCCACAGAGAAAGTCAATCACAGACTTATTAAAAAAAATACTATGCTTATCTAAAAGGAAAGGTGTGGGGAATGGATAAATGAAGATTAGCGTTATCATATGTATACAAACACGTATTATACACATATATCAAAAAGACCGACCATACAGCAAGGAAGGTTTACGCAACACTCTGTAATAATTTACACGGGAAGAGGATCTCTACATAAATAGGTATATAGAATATGTAGATGAACCAGAGTGCGTATACCTTGGACAAGCAACATTCTAACCATTACCCCAATTGAAAAAATTAAAACCACGAAGTAGGAGTAATGAGACATGAACTTATGGGGGGTTTTCCTGGCCCATTCCATTCAAATTTACAACCTAGGCAAACGACTTCCAGAACGGCTCTGCTGCCCTAGTACCCAGATTTGGGAATGGAGAAATGCTGCATCCTTGTGGCCGTTTCCCACAACAGCAGCTTTAAACCCACTGCAAAAGGTCACTAAATATTCACCAATTGCAGTGCTGTAAATGACACCTGCCCTCCAAAAAATACTGAGGTCGAAAATCGACCAAAAAATTCTAGAGTGCAACCTTCCAAAAAGGAAAATTGAAGAGGTATATTATACTCACACTTTTTTTCTTTTTTCTTTTAACAGAAAAGAAAAAGGCGTGGAAAAGTGATGAATTGTAGGAATTTTTACAGACACGTAAACCCAAATTACAAAAACCTATCAGCTCACACCAGTCAGAATGGCCATCAACAAAAATGCTGCAAACAATAAATGCTGACGTGATTGTGGAGAAACGCGTACCCTCGATTCTAAGGGGGACGTGGTAAGAGCCACTAATGAAAGCACAATTGAGGTGCCTTGAAAAGGTAAACGTTGAGCTACCATACCAGTCAATCAATCATACCCACTGCTGGGTCTATCACCTGAGAAAATGAAAATCAAAAATCACAGGCTGGCAATCCTGCACTCCAGCAATATTTACCATAGGCAACACTTGGAAGCAACGAAAATGTCCATCAACAGAGGAATGCACCAAGAAGAAGTGGTCCATGTACACAATGGAATATTAGCCATGGAAAACATTGAAGCACTGCTCTTTGAGGCACCATAGATGAGCCTGGAGATAATCACAGAACATGAAGTAGGTCGGAAAGCAAAAGGCCTACAGCCTATATTATCACTTATGGCATTATCTAATAACTGACACAGATGAACAGATTTCCAAAGAGAAAGACACTCACAGGCTTAGAAAACAAACTATGCTCATCTAAAAGGAAAGGAGGGGGGGAAATTGAGAAATGAAGATTAGTGTTACTATACATATACAAATACATATTATATACATGTATCAAAAAGACCGAACATATAGCAAGGGAGGTCGACGGAACACTGGTATATTTTACATGGGAAGAGGATCTGTACGTTAATAGACATACATGATGTACAAATGAACCAGATTGTGTACACCTAGGACAAACAATATTCTAAACTTTACCCAGATTAAAAAAATTTTAAAAACCAAGAAGAAGTAATGAGACATAAACTTATGGGGATTTCTCCTGGCAAATTCCATTCTAATTTACAACCTAGGACAATGACTTCCAGAAAGGCTCTGCTGCCCTAGTACCCAGATTGGGGCATGGAGAAATGCTACCTCCTTGTGGCCGTTTCCCACAACAGCAGCTTTGAACCCACTGCATAAGGTCACTAAATTTTCACCAACTTGCAGTTCTGTAAATGACACCAGCCCTCCAGAAAATGTCTGGGGTCAAAAATCGACCAAAAAATTCAAAAGAGGGCAACCTTCGAAGAAGACAATTTCAAGAGCTCTATTGTACTCACGGTTTTTTCTTTTAAGAGAAAAGAAAAAGGCGTAGGAATATGATGAATTTTAAAAATTTTAATGACATGCATACCCATATTACAAAAACCTATCAGCTCACAGCAGTCAGAATGGCCATTAGGATAAATGCTGCAAAAAATAAATGGTGAAGGGAGTGTGGAGAAATGCGTACCCTCGGTTGTAAGGGGGGGCATGTAAAGAGCCACTAATGAAAACACAATGTAGGTGCTTTGAAAAGGGAAACATTGAGCTACCAGTCAATCAATCACAACCGCTGCTTGGCCTATCACCTGAGAAAATGAGAATCAAAAAGTCACAGGCTGGCAAACCTGTACGCCAGCAAGATTTACCACAGCCAGCACTTGGAAGCCATGAAAATGTCCATCAACAGAGGAATGCACCAAGAAGAAGTGGTCCACGTACACAATGGACTATTACTCTAATAATAAATAGAAATTAAATTTAAAAACAAACAAAAGCAAGGAGACATCAACATTTGTGGGTTTACCCGGGCACATTGCACTCTAATTTATAACCGAAGAACACCCCTGGCCGGTAGGTCTGTTTCCCTAGTACCAGCATGGGGAACGTAGAAAGGCTGCCGCTCTCTGGCCGTTACCTGCAAAAGCAGGTTTAAAGCCTGAGCGAACGGTCACTTCATGTGAACAAGTACTGCAGGGCTGTAAATGAAACCTGCCCTCAAAATGTCTTGAGGGAGATAACGGCTAAAATATTTCAAATGGTGACACATACTTTAAGAAAACACTTGGAAGAAATAAGCTCTAATCACAGCTGGAAAAATAAAAAGGACGTGTCTTAAAGCTCAATTTCAACGCATTATGAGACACATGCAAATTCAACCACAAAGAGGTATCAGCTCACACCACTCAGAATAACCATCAGCAAAAACTACAAAGAATAAATGCTGAAGGTGCTGGGAAGAAATACATACCCTCCACTTTAAGTGGGACGTAACCTGGAAAGAGCCACTAAGGAGAACAAAATAGAGGTGCCTTGAAAAGGTAAACATTGAGCTACCATATGATCCAGCAGACCTATTCCTGGACCTATAAACTAAGAAGACAGAATTGGAAGGACACAGGCACGCAAATCTGCATTACATAGTATTACAATAGCCAAGATATGGAAGTAACCAAAAAGTCCAACGACAGATGGGTGGACAAAGAAAGCTGCTACCCGTACAGATGGAATATGAGCTAGTGAAAAAATGAAACAATGCCATTTGCAGCACCATAGATGAGTCTAGAAGTAATCACGCAACTTGGAGTAAGTGAGAAAACGAAAGACACATATCCTATCATATCACATATAGGTGTTACCTAAAAAATGATACAAACAAAGATATTTCCACAGAGAAACACTATCATAGATTCATTAAAAAAACTTATGGTTCACCATATGGAATGGTGTGAGGATTGGATACATTACCATATTGAGGTTAACAGAGAGATACATACACATATGAAATATATAATCACCAAAGACCTACGCAATACCAAGAGAAGACTACTCAACATTGTGTCATAACCTACATGGGAAAAGGATCCGAAGAAGAACAGATATATGTATATGTGTGAAAGAACCACATCTTGCACACCTAGAACAAACAAAACATTGTAATCAAGTTTGCTGTGGTAAAAAATAAAAATTAAGTTAAAAATACCAACAAGAAGTAATGAGACATAAATTAAAGGGCTTTTTCCTCGCACATTCCATTCTAATTTACAACCTAGAACACCACTTCCAGTAAGGCTCTGTTGCCCTAGTAACCAGATTTGGTAAAGGAGAAATGCTGCCGCCTTGTGGCCGATTCCCGCAAGAGCAGCTTTTAACCCACAGCTAATGGTCACTTACCATTCACAAGGACTCAGGGCTGTAAAGGACACCTGCCCTCAAAATTGTGCTGAGATAGGGAATGGATAAAAAAAATTCAAAACAGGCAAAATTTTCAAGAAGATAGTATGAAGAGGTAAGTTTTACTCACTCTCTTTTTAAAGAAAGGAAAATGGATAAAAGCTCAACCTCAGGAATTATTAGACTCATGCAATCTAATCTACAAAAAGTTTTCAACTCGCACCAGTCGACTGACCATTGGCAAAAAGTCTACAAACAATAATGCTGAAGAGGTTTTAGAGAACTGTGTACCCTCTAGCTGCTGGTGAGATGTAAAAGGGTTAAACGCTAATAATGAGAACAGAAAGGAGCTGCGTTTAAAAGGAAAAATTGAGGTACCATTCAATCCAGCAGGCGCACCAATGGGCCTCTCACCTGAGAAGACCAGAATGAAGAAGACCCGGGCTGCCAAAGCTGCACTGCAGCCTTATTCACAATAGACAGGACAGTGAAGCAACCAAAATGTCCATCAACAGATGAAAAGATAAAGAAGACGTGGTCCATGTACACAATGAATACTAGCCATGGAAAACAATGAAACACTGCTCTTTGAGGCACCATAGATGATCTTGGAGATAATCACAGAACATGAGGTAAGTCGGAAAGCAAAAGTCCTATATCCTATGATATCACTTAGAGGCGTTATCTAATAACTGACACAAAGGAACATATTTCCACAGAGAAAGTCAATCACAGACTTATTAAAAAAAATACTATGCTTATCTAAAAGGAAAGGTGTGGGGAATGGATAAATGAAGATTAGCGTTATCATATGTATACAAACACGTATTATACACATATATCAAAAAGACCGACCATACAGCAAGGAAGGTTTACGCAACACTCTGTAATAATTTACACGGGAAGAGGATCTCTACATAAATAGGTATATAGAATATGTAGATGAACCAGAGTGCGTATACCTTGGACAAGCAACATTCTAACCATTACCCCAATTGAAAAAATTAAAACCACGAACTAGGAGTAATGAGACATGAACTTATGGGGGGTTTTCCTGGCCCATTCCATTCAAATTTACAACCTAGGCAAACGACTTCCAGAACGGCTCTGCTGCCCTAGTACCCAGATTTGGGAATGGAGAAATGCTGCATCCTTGTGGCCGTTTCCCACAACAGCAGCTTTAAACCCACTGCAAAAGGTCACTAAATATTCACCAATTGCAGTGCTGTAAATGACACCTGCCCTCCAAAAAATACTGAGGTCGAAAATCGACCAAAAAATTCTAGAGTGCAACCTTCCAAAAAGGAAATTTGAAGAGGTATATTATACTCACACTTTTTTTCTTTTTTCTTTTAACAGAAAAGAAAAAGGCGTGGAAAAATGATGAATTGTAGGAATTTTTACAGACACGTAAACCCAAATTACAAAAACCTATCAGCTCACACCAGTCAGAATGGCCATCAACAAAAATGCTGCAAACAATAAATGCTGACGTGATTGTGGAGAAACGCGTACCCTCGATTCTAAGGGGGACGTGGTAAGAGCCACTAATGAAAGCACAATTGAGGTGCCTTGAAAAGGTAAACGTTGAGCTACCATACCAGTCAATCAATCATACCCACTGCTGGGTCTATCACCTGAGAAAATGAAAATCAAAAATCACAGGCTGGCAATCCTGCACTCCAGCAATATTTACCATAGGCAACACTTGGAAGCAACGAAAATGTCCATCAACAGAGGAATGCACCAAGAAGAAGTGGTCCATGTACACAATGGAATATTAGCCATGGAAAACATTGAAGCACTGCTCTTTGAGGCACCATAGATGAGCCTGGAGATAATCACAGAACATGAAGTAGGTCGGAAAGCAAAAGGCCTACAGCCTATATTATCACTTATGGCATTATCTAATAACTGACACAGATGAACAGATTTCCAAAGAGAAAGACACTCACAGGCTTAGAAAACAAACTATGCTCATCTAAAAGGAAAGGAGGGGGGGAAATTGAGAAATGAAGATTAGTGTTACTATACATATACAAATACATATTATATACATGTATCAAAAAGACCGAACATATAGCAAGGGAGGTCGACGGAACACTGGTATATTTTACATGGGAAGAGGATCTGTACGTTAATAGACATACATGATGTACAAATGAACCAGATTGTGTACACCTAGGACAAACAATATTCTAAACTTTACCCAGATTAAAAAAATTTTAAAAACCAAGAAGAAGTAATGAGACATAAACTTATGGGGATTTCTCCTGGCAAATTCCATTCTAATTTACAACCTAGGACAATGACTTCCAGAAAGGCTCTGCTGCCCTAGTACCCAGATTGGGGCATGGAGAAATGCTACCTCCTTGTGGCCGTTTCCCACAACAGCAGCTTTGAACCCACTGCATAAGGTCACTAAATTTTCACCAACTTGCAGTTCTGTAAATGACACCAGCCCTCCAGAAAATGTCTGGGGTCAAAAATCGACCAAAAAATTCAAAAGAGGGCAACCTTCGAAGAAGACAATTTCAAGAGCTCTATTGTACTCACGGTTTTTTCTTTTAAGAGAAAAGAAAAAGGCGTAGGAATATGATGAATTTTAAAAATTTTAATGACATGCATACCCATATTACAAAAACCTATCAGCTCACAGCAGTCAGAATGGCCATTAGGATAAATGCTGCAAAAAATAAATGGTGAAGGGAGTGTGGAGAAATGCGTACCCTCGGTTGTAAGGGGGGGCATGTAAAGAGCCACTAATGAAAACACAATGTAGGTGCTTTGAAAAGGGAAACATTGAGCTACCAGTCAATCAATCACAACCGCTGCTTGGCCTATCACCTGAGAAAATGAGAATCAAAAAGTCACAGGCTGGCAAACCTGTACGCCAGCAAGATTTACCACAGCCAGCACTTGGAAGCCATGAAAATGTCCATCAACAGAGGAATGCACCAAGAAGAAGTGGTCCACGTACACAATGGACTATTACTCTAATAATAAATATAAATTAAATTTAAAAACAAACAAAAGCAAGGAGACATCAACATTTGTGGGTTTACCCGGGCACATTGCACTCTAATTTATAACCGAAGAACACCCCTGGCCGGTAGGTCTGTTTCCCTAGTACCAGCATGGGGAACGTAGAAAGGCTGCCGCTCTCTGGCCGTTACCTGCAAAAGCAGGTTTAAAGCCTGAGCGAACGGTCACTTCATGTGAACAAGTACTGCAGGGCTGTAAATGAAACCTGCCCTCAAAATGTCTTGAGGGAGATAACGGCCAAAATATTTCAAATGGTGACACATACTTTAAGAAAACACTTGGAAGAAATAAGCTCTAATCACAGCTGGAAAAATAAAAAGGACGTGTCTTAAAGCTCAATTTCAACGCATTATGAGACACATGCAAATTCAACCACAAAGAGGTATCAGCTCACACCACTCAGAATAACCATCAGCAAAAACTACAAAGAATAAATGCTGAAGGTGCTGGGAAGAAATACATACCCTCCACTTTAAGTGGGACGTAACCTGGAAAGAGCCACTAAGGAGAACAAAATAGAGGTGCCTTGAAAAGGTAAACATTGAGCTACCATATGATCCAGCAGACCTATTCCTGGACCTATAAACTAAGAAGACAGAATTGGAAGGACACAGGCACGCAAATCTGCATTACATAGTATTACAATAGCCAAGATATGGAAGTAACCAAAAAGTCCAACGACAGATGGGTGGACAAAGAAAGCTGCTACCCGTACAGATGGAATATGAGCTAGTGAAAAAATGAAACAATGCCATTTGCAGCACCATAGATGAGTCTAGAAGTAATCACGCAACTTGGAGTAAGTGAGAAAACGAAAGACACATATCCTATCATATCACATATAGGTGTTACCTAAAAAATGATACAAACAAAGATATTTCCACAGAGAAACACTATCATAGATTCATTAAAAAAACTTATGGTTCACCATATGGAATGGTGTGAGGATTGGATACATTACCATATTGAGGTTAACAGAGAGATACATACACATATGAAATATATAATCACCAAAGACCTACGCAATACCAAGAGAAGACTACTCAACATTGTGTCATAACCTACATGGGAAAAGGATCCGAAGAAGAACAGATATATGTATATGTGTGAAAGAACCACATCTTGCACACCTAGAACAAACAAAACATTGTAATCAAGTTTGCTGTGGTAAAAAATAAAAATTAAGTTAAAAATACCAACAAGAAGTAATGAGACATAAATTAAAGGGCTTTTTCCTCGCACATTCCATTCTAATTTACAACCTAGAACACCACTTCCAGTAAGGCTCTGTTGCCCTAGTAACCAGATTTGGTAAAGGAGAAATGCTGCCGCCTTGTGGCCGATTCCCGCAAGAGCAGCTTTTAACCCACAGCTAATGGTCACTTACCATTCACAAGGACTCAGGGCTGTAAAGGACACCTGCCCTCAAAATTGTGCTGAGATAGGGAATGGATAAAAAAAATTCAAAACAGGCAAAATTTTCAAGAAGATAGTATGAAGAGGTAAGTTTTACTCACTCTCTTTTTAAAGAAAGGAAAATGGATAAAAGCTCAACCTCAGGAATTATTAGACTCATGCAATCTAATCTACAAAAAGTTTTCAACTCGCACCAGTCGACTGACCATTGGCAAAAAGTCTACAAACAATAAATGCTGAAGAGGTTTTAGAGAACTGTGTACCCTCTAGCTGCTGGTGAGATGTAAAAGGGTTAAACGCTAATAATGAGAACAGAAAGGAGCTGCGTTTAAAAGGAAAAATTGAGGTACCATTCAATCCAGCAGGCGCACCAATGGGCCTCTCACCTGAGAAGACCAGAATGAAGAAGACCAGGGCTGCCAAAGCTGCACTGCAGCCTTATTCACAATAGACAGGACAGTGAAGCAACCAAAATGTCCATCAACAGATGAAAAGATAAAGAAGAAGTGGTCCATGTACACAATGAATACTAGCCATGGAAAACAATGAAACACTGCTCTTTGAGGCACCATAGATGATCTTGGAGATAATCACAGAACATGAGGTAAGTCGGAAAGCAAAAGTCCTATATCCTATGATATCACTTAGAGGCGTTATCTAATAACTGACACAAAGGAACATATTTCCACAGAGAAAGTCAATCACAGACTTATTAAAAAAAATACTATGCTTATCTAAAAGGAAAGGTGTGGGGAATGGATAAATGAAGATTAGCGTTATCATATGTATACAAACACGTATTATACACATATATCAAAAAGACCGACCATACAGCAAGGAAGGTTTACGCAACACTCTGTAATAATTTACACGGGAAGAGGATCTCTACATAAATAGGTATATAGAATATGTAGATGAACCAGAGTGCGTATACCTTGGACAAGCAACATTCTAACCATTACCCCAATTGAAAAAATTAAAACCACGAAGTAGGAGTAATGAGACATGAACTTATGGGGGGTTTTCCTGGCCCATTCCATTCAAATTTACAACCTAGGCAAACGACTTCCAGAACGGCTCTGCTGCCCTAGTACCCAGATTTGGGAATGGAGAAATGCTGCATCCTTGTGGCCGTTTCCCACAACAGCAGCTTTAAACCCACTGCAAAAGGTCACTAAATATTCACCAATTGCAGTGCTGTAAATGACACCTGCCCTCCAAAAAATACTGAGGTCGAAAATCGACCAAAAAATTCTAGAGTGCAACCTTCCAAAAAGGAAATTTGAAGAGGTATATTATACTCACACTTTTTTTCTTTTTTCTTTTAACAGAAAAGAAAAAGGCGTGGAAAAATGATGAATTGTAGGAATTTTTACAGACACGTAAACCCAAATTACAAAAACCTATCAGCTCACACCAGTCAGAATGGCCATCAACAAAAATGCTGCAAACAATAAATGCTGACGTGATTGTGGAGAAACGCGTACCCTCGATTCTAAGGGGGACGTGGTAAGAGCCACTAATGAAAGCACAATTGAGGTGCCTTGAAAAGGTAAACGTTGAGCTACCATACCAGTCAATCAATCATACCCACTGCTGGGTCTATCACCTGAGAAAATGAAAATCAAAAATCACAGGCTGGCAATCCTGCACTCCAGCAATATTTACCATAGGCAACACTTGGAAGCAACGAAAATGTCCATCAACAGAGGAATGCACCAAGAAGAAGTGGTCCATGTACACAATGGAATATTAGCCATGGAAAACATTGAAGCACTGCTCTTTGAGGCACCATAGATGAGCCTGGAGATAATCACAGAACATGAAGTAGGTCGGAAAGCAAAAGGCCTACAGCCTATATTATCACTTATGGCATTATCTAATAACTGACACAGATGAACAGATTTCCAAAGAGAAAGACACTCACAGGCTTAGAAAACAAACTATGCTCATCTAAAAGGAAAGGAGGGGGGGAAATTGAGAAATGAAGATTAGTGTTACTATACATATACAAATACATATTATATACATGTATCAAAAAGACCGAACATATGGCAAGGGAGGTCGACGGAACACTGGTATATTTTACATGGGAAGAGGATCTGTACGTTAATAGACATACATGATGTACAAATGAACCAGATTGTGTACACCTAGGACAAACAATATTCTAAACTTTACCCAGATTAAAACAATTTTAAAAACCAAGAAGAAGTAATGAGACATAAACTTATGGGGATTTCTCCTGGCAAATTCCATTCTAATTTACAACCTAGGACAATGACTTCCAGAAAGGCTCTGCTGCCCTAGTACCCAGATTGGGGCATGGAGAAATGCTACCTCCTTGTGGCCGTTTCCCACAACAGCAGCTTTGAACCCACTGCATAAGGTCACTAAATTTTCACCAACTTGCAGTTCTGTAAATGACACCAGCCCTCCAGAAAATGTCTGGGGTCAAAAATCGACCAAAAAATTCAAAAGAGGGCAACCTTCGAAGAAGACAATTTCAAGAGCTCTATTGTACTCACGGTTTTTTCTTTTAAGAGAAAAGAAAAAGGCGTAGGAATATGATGAATTTTAAAAATTTTAATGACATGCATACCCATATTACAAAAACCTATCAGCTCACAGCAGTCAGAATGGCCATTAGGATAAATGCTGCAAAAAATAAATGGTGAAGGGAGTGTGGAGAAATGCGTACCCTCGGTTGTAAGGGGGGGCATGTAAAGAGCCACTAATGAAAACACAATGTAGGTGCTTTGAAAAGGGAAACATTGAGCTACCAGTCAATCAATCACAACCGCTGCTTGGCCTATCACCTGAGAAAATGAGAATCAAAAAGTCACAGGCTGGCAAACCTGTACGCCAGCAAGATTTACCACAGCCAGCACTTGGAAGCCATGAAAATGTCCATCAACAGAGGAATGCACCAAGAAGAAGTGGTCCACGTACACAATGGACTATTACTCTAATAATAAATAGAAATTAAATTTAAAAACAAACAAAAGCAAGGAGACATCAACATTTGTGGGTTTACCCGGGCACATTGCACTCTAATTTATAACCGAAGAACACCCCTGGCCGGTAGGTCTGTTTCCCTAGTACCAGCATGGGGAACGTAGAAAGGCTGCCGCTCTCTGGCCGTTACCTGCAAAAGCAGGTTTAAAGCCTGAGCGAACGGTCACTTCATGTGAACAAGTACTGCAGGGCTGTAAATGAAACCTGCCCTCAAAATGTCTTGAGGGAGATAACGGCTAAAATATTTCAAATGGTGACACATACTTTAAGAAAACACTTGGAAGAAATAAGCTCTAATCACAGCTGGAAAAATAAAAAGGACGTGTCTTAAAGCTCAATTTCAACGCATTATGAGACACATGCAAATTCAACCACAAAGAGGTATCAGCTCACACCACTCAGAATAACCATCAGCAAAAACTACAAAGAATAAATGCTGAAGGTGCTGGGAAGAAATACATACCCTCCACTTTAAGTGGGACGTAACCTGGAAAGAGCCACTAAGGAGAACAAAATAGAGGTGCCTTGAAAAGGTAAACATTGAGCTACCATATGATCCAGCAGACCTATTCCTGGACCTATAAACTAAGAAGACAGAATTGGAAGGACACAGGCACGCAAATCTGCATTACATAGTATTACAATAGCCAAGATATGGAAGTAACCAAAAAGTCCAACGACAGATGGGTGGACAAAGAAAGCTGCTACCCGTACAGATGGAATATGAGCTAGTGAAAAAATGAAACAATGCCATTTGCAGCACCATAGATGAGTCTAGAAGTAATCACGCAACTTGGAGTAAGTGAGAAAACGAAAGACACATATCCTATCATATCACATATAGGTGTTACCTAAAAAATGATACAAACAAAGATATTTCCACAGAGAAACACTATCATAGATTCATTAAAAAAACTTATGGTTCACCATATGGAATGGTGTGAGGATTGGATACATTACCATATTGAGGTTAACAGAGAGATACATACACATATGAAATATATAATCACCAAAAACCTACGCAATACCAAGAGAAGACTACTCAACATTGTGTCATAACCTACATGGGAAAAGGATCCGAAGAAGAACAGATATATGTATATGTGTGAAAGAACCACATCTTGCACACCTAGAACAAACAAAACATTGTAATCAAGTTTGCTGTGGTAAAAAATAAAAATTAAGTTAAAAATACCAACAAGAAGTAATGAGACATAAATTAAAGGGCTTTTTCCTCGCACATTCCATTCTAATTTACAACCTAGAACACCACTTCCAGTAAGGCTCTGTTGCCCTAGTAACCAGATTTGGTAAAGGAGAAATGCTGCCGCCTTGTGGCCGATTCCCGCAAGAGCAGCTTTTAACCCACAGCTAATGGTCACTTACCATTCACAAGGACTCAGGGCTGTAAAGGACACCTGCCCTCAAAATTGTGCTGAGATAGGGAATGGATAAAAAAAATTCAAAACAGGCAAAATTTTCAAGAAGATAGTATGAAGAGGTAAGTTTTACTCACTCTCTTTTTAAAGAAAGGAAAATGGATAAAAGCTCAACCTCAGGAATTATTAGACTCATGCAATCTAATCTACAAAAAGTTTTCAACTCGCACCAGTCGACTGACCATTGGCAAAAAGTCTACAAACAATAATGCTGAAGAGGTTTTAGAGAACTGTGTACCCTCTAGCTGCTGGTGAGATGTAAAAGGGTTAAACGCTAATAATGAGAACAGAAAGGAGCTGCGTTTAAAAGGAAAAATTGAGGTACCATTCAATCCAGCAGGCGCACCAATGGGCCTCTCACCTGAGAAGACCAGAATGAAGAAGACCCGGGCTGCCAAAGCTGCACTGCAGCCTTATTCACAATAGACAGGACAGTGAAGCAACCAAAATGTCCATCAACAGATGAAAAGATAAAGAAGAAGTGGTCCATGTACACAATGAATACTAGCCATGGAAAACAATGAAACACTGCTCTTTGAGGCACCATAGATGATCTTGGAGATAATCACAGAACATGAGGTAAGTCGGAAAGCAAAAGTCCTATATCCTATGATATCACTTAGAGGCGTTATCTAATAACTGACACAAAGGAACATATTTCCACAGAGAAAGTCAATCACAGACTTATTAAAAAAAATACTATGCTTATCTAAAAGGAAAGGTGTGGGGAATGGATAAATGAAGATTAGCGTTATCATATGTATACAAACACGTATTATACACATATATCAAAAAGACCGACCATACAGCAAGGAAGGTTTACGCAACACTCTGTAATAATTTACACGGGAAGAGGATCTCTACATAAATAGGTATATAGAATATGTAGATGAACCAGAGTGCGTATACCTTGGACAAGCAACATTCTAACCATTACCCCAATTGAAAAAATTAAAACCACGAACTAGGAGTAATGAGACATGAACTTATGGGGGGTTTTCCTGGCCCATTCCATTCAAATTTACAACCTAGGCAAACGACTTCCAGAACGGCTCTGCTGCCCTAGTACCCAGATTTGGGAATGGAGAAATGCTGCATCCTTGTGGCCGTTTCCCACAACAGCAGCTTTAAACCCACTGCAAAAGGTCACTAAATATTCACCAATTGCAGTGCTGTAAATGACACCTGCCCTCCAAAAAATACTGAGGTCGAAAATCGACCAAAAAATTCTAGAGTGCAACCTTCCAAAAAGGAAATTTGAAGAGGTATATTATACTCACACTTTTTTTCTTTTTTCTTTTAACAGAAAAGAAAAAGGCGTGGAAAAATGATGAATTGTAGGAATTTTTACAGACACGTAAACCCAAATTACAAAAACCTATCAGCTCACACCAGTCAGAATGGCCATCAACAAAAATGCTGCAAACAATAAATGCTGACGTGATTGTGGAGAAACGCGTACCCTCGATTCTAAGGGGGACGTGGTAAGAGCCACTAATGAAAGCACAATTGAGGTGCCTTGAAAAGGTAAACGTTGAGCTACCATACCAGTCAATCAATCATACCCACTGCTGGGTCTATCACCTGAGAAAATGAAAATCAAAAATCACAGGCTGGCAATCCTGCACTCCAGCAATATTTACCATAGGCAACACTTGGAAGCAACGAAAATGTCCATCAACAGAGGAATGCACCAAGAAGAAGTGGTCCATGTACACAATGGAATATTAGCCATGGAAAACATTGAAGCACTGCTCTTTGAGGCACCATAGATGAGCCTGGAGATAATCACAGAACATGAAGTAGGTCGGAAAGCAAAAGGCCTACAGCCTATATTATCACTTATGGCATTATCTAATAACTGACACAGATGAACAGATTTCCAAAGAGAAAGACACTCACAGGCTTAGAAAACAAACTATGCTCATCTAAAAGGAAAGGAGGGGGGGAAATTGAGAAATGAAGATTAGTGTTACTATACATATACAAATACATATTATATACATGTATCAAAAAGACCGAACATATAGCAAGGGAGGTCGACGGAACACTGGTATATTTTACATGGGAAGAGGATCTGTACGTTAATAGACATACATGATGTACAAATGAACCAGATTGTGTACACCTAGGACAAACAATATTCTAAACTTTACCCAGATTAAAAAAATTTTAAAAACCAAGAAGAAGTAATGAGACATAAACTTATGGGGATTTCTCCTGGCAAATTCCATTCTAATTTACAACCTAGGACAATGACTTCCAGAAAGGCTCTGCTGCCCTAGTACCCAGATTGGGGCATGGAGAAATGCTACCTCCTTGTGGCCGTTTCCCACAACAGCAGCTTTGAACCCACTGCATAAGGTCACTAAATTTTCACCAACTTGCAGTTCTGTAAATGACACCAGCCCTCCAGAAAATGTCTGGGGTCAAAAATCGACCAAAAAATTCAAAAGAGGGCAACCTTCGAAGAAGACAATTTCAAGAGCTCTATTGTACTCACGGTTTTTTCTTTTAAGAGAAAAGAAAAAGGCGTAGGAATATGATGAATTTTAAAAATTTTAATGACATGCATACCCATGTTACAAAAACCTATCAGCTCACAGCAGTCAGAATGGCCATTAGGATAAATGCTGCAAAAAATAAATGGTGAAGGGAGTGTGGAGAAATGCGTACCCTCGGTTGTAAGGGGGGGCATGTAAAGAGCCACTAATGAAAACACAATGTAGGTGCTTTGAAAAGGGAAACATTGAGCTACCAGTCAATCAATCACAACCGCTGCTTGGCCTATCACCTGAGAAAATGAGAATCAAAAAGTCACAGGCTGGCAAACCTGTACGCCAGCAAGATTTACCACAGCCAGCACTTGGAAGCCATGAAAATGTCCATCAACAGAGGAATGCACCAAGAAGAAGTGGTCCACGTACACAATGGACTATTACTCTAATAATAAATATAAATTAAATTTAAAAACAAACAAAAGCAAGGAGACATCAACATTTGTGGGTTTACCCGGGCACATTGCACTCTAATTTATAACCGAAGAACACCCCTGGCCGGTAGGTCTGTTTCCCTAGTACCAGCATGGGGAACGTAGAAAGGCTGCCGCTCTCTGGCCGTTACCTGCAAAAGCAGGTTTAAAGCCTGAGCGAACGGTCACTTCATGTGAACAAGTACTGCAGGGCTGTAAATGAAACCTGCCCTCAAAATGTCTTGAGGGAGATAACGGCTAAAATATTTCAAATGGTGACACATACTTTAAGAAAACACTTGGAAGAAATAAGCTCTAATCACAGCTGGAAAAATAAAAAGGACGTGTCTTAAAGCTCAATTTCAACGCATTATGAGACACATGCAAATTCAACCACAAAGAGGTATCAGCTCACACCACTCAGAATAACCATCAGCAAAAACTACAAAGAATAAATGCTGAAGGTGCTGGGAAGAAATACATACCCTCCACTTTAAGTGGGACGTAACCTGGAAAGAGCCACTAAGGAGAACAAAATAGAGGTGCCTTGAAAAGGTAAACATTGAGCTACCATATGATCCAGCAGACCTATTCCTGGACCTATAAACTAAGAAGACAGAATTGGAAGGACACAGGCACGCAAATCTGCATTACATAGTATTACAATAGCCAAGATATGGAAGTAACCAAAAAGTCCAACGACAGATGGGTGGACAAAGAAAGCTGCTACCCGTACAGATGGAATATGAGCTAGTGAAAAAATGAAACAATGCCATTTGCAGCACCATAGATGAGTCTAGAAGTAATCACGCAACTTGGAGTAAGTGAGAAAACGAAAGACACATATCCTATCATATCACATATAGGTGTTACCTAAAAAATGATACAAACAAAGATATTTCCACAGAGAAACACTATCATAGATTCATTAAAAAAACTTATGGTTCACCATATGGAATGGTGTGAGGATTGGATACATTACCATATTGAGGTTAACAGAGAGATACATACACATATGAAATATATAATCACCAAAGACCTACGCAATACCAAGAGAAGACTACTCAACATTGTGTCATAACCTACATGGGAAAAGGATCCGAAGAAGAACAGATATATGTATATGTGTGAAAGAACCACATCTTGCACACCTAGAACAAACAAAACATTGTAATCAAGTTTGCTGTGGTAAAAAATAAAAATTAAGTTAAAAATACCAACAAGAAGTAATGAGACATAAATTAAAGGGCTTTTTCCTCGCACATTCCATTCTAATTTACAACCTAGAACACCACTTCCAGTAAGGCTCTGTTGCCCTAGTAACCAGATTTGGTAAAGGAGAAATGCTGCCGCCTTGTGGCCGATTCCCGCAAGAGCAGCTTTTAACCCACAGCTAATGGTCACTTACCATTCACAAGGACTCAGGGCTGTAAAGGACACCTGCCCTCAAAATTGTGCTGAGATAGGGAATGGATAAAAAAAATTCAAAACAGGCAAAATTTTCAAGAAGATAGTATGAAGAGGTAAGTTTTACTCACTCTCTTTTTAAAGAAAGGAAAATGGATAAAAGCTCAACCTCAGGAATTATTAGACTCATGCAATCTAATCTACAAAAAGTTTTCAACTCGCACCAGTCGACTGACCATTGGCAAAAAGTCTACAAACAATAATGCTGAAGAGGTTTTAGAGAACTGTGTACCCTCTAGCTGCTGGTGAGATGTAAAAGGGTTAAACGCTAATAATGAGAACAGAAAGGAGCTGCGTTTAAAAGGAAAAATTGAGGTACCATTCAATCCAGCAGGCGCACCAATGGGCCTCTCACCTGAGAAGACCAGAATGAAGAAGACCCGGGCTGCCAAAGCTGCACTGCAGCCTTATTCACAATAGACAGGACAGTGAAGCAACCAAAATGTCCATCAACAGATGAAAAGATAAAGAAGAAGTGGTCCATGTACACAATGAATACTAGCCATGGAAAACAATGAAACACTGCTCTTTGAGGCACCATAGATGATCTTGGAGATAATCACAGAACATGAGGTAAGTCGGAAAGCAAAAGTCCTATATCCTATGATATCACTTAGAGGCGTTATCTAATAACTGACACAAAGGAACATATTTCCACAGAGAAAGTCAATCACAGACTTATTAAAAAAAATACTATGCTTATCTAAAAGGAAAGGTGTGGGGAATGGATAAATGAAGATTAGCGTTATCATATGTATACAAACACGTATTATACACATATATCAAAAAGACCGACCATACAGCAAGGAAGGTTTTCGCAACACTCTGTAATAATTTACACGGGAAGAGGATCTCTACATAAATAGGTATATAGAATATGTAGATGAACCAGAGTGCGTATACCTTGGACAAGCAACATTCTAACCATTACCCCAATTGAAAAAATTAAAACCACGAACTAGGAGTAATGAGACATGAACTTATGGGGGGTTTTCCTGGCCCATTCCATTCAAATTTACAACCTAGGCAAACGACTTCCAGAACGGCTCTGCTGCCCTAGTACCCAGATTTGGGAATGGAGAAATGCTGCATCCTTGTGGCCGTTTCCCACAACAGCAGCTTTAAACCCACTGCAAAAGGTCACTAAATATTCACCAATTGCAGTGCTGTAAATGACACCTGCCCTCCAAAAAATACTGAGGTCGAAAATCGACCAAAAAATTCTAGAGTGCAACCTTCCAAAAAGGAAATTTGAAGAGGTATATTATACTCACACTTTTTTTCTTTTTTCTTTTAACAGAAAAGAAAAAGGCGTGGAAAAATGATGAATTGTAGGAATTTTTACAGACACGTAAACCCAAATTACAAAAACCTATCAGCTCACACCAGTCAGAATGGCCATTAACAAAAATGCTGCAAACAATAAATGCTGACGTGATTGTGGAGAAATGCGTACCCTCGATTCTAAGGGGGACGTGGTAAGAGCCACTAATGAAAGCACAATTGAGGTGCCTTGAAAAGGTAAACGTTGAGCTACCATACCAGTCAATCAATCATACCCACTGCTGGGTCTATCACCTGAGAAAATGAAAATCAAAAATCACAGGCTGGCAATCCTGCACTCCAGCAATATTTACCATAGGCAACACTTGGAAGCAACGAAAATGTCCATCAACAGAGGAATGCACCAAGAAGAAGTGGTCCATGTACACAATGGAATATTAGCCATGGAAAACATTGAAGCACTGCTCTTTGAGGCACCATAGATGAGCCTGGAGATAATCACAGAACATGAAGTAGGTCGGAAAGCAAAAGGCCTACAGCCTATATTATCACTTATGGCATTATCTAATAACTGACACAGATGAACAGATTTCCAAAGAGAAAGACACTCACAGGCTTAGAAAACAAACTATGCTCATCTAAAAGGAAAGGAGGGGGGGAAATTGAGAAATGAAGATTAGTGTTACTATACATATACAAATACATATTATATACATGTATCAAAAAGACCGAACATATAGCAAGGGAGGTCGACGGAACACTGGTATATTTTACATGGGAAGAGGATCTGTACGTTAATAGACATACATGATGTACAAATGAACCAGATTGTGTACACCTAGGACAAACAATATTCTAAACTTTACCCAGATTAAAAAAATTTTAAAAACCAAGAAGAAGTAATGAGACATAAACTTATGGGGATTTCTCCTGGCAAATTCCATTCTAATTTACAACCTAGGACAATGACTTCCAGAAAGGCTCTGCTGCCCTAGTACCCAGATTGGGGCATGGAGAAATGCTACCTCCTTGTGGCCGTTTCCCACAACAGCAGCTTTGAACCCACTGCATAAGGTCACTAAATTTTCACCAACTTGCAGTTCTGTAAATGACACCAGCCCTCCAGAAAATGTCTGGGGTCAAAAATCGACCAAAAAATTCAAAAGAGGGCAACCTTCGAAGAAGACAATTTCAAGAGCTCTATTGTACTCACGGTTTTTTCTTTTAAGAGAAAAGAAAAAGGCGTAGGAATATGATGAATTTTAAAAATTTTAATGACATGCATACCCATATTACAAAAACCTATCAGCTCACAGCAGTCAGAATGGCCATTAGGATAAATGCTGCAAAAAATAAATGGTGAAGGGAGTGTGGAGAAATGCGTACCCTCGGTTGTAAGGGGGGGCATGTAAAGAGCCACTAATGAAAACACAATGTAGGTGCTTTGAAAAGGGAAACATTGAGCTACCAGTCAATCAATCACAACCGCTGCTTGGCCTATCACCTGAGAAAATGAGAATCAAAAAGTCACAGGCTGGCAAACCTGTACGCCAGCAAGATTTACCACAGCCAGCACTTGGAAGCCATGAAAATGTCCATCAACAGAGGAATGCACCAAGAAGAAGTGGTCCACGTACACAATGGACTATTACTCTAATAATAAATAGAAATTAAATTTAAAAACAAACAAAAGCAAGGAGACATCAACATTTGTGGGTTTACCCGGGCACATTGCACTCTAATTTATAACCGAAGAACACCCCTGGCCGGTAGGTCTGTTTCCCTAGTACCAGCATGGGGAACGTAGAAAGGCTGCCGCTCTCTGGCCGTTACCTGCAAAAGCAGGTTTAAAGCCTGAGCGAACGGTCACTTCATGTGAACAAGTACTGCAGGGCTGTAAATGAAACCTGCCCTCAAAATGTCTTGAGGGAGATAACGGCTAAAATATTTCAAATGGTGACACATACTTTAAGAAAACACTTGGAAGAAATAAGCTCTAATCACAGCTGGAAAAATAAAAAGGACGTGTCTTAAAGCTCAATTTCAACGCATTATGAGACACATGCAAATTCAACCACAAAGAGGTATCAGCTCACACCACTCAGAATAACCATCAGCAAAAACTACAAAGAATAAATGCTGAAGGTGCTGGGAAGAAATACATACCCTCCACTTTAAGTGGGACGTAACCTGGAAAGAGCCACTAAGGAGAACAAAATAGAGGTGCCTTGAAAAGGTAAACATTGAGCTACCATATGATCCAGCAGACCTATTCCTGGACCTATAAACTAAGAAGACAGAATTGGAAGGACACAGGCACGCAAATCTGCATTACATAGTATTACAATAGCCAAGATATGGAAGTAACCAAAAAGTCCAACGACAGATGGGTGGACAAAGAAAGCTGCTACCCGTACAGATGGAATATGAGCTAGTGAAAAAATGAAACAATGCCATTTGCAGCACCATAGATGAGTCTAGAAGTAATCACGCAACTTGGAGTAAGTGAGAAAACGAAAGACACATATCCTATCATATCACATATAGGTGTTACCTAAAAAATGATACAAACAAAGATATTTCCACAGAGAAACACTATCATAGATTCATTAAAAAAACTTATGGTTCACCATATGGAATGGTGTGAGGATTGGATACATTACCATATTGAGGTTAACAGAGAGATACATACACATATGAAATATATAATCACCAAAGACCTACGCAATACCAAGAGAAGACTACTCAACATTGTGTCATAACCTACATGGGAAAAGGATCCGAAGAAGAACAGATATATGTATATGTGTGAAAGAACCACATCTTGCACACCTAGAACAAACAAAACATTGTAATCAAGTTTGCTGTGGTAAAAAATAAAAATTAAGTTAAAAATACCAACAAGAAGTAATGAGACATAAATTAAAGGGCTTTTTCCTCGCACATTCCATTCTAATTTACAACCTAGAACACCACTTCCAGTAAGGCTCTGTTGCCCTAGTAACCAGATTTGGTAAAGGAGAAATGCTGCCGCCTTGTGGCCGATTCCCGCAAGAGCAGCTTTTAACCCACAGCTAATGGTCACTTACCATTCACAAGGACTCAGGGCTGTAAAGGACACCTGCCCTCAAAATTGTGCTGAGATAGGGAATGGATAAAAAAAATTCAAAACAGGCAAAATTTTCAAGAAGATAGTATGAAGAGGTAAGTTTTACTCACTCTCTTTTTAAAGAAAGGAAAATGGATAAAAGCTCAACCTCAGGAATTATTAGACTCATGCAATCTAATCTACAAAAAGTTTTCAACTCGCACCAGTCGACTGACCATTGGCAAAAAGTCTACAAACAATAATGCTGAAGAGGTTTTAGAGAACTGTGTACCCTCTAGCTGCTGGTGAGATGTAAAAGGGTTAAACACTAATAATGAGAACAGAAAGGAGCTGCGTTTAAAAGGAAAAATTGAGGTACCATTCAATCCAGCAGGCGCACCAATGGGCCTCTCACCTGAGAAGACCAGAATGAAGAAGACCCGGGCTGCCAAAGCTGCACTGCAGCCTTATTCACAATAGACAGGACAGTGAAGCAACCAAAATGTCCATCAACAGATGAAAAGATAAAGAAGAAGTGGTCCATGTACACAATGAATACTAGCCATGGAAAACAATGAAACACTGCTCTTTGAGGCACCATAGATGATCTTGGAGATAATCACAGAACATGAGGTAAGTCGGAAAGCAAAAGTCCTATATCCTATGATATCACTTAGAGGCGTTATCTAATAACTGACACAAAGGAACATATTTCCACAGAGAAAGTCAATCACAGACTTATTAAAAAAAATACTATGCTTATCTAAAAGGAAAGGTGTGGGGAATGGATAAATGAAGATTAGCGTTATCATATGTATACAAACACGTATTATACACATATATCAAAAAGACCGACCATACAGCAAGGAAGGTTTTCGCAACACTCTGTAATAATTTACACGGGAAGAGGATCTCTACATAAATAGGTATATAGAATATGTAGATGAACCAGAGTGCGTATACCTTGGACAAGCAACATTCTAACCATTACCCCAATTGAAAAAATTAAAACCACGAACTAGGAGTAATGAGACATGAACTTATGGGGGGTTTTCCTGGCCCATTCCATTCAAATTTACAACCTAGGCAAACGACTTCCAGAACGGCTCTGCTGCCCTAGTACCCAGATTTGGGAATGGAGAAATGCTGCATCCTTGTGGCCGTTTCCCACAACAGCAGCTTTAAACCCACTGCAAAAGGTCACTAAATATTCACCAATTGCAGTGCTGTAAATGACACCTGCCCTCCAAAAAATACTGAGGTCGAAAATCGACCAAAAAATTCTAGAGTGCAACCTTCCAAAAAGGAAAATTGAAGAGGTATATTATACTCACACTTTTTTTCTTTTTTCTTTTAACAGAAAAGAAAAAGGCGTGGAAAAATGATGAATTGTAGGAATTTTTACAGACACGTAAACCCAAATTACAAAAACCTATCAGCTCACACCAGTCAGAATGGCCATCAACAAAAATGCTGCAAACAATAAATGCTGACGTGATTGTGGAGAAATGCGTACCCTCGATTCTAAGGGGGACGTGGTAAGAGCCACTAATGAAAGCACAATTGAGGTGCCTTGAAAAGGTAAACGTTGAGCTACCATACCAGTCAATCAATCAAACCCACTGCTGGGTCTATCACCTGAGAAAATGAAAATCAAAAATCACAGGCTGCCAATCCTGCACTCCAGCAATATTTACCATAGGCAACACTTGGAAGCAACGAAAATGTCCATCAACAGAGGAATGCACCAAGAAGAAGTGGTCCATGTACACAATGGAATATTAGCCATGGAAAACATTGAAGCACTGCTCTTTGAGGCACCATAGATGAGCCTGGAGATAATCACAGAACATGAAGTAGGTCGGAAAGCAAAAGGCCTACAGCCTATATTATCACTTATGGCATTATCTAATAACTGACACAGATGAACAGATTTCCAAAGAGAAAGACACTCACAGGCTTAGAAAACAAACTATGCTCATCTAAAAGGAAAGGAGGGGGGGAAATTGAGAAATGAAGATTAGTGTTACTATACATATACAAATACATATTATATACATGTATCAAAAAGACCGAACATATAGCAAGGGAGGTCGACGGAACACTGGTATATTTTACATGGGAAGAGGATCTGTACGTTAATAGACATACATGATGTACAAATGAACCAGATTGTGTACACCTAGGACAAACAATATTCTAAACTTTACCCAGATTAAAAAAATTTTAAAAACCAAGAAGAAGTAATGAGACATAAACTTATGGGGATTTCTCCTGGCAAATTCCATTCTAATTTACAACCTAGGACAATGACTTCCAGAAAGGCTCTGCTGCCCTAGTACCCAGATTGGGGCATGGAGAAATGCTACCTCCTTGTGGCCGTTTCCCACAACAGCAGCTTTGAACCCACTGCATAAGGTCACTAAATTTTCACCAACTTGCAGTTCTGTAAATGACACCAGCCCTCCAGAAAATGTCTGGGGTCAAAAATCGACCAAAAAATTCAAAAGAGGGCAACCTTCGAAGAAGACAATTTCAAGAGCTCTATTGTACTCACGGTTTTTTCTTTTAAGAGAAAAGAAAAAGGCGTAGGAATATGATGAATTTTAAAAATTTTAATGACATGCATACCCATGTTACAAAAACCTATCAGCTCACAGCAGTCAGAATGGCCATTAGGATAAATGCTGCAAAAAATAAATGGTGAAGGGAGTGTGGAGAAATGCGTACCCTCGGTTGTAAGGGGGGGCATGTAAAGAGCCACTAATGAAAACACAATGTAGGTGCTTTGAAAAGGGAAACATTGAGCTACCAGTCAATCAATCACAACCGCTGCTTGGCCTATCACCTGAGAAAATGAGAATCAAAAAGTCACAGGCTGGCAAACCTGTACGCCAGCAAGATTTACCACAGCCAGCACTTGGAAGCCATGAAAATGTCCATCAACAGAGGAATGCACCAAGAAGAAGTGGTCCACGTACACAATGGACTATTACTCTAATAATAAATATAAATTAAATTTAAAAACAAACAAAAGCAAGGAGACATCAACATTTGTGGGTTTACCCGGGCACATTGCACTCTAATTTATAACCGAAGAACACCCCTGGCCGGTAGGTCTGTTTCCCTAGTACCAGCATGGGGAACGTAGAAAGGCTGCCGCTCTCTGGCCGTTACCTGCAAAAGCAGGTTTAAAGCCTGAGCGAACGGTCACTTCATGTGAACAAGTACTGCAGGGCTGTAAATGAAACCTGCCCTCAAAATGTCTTGAGGGAGATAACGGCTAAAATATTTCAAATGGTGACACATACTTTAAGAAAACACTTTGAAGAAATAAGCTCTAATCACAGCTGGAAAAATAAAAAGGACGTGTCTTAAAGCTCAATTTCAACGCATTATGAGACACATGCAAATTCAACCACAAAGAGGTATCAGCTCACACCACTCAGAATAACCATCAGCAAAAACTACAAAGAATAAATGCTGAAGGTGCTGGGAAGAAATACATACCCTCCACTTTAAGTGGGACGTAACCTGGAAAGAGCCACTAAGGAGAACAAAATAGAGGTGCCTTGAAAAGGTAAACATTGAGCTACCATATGATCCAGCAGACCTATTCCTGGACCTATAAACTAAGAAGACAGAATTGGAAGGACACAGGCACGCAAATCTGCATTACATAGTATTACAATAGCCAAGATATGGAAGTAACCAAAAAGTCCAACGACAGATGGGTGGACAAAGAAAGCTGCTACCCGTACAGATGGAATATGAGCTAGTGAAAAAATGAAACAATGCCATTTGCAGCACCATAGATGAGTCTAGAAGTAATCATGCAACTTGGAGTAAGTGAGAAAACGAAAGACACATATCCTATCATATCACATATAGGTGTTACCTAAAAAATGATACAAACAAAGATATTTCCACAGAGAAACACTATCATAGATTCATTAAAAAAACTTATGGTTCACCATATGGAATGGTGTGAGGATTGGATACATTACCATATTGAGGTTAACAGAGAGATACATACACATATGAAATATATAATCACCAAAGACCTACGCAATACCAAGAGAAGACTACTCAACATTGTGTCATAACCTACATGGGAAAAGGATCCGAAGAAGAACAGATATATGTATATGTGTGAAAGAACCACATCTTGCACACCTAGAACAAACAAAACATTGTAATCAAGTTTGCTGTGGTAAAAAATAAAAATTAAGTTAAAAATACCAACAAGAAGTAATGAGACATAAATTAAAGGGCTTTTTCCTCGCACATTCCATTCTAATTTACAACCTAGAACACCACTTCCAGTAAGGCTCTGTTGCCCTAGTAACCAGATTTGGTAAAGGAGAAATGCTGCCGCCTTGTGGCCGATTCCCGCAAGAGCAGCTTTTAACCCACAGCTAATGGTCACTTACCATTCACAAGGACTCAGGGCTGTAAAGGACACCTGCCCTCAAAATTGTGCTGAAATAGGGAATGGATAAAAAAAATTCAAAACAGGCAAAATTTTCAAGAAGATAGTATGAAGAGGTAAGTTTTACTCACTCTCTTTTTAAAGAAAGGAAAATGGATAAAAGCTCAACCTCAGGAATTATTAGACTCATGCAATCTAATCTACAAAAAGTTTTCAACTCGCACCAGTCGACTGACCATTGGCAAAAAGTCTACAAACAATAATGCTGAAGAGGTTTTAGAGAACTGTGTACCCTCTAGCTGCTGGTGAGATGTAAAAGGGTTAAACGCTAATAATGAGAACAGAAAGGAGCTGCGTTTAAAAGGAAAAATTGAGGTACCATTCAATCCAGCAGGCGCACCAATGGGCCTCTCACCTGAGAAGACCAGAATGAAGAAGACCCGGGCTGCCAAAGCTGCACTGCAGCCTTATTCACAATAGACAGGACAGTGAAGCAACCAAAATGTCCATCAACAGATGAAAAGATAAAGAAGAAGTGGTCCATGTACACAATGAATACTAGCCATGGAAAACAATGAAACACTGCTCTTTGAGGCACCATAGATGATCTTGGAGATAATCACAGAACATGAGGTAAGTCGGAAAGCAAAAGTCCTATATCCTATGATATCACTTAGAGGCGTTATCTAATAACTGACACAAAGGAACATATTTCCAGAGAGAAAGTCAATCACAGACTTATTAAAAAAAATACTATGCTTATCTAAAAGGAAAGGTGTGGGGAATGGATAAATGAAGATTAGCGTTATCATATGTATACAAACACGTATTATACACATATATCAAAAAGACCGACCATACAGCAAGGAAGGTTTACGCAACACTCTGTAATAATTTACACGGGAAGAGGATCTCTACATAAATAGGTATATAGAATATGTAGATGAACCAGAGTGCGTATACCTTGGACAAGCAACATTCTAACCATTACCCCAATTGAAAAAATTAAAACCACGAACTAGGAGTAATGAGACATGAACTTATGGGGGGTTTTCCTGGCCCATTCCATTCAAATTTACAACCTAGGCAAACGACTTCCAGAACGGCTCTGCTGCCCTAGTACCCAGATTTGGGAATGGAGAAATGCTGCATCCTTGTGGCCGTTTCCCACAACAGCAGCTTTAAACCCACTGCAAAAGGTCACTAAATATTCACCAATTGCAGTGCTGTAAATGACACCTGCCCTCCAAAAAATACTGAGGTCGAAAATCGACCAAAAAATTCTAGAGTGCAACCTTCCAAAAAGGAAAATTGAAGAGGTATATTATACTCACACTTTTTTTCTTTTTTCTTTTAACAGAAAAGAAAAAGGCGTGGAAAAATGATGAATTGTAGGAATTTTTACAGACACGTAAACCCAAATTACAAAAACCTATCAGCTCACACCAGTCAGAATGGCCATCAACAAAAATGCTGCAAACAATAAATGCTGACGTGATTGTGGAGAAATGCGTACCCTCGATTCTAAGGGGGACGTGGTAAGAGCCACTAATGAAAGCACAATTGAGGTGCCTTGAAAAGGTAAACGTTGAGCTACCATACCAGTCAATCAATCATACCCACTGCTGGGTCTATCACCTGAGAAAATGAAAATCAAAAATCACAGGCTGGCAATCCTGCACTCCAGCAATATTTACCATAGGCAACACTTGGAAGCAACGAAAATGTCCATCAACAGAGGAATGCACCAAGAAGAAGTGGTCCATGTACACAATGGAATATTAGCCATGGAAAACATTGAAGCACTGCTCTTTGAGGCACCATAGATGAGCCTGGAGATAATCACAGAACATGAAGTAGGTCGGAAAGCAAAAGGCCTACAGCCTATATTATCACTTATGGCATTATCTAATAACTGACACAGATGAACAGATTTCCAAAGAGAAAGACACTCACAGGCTTAGAAAACAAACTATGCTCATCTAAAAGGAAAGGAGGGGGGGAAATTGAGAAATGAAGATTAGTGTTACTATACATATACAAATACATATTATATACATGTATCAAAAAGACCGAACATATAGCAAGGGAGGTCGACGGAACACTGGTATATTTTACATGGGAAGAGGATCTGTACGTTAATAGACATACATGATGTACAAATGAACCAGATTGTGTACACCTAGGACAAACAATATTCTAAACTTTACCCAGATTAAAAAAATTTTAAAAACCAAGAAGAAGTAATGAGACATAAACTTATGGGGATTTCTCCTGGCAAATTCCATTCTAATTTACAACCTAGGACAATGACTTCCAGAAAGGCTCTGCTGCCCTAGTACCCAGATTGGGGCATGGAGAAATGCTACCTCCTTGTGGCCGTTTCCCACAACAGCAGCTTTGAACCCACTGCATAAGGTCACTAAATTTTCACCAACTTGCAGTTCTGTAAATGACACCAGCCCTCCAGAAAATGTCTGGGGTCAAAAATCGACCAAAAAATTCAAAAGAGGGCAACCTTCGAAGAAGACAATTTCAAGAGCTCTATTGTACTCACGGTTTTTTCTTTTAAGAGAAAAGAAAAAGGCGTAGGAATATGATGAATTTTAAAAATTTTAATGACATGCATACCCATATTACAAAAACCTATCAGCTCACAGCAGTCAGAATGGCCATTAGGATAAATGCTGCAAAAAATAAATGGTGAAGGGAGTGTGGAGAAATGCGTACCCTCGGTTGTAAGGGGGGGCATGTAAAGAGCCACTAATGAAAACACAATGTAGGTGCTTTGAAAAGGGAAACATTGAGCTACCAGTCAATCAATCACAACCGCTGCTTGGCCTATCACCTGAGAAAATGAGAATCAAAAAGTCACAGGCTGGCAAACCTGTACGCCAGCAAGATTTACCACAGCCAGCACTTGGAAGCCATGAAAATGTCCATCAACAGAGGAATGCACCAAGAAGAAGTGGTCCACGTACACAATGGACTATTACTCTAATAATAAATATAAATTAAATTTAAAAACAAACAAAAGCAAGGAGACATCAACATTTGTGGGTTTACCCGGGCACATTGCACTCTAATTTATAACCGAAGAACACCCCTGGCCGGTAGGTCTGTTTCCCTAGTACCAGCATGGGGAACGTAGAAAGGCTGCCGCTCTCTGGCCGTTACCTGCAAAAGCAGGTTTAAAGCCTGAGCGAACGGTCACTTCATGTGAACAAGTACTGCAGGGCTGTAAATGAAAACTGCCCTCAAAATGTCTTGAGGGAGATAACGGCTAAAATATTTCAAATGGTGACACATACTTTAAGAAAACACTTGGAAGAAATAAGCTCTAATCACAGCTGGAAAAATAAAAAGGACGTGTCTTAAAGCTCAATTTCAACGCATTATGAGACACATGCAAATTCAACCACAAAGAGGTATCAGCTCACACCACTCAGAATAACCATCAGCAAAAACTACAAAGAATAAATGCTGAAGGTGCTGGGAAGAAATACATACCCTCCACTTTAAGTGGGACGTAACCTGGAAAGAGCCACTAAGGAGAACAAAATAGAGGTGCCTTGAAAAGGTAAACATTGAGCTACCATATGATCCAGCAGACCTATTCCTGGACCTATAAACTAAGAAGACAGAATTGGAAGGACACAGGCACGCAAATCTGCATTACATAGTATTACAATAGCCAAGATATGGAAGTAACCAAAAAGTCCAACGACAGATGGGTGGACAAAGAAAGCTGCTACCCATACAGATGGAATATGAGCTAGTGAAAAAATGAAACAATGCCATTTGCAGCACCATAGATGAGTCTAGAAGTAATCACGCAACTTGGAGTAAGTGAGAAAACGAAAGACACATATCCTATCATATCACATATAGGTGTTACCTAAAAAATGATACAAACAAAGATATTTCCACAGAGAAACACTATCATAGATTCATTAAAAAAACTTATGGTTCACCATATGGAATGGTGTGAGGATTGGATACATTACCATATTGAGGTTAACAGAGAGATACATACACATATGAAATATATAATCACCAAAGACCTACGCAATACCAAGAGAAGACTACTCAACATTGTGTCATAACCTACATGAGAAAAGGATCCGAAGAAGAACAGATATATGTATATGTGTGAAAGAACCACATCTTGCACACCTAGAACAAACAAAACATTGTAATCAAGTTTGCTGTGGTAAAAAATAAAAATTAAGTTAAAAATACCAACAAGAAGTAATGAGACATAAATTAAAGGGATTTTTCCTCGCACATTCCATTCTAATTTACAACCTAGAACACCACTTCCAGTAAGGCTCTGTTGCCCTAGTAACCAGATTTGGTAAAGGAGAAATGCTGCCGCCTTGTGGCCGATTCCCGCAAGAGCAGCTTTTAACCCACAGCTAATGGTCACTTACCATTCACAAGGACTCAGGGCTGTAAAGGACACCTGCCCTCAAAATTGTGCTGAGATAGGGAATGGATAAAAAAAATTCAAAACAGGCAAAATTTTCAAGAAGATAGTATGAAGAGGTAAGTTTTACTCACTCTCTTTTTAAAGAAAGGAAAATGGATAAAAGCTCAACCTCAGGAATTATTAGACTCATGCAATCTAATCTACAAAAAGTTTTCAACTCGCACCAGTCGACTGACCATTGGCAAAAAGTCTACAAACAATAAATGCTGAAGAGGTTTTAGAGAACTGTGTACCCTCTAGCTGCTGGTGAGATGTAAAAGGGTTAAACGCTAATAATGAGAACAGAAAGGAGCTGCATTTAAAAGGAAAAATTGAGGTACCATTCAATCCAGCAGGTGCACCAATGGGCCTCTCACCTGAGAAGACCAGAATGAAGAAGACCAGGGCTGCCAAAGCTGCACTGCAGCCTTATTCACAATAGACAGGACAGTGAAGCAACCAAAATGTCCATCAACAGATGAAAGGATAAAGAAGAAGTGGTCCATGTACACAATGAATACTAGCCATGGAAAACAATGAAACACTGCTCTTTGAGGCACCATAGATGATCTTGGAGATAATCACAGAACATGAGGTAAGTCGGAAAGCAAAAGTCCTATATCCTATGATATCACTTAGAGGCGTTATCTAATAACTGACACAAAGGAACATATTTCCACAGAGAAAGTCAATCACAGACTTATTAAAAAAAATACTATGCTTATCTAAAAGGAAAGGTGGGGGGAATGGATAAATGAAGATTAGCATTACCATATGTATACAAACACATATTATACACATATATCAAAAAGACCGACCATACAGCACGGAAGGTTTACCCAACACTCTGTAATAATTTACACGGGAAGAGGATCTCTACATAAATAGGTATATAGAATATGTAGATGAACCAGAGTGCGTATACCTTGGACAAGCAACATTCTAACCATTACCCCAATTGAAAAAATTAAAACCACGAACTAGGAGTAATGAGACATGAACTTATGGGGGGTTTTCCTGGCCCATTCCATTCAAATTTACAACCTAGGCAAACGACTTCCAGAACGGCTCTGCTGCCCTAGTACCCAGATTTGGGAATGGAGAAATGCTGCATCCTTGTGGCCGTTTCCCACAACAGCAGCTTTAAACCCACTGCAAAAGGTCACTAAATATTCACCAATTGCAGTGCTGTAAATGACACCTGCCCTCCAAAAAATACTGAGGTCGAAAATCGACCAAAAAATTCTAGAGTGCAACCTTCCAAAAAGGAAATTTGAAGAGGTATATTATACTCACACTTTTTTTCTTTTTTCTTTTAACAGAAAAGAAAAAGGCGTGGAAAAATGATGAATTGTAGGAATTTTTACAGACACGTAAACCCAAATTACAAAAACCTATCAGCTCACACCAGTCAGAATGGCCATCAACAAAAATGCTGCAAACAATAAATGCTGACGTGATTGTGGAGAAATGCGTACCCTCGATTCTAAGGGGGACGTGGTAAGAGCCACTAATGAAAGCACAATTGAGGTGCCTTGAAAAGGTAAACGTTGAGCTACCATACCAGTCAATCAATCATACCCACTGCTGGGTCTATCACCTGAGAAAATGAAAATCAAAAATCACAGGCTGGCAATCCTGCACTCCAGCAATATTTACCATAGGCAACACTTGGAAGCAACGAAAATGTCCAGCAACAGAGGAATGCACCAAGAAGAAGTGGTCCATGTACACAATGGAATATTAGCCATGGAAAACATTGAAGCACTGCTCTTTGAGGCACCATAGATGAGCCTGGAGATAATCACAAAACATGAAGTAGGTCGGAAAGCAAAAGGCCTACAGCCTATATTATCACTTATGGCATTATCTAATAACTGACACAGATGAACAGATTTCCAAAGAGAAAGACACAGGCTTAGAAAACAAACTATGCTCATCTAAAAGGAAAGGAGGGGGGGAAATTGAGAAATGAAGATTAGTGTTACTATACATATACAAATACATATTATATACATGTATCAAAAAGACCGAACATATAGCAAGGGAGGTCGACGGAACACTGGTATATTTTACATGGGAAGAGGATCTGTACATTAATAGACATACATGATGTACAAATGAACCAGATTGTGTACACCTAGGACAAACAATATTCTAAACTTTACCCAGATTAAAAAAATTTTAAAAACCAAGAAGAAGTAATGAGACATAAACTTATGGGGATTTCTCCTGGCAAATTCCATTCTAATTTACAACCTAGGACAATGACTTCCAGAAAGGCTCTGCTGCCCTAGTACCCAGATTGGGGCATGGAGAAATGCTACCTCCTTGTGGCCGTTTCCCACAACAGCAGCTTTGAACCCACTGCATAAGGTCACTAAATTTTCACCAACTTGCAGTTCTGTAAATGACACCAGCCCTCCAGAAAATGTCTGGGGTCAAAAATCGACCAAAAAATTCAAAAGAGGGCAACCTTCGAAGAAGACAATTTCAAGAGCTCTATTGTACTCACGGTTTTTTCTTTTAAGAGAAAAGAAAAAGGCGTAGGAATATGATGAATTTTAAAAATTTTAATGACATGCATACCCATATTACAAAAACCTATCAGCTCACAGCAGTCAGAATGGCCATTAGGAAAAATGCTGCAAAAAATAAATGGTGAAGGGTGTGTGGAGAAATGCGTACCCTCGGTTGTAAGGGGGGGCATGTAAAGAGCCACTAATGAAAACACAATGTAGGTGCTTTGAAAAGGGAAACATTGAGCTACCAGTCAATCAATCACAACCGCTGCTTGGCCTATCACCTGAGAAAATGAGAATCAAAAAGTCACAGGCTGGCAAACCTGTACGCCAGCAAGATTTACCACAGCCAGCACTTGGAAGCCATGAAAATGTCCATCAACAGAGGAATGCACCAAGAAGAAGTGGTCCACGTACACAATGGACTATTACTCTAATAATAAATAGAAATTAAATTTAAAAACAAACAAAAGCAAGGAGACATCAACATTTGTGGGTTTACCCGGGCACATTGCACTCTAATTTATAACCGAAGAACACCCCTGGCCGGTAGGTCTGTTTCCCTAGTACCAGCATGGGGAACGTAGAAAGGCTGCCGCTCTCTGGCCGTTACCTGCAAAAGCAGGTTTAAAGCCTGAGCGAACGGTCACTTCATGTGAACAAGTACTGCAGGGCTGTAAATGAAACCTGCCCTCAAAATGTCTTGAGGGAGATAACGGCCAAAATATTTCAAATGGTGACACATACTTTAAGAAAACACTTTGAAGAAATAAGCTCTAATCACAGCTGGAAAAATAAAAAGGACGTGTCTTAAAGCTCAATTTCAACGCATTATGAGACACATGCAAATTCAACCACAAAGAGGTATCAGCTCACACCACTCAGAATAACCATCAGCAAAAACTACAAAGAATAAATGCTGAAGGTGCTGGGAAGAAATACATACCCTCCACTTTAAGTGGGACGTAACCTGGAAAGAGCCACTAAGGAGAACAAAATAGAGGTGCCTTGAAAAGGTAAACATTGAGCTACCATATGATCCAGCAGACCTATTCCTGGACCTATAAACTAAGAAGACAGAATTGGAAGGACACAGGCACGCAAATCTGCATTGCATAGTATTACAATAGCCAAGATATGGAAGTAACCAAAAAGTCCAACGACAGATGGGTGGACAAAGAAAGCTGCTACCCATACAGATGGAATATGAGCTAGTGAAAAAATGAAACAATGCCATTTGCAGCACCATAGATGAGTCTAGAAGTAATCACGCAACTTGGAGTAAGTGAGAAAACGAAAGACACATATCCTATCATATCACATATAGGTGTTACCTAAAAAATGATACAAACAAAGATATTTCCACAGAGAAACACTATCATAGATTCATTAAAAAAAACTTATGGTTCACCATATGGAATGGTGTGAGGATTGGATACATTACCATATTGAGGTTAACAGAGAGATACATACACATATGAAATATATAATCACCAAAGACCTACGCAATACCAAGAGAAGACTACTCAACATTGTGTCATAACCTACATGGGAAAAGGATCCGAAGAAGAACAGATATATGTATATGTGTGAAAGAACCACATCTTGCACACCTAGAACAAACAAAACATTGTAATCAAGTTTGCTGTGGTAAAAAATAAAAATTAAGTTAAAAATACCAACAAGAAGTAATGAGACATAAATTAAAGGGCTTTTTCCTCGCACATTCCATTCTAATTTACAACCTAGAACACCACTTCCAGTAAGGCTCTGTTGCCCTAGTAACCAGATTTGGTAAAGGAGAAATGCTGCCGCCTTGTGGCCGATTCCCGCAAGAGCAGCTTTTAACCCACAGCTAATGGTCACTTACCATTCACAAGGACTCAGGGCTGTAAAGGACACCTGCCCTCAAAATTGTGCTGAGATAGGGAATGGATAAAAAAAATTCAAAACAGGCAAAATTTTCAAGAAGATAGTATGAAGAGGTAAGTTTTACTCACTCTCTTTTTAAAGAAAGGAAAATGGATAAAAGCTCAACCTCAGGAATTATTAGACTCATGCAATCTAATCTACAAAAAGTTTTCAACTCGCACCAGTCGACTGACCATTGGCAAAAAGTCTACAAACAATAAATGCTGAAGAGGTTTTAGAGAACTGTGTACCCTCTAGCTGCTGGTGAGATGTAAAAGGGTTAAACGCTAATAATGAGAACAGAAAGGAGCTGCGTTTAAAAGGAAAAATTGAGGTACCATTCAATCCAGCAGGCGCACCAATGGGCCTCTCACCTGAGAAGACCAGAATGAAGAAGACCAGGGCTGCCAAAGCTGCACTGCAGCCTTATTCACAATAGACAGGACAGTGAAGCAACCAAAATGTCCATCAACAGATGAAAGGATAAAGAAGAAGTGGTCCATGTACACAATGAATACTAGCCATGGAAAACAATGAAACACTGCTCTTTGAGGCACCATAGATGATCTTGGAGATAATCACAGAACATGAGGTAAGTCGGAAAGCAAAAGTCCTATATCCTATGATATCACTTAGAGGCGTTATCTAATAACTGACACAAAGGAACATATTTCCACAGAGAAAGTCAATCACAGACTTATTAAAAAAAATACTATGCTTATCTAAAAGGAAAGGTGGGGGGAATGGATAAATGAAGATTAGCATTACCATATGTATACAAACACATATTATAGACATATATCAAAAAGACCGACCATACAGCAAGGAAGGTTTACGCAACACTCTGTAATAATTTACACGGGAAGAGGATCTCTACATAAATAGGTATATAGAATATGTAGATGAACCAGAGTGCGTATACCTTGGACAAGCAACATTCTAACCATTACCCCAATTGAAAAAATTAAAACCACGAACTAGGAGTAATGAGACATGAACTTATGGGGGGTTTTCCTGGCCCATTCCATTCAAATTTACAACCTAGGCAAACGACTTCCAGAACGGCTCTGCTGCCCTAGTACCCAGATTTGGGAATGGAGAAATGCTGCATCCTTGTGGCCGTTTCCCACAACAGCAGCTTTAAACCCACTGCAAAAGGTCACTAAATATTCACCAATTGCAGTGCTGTAAATGACACCTGCCCTCCAAAAAATACTGAGGTCGAAAATCGACCAAAAAATTCTAGAGTGCAACCTTCCAAAAAGGAAATTTGAAGAGGTATATTATACTCACACTTTTTTTCTTTTTTCTTTTAACAGAAAAGAAAAAGGCGTGGAAAAATGATGAATTGTAGGAATTTTTACAGACACGTAAACCCAAATTACAAAAACCTATCAGCTCACACCAGTCAGAATGGCCATCAACAAAAATGCTGCAAACAATAAATGCTGACGTGATTGTGGAGAAATGCGTACCCTCGATTCTAAGGGGGACGTGGTAAGAGCCACTAATGAAAGCACAATTGAGGTGCCTTGAAAAGGTAAACGTTGAGCTACCATACCAGTCAATCAATCATACCCACTGCTGGGTCTATCACCTGAGAAAATGAAAATCAAAAATCACAGGCTGGCAATCCTGCACTCCAGCAATATTTACCATAGGCAACACTTGGAAGCAACGAAAATGTCCATCAACAGAGGAATGCACCAAGAAGAAGTGGTCCATGTACACAATGGAATATTAGCCATGGAAAACATTGAAGCACTGCTCTTTGAGGCACCATAGATGAGCCTGGAGATAATCACAGAACATGAAGTAGGTCGGAAAGCAAAAGGCCTACAGCCTATATTATCACTTATGGCATTATCTAATAACTGACACAGATGAACAGATTTCCAAAGAGAAAGACACTCACAGGCTTAGAAAACAAACTATGCTCATCTAAAAGGAAAGGAGGGGGGGAAATTGAGAAATGAAGATTAGTGTTACTATACATATACAAATACATATTATATACATGTATCAAAAAGACCGAACATATAGCAAGGGAGGTCGACGGAACACTGGTATATTTTACATGGGAAGAGGATCTGTACGTTAATAGACATACATGATGTACAAATGAACCAGATTGTGTACACCTAGGACAAACAATATTCTAAACTTTACCCAGATTAAAAAAATTTTAAAAACCAAGAAGAAGTAATGAGACATAAACTTATGGGGATTTCTCCTGGCAAATTCCATTCTAATTTACAACCTAGGACAATGACTTCCAGAAAGGCTCTGCTGCCCTAGTACCCAGATTGGGGCATGGAGAAATGCTACCTCCTTGTGGCCGTTTCCCACAACAGCAGCTTTGAACCCACTGCATAAGGTCACTAAATTTTCACCAACTTGCAGTTCTGTAAATGACACCAGCCCTCCAGAAAATGTCTGGGGTCAAAAATCGACCAAAAAATTCAAAAGAGGGCAACCTTCGAAGAAGACAATTTCAAGAGCTCTATTGTACTCACGGTTTTTTCTTTTAAGAGAAAAGAAAAAGGCGTAGGAATATGATGAATTTTAAAAATTTTAATGACATGCATACCCATATTACAAAAACCTATCAGCTCACAGCAGTCAGAATGGCCATTAGGAAAAATGCTGCAAAAAATAAATGGTGAAGGGTGTGTGGAGAAATGCGTACCCTCGGTTGTAAGGGGGGGCATGTAAAGAGCCACTAATGAAAACACAATGTAGGTGCTTTGAAAAGGGAAACATTGAGCTACCAGTCAATCAATCACAACCGCTGCTTGGCCTATCACCTGAGAAAATGAGAATCAAAAAGTCACAGGCTGGCAAACCTGTACGCCAGCAAGATTTACCACAGCCAGCACTTGGAAGCCATGAAAATGTCCATCAACAGAGGAATGCACCAAGAAGAAGTGGTCCACGTACACAATGGACTATTACTCTAATAATAAATAGAAATTAAATTTAAAAACAAACAAAAGCAAGGAGACATCAACATTTGTGGGTTTACCCGGGCACATTGCACTCTAATTTATAACCGAAGAACACCCCTGGCCGGTAGGTCTGTTTCCCTAGTACCAGCATGGGGAACGTAGAAAGGCTGCCGCTCTCTGGCCGTTACCTGCAAAAGCAGGTTTAAAGCCTGAGCGAACGGTCACTTCATGTGAACAAGTACTGCAGGGCTGTAAATGAAACCTGCCCTCAAAATGTCTTGAGGGAGATAACGGCCAAAATATTTCAAATGGTGACACATACTTTAAGAAAACACTTTGAAGAAATAAGCTCTAATCACAGCTGGAAAAATAAAAAGGACGTGTCTTAAAGCTCAATTTCAACGCATTATGAGACACATGCAAATTCAACCACAAAGAGGTATCAGCTCACACCACTCAGAACAACCATCAGCAAAAACTACAAAGAATAAATGCTGAAGGTGCTGGGAAGAAATACATACCCTCCACTTTAAGTGGGACGTAACCTGGAAAGAGCCACTAAGGAGAACAAAATAGAGGTGCCTTGAAAAGGTAAACATTGAGCTACCATATGATCCAGCAGACCTATTCCTGGACCTATAAACTAAGAAGACAGAATTGGAAGGACACAGGCACGCAAATCTGCATTACATAGTATTACAATAGCCAAGATATGGAAGTAACCAAAAAGTCCAACGACAGATGGGTGGACAAAGAAAGCTGCTACCCATACAGATGGAATATGAGCTAGTGAAAAAATGAAACAATGCCATTTGCAGCACCATAGATGAGTCTAGAAGTAATCACGCAACTTGGAGTAAGTGAGAAAACGAAAGACACATATCCTATCATATCACATATAGGTGTTACCTAAAAAATGATACAAACAAAGATATTTCCACAGAGAAACACTATCATAGATTCATTAAAAAAAACTTATGGTTCACCATATGGAATGGTGTGAGGATTGGATACATTACCATATTGAGGTTAACAGAGAGATACATACACATATGAAATATATAATCACCAAAGACCTACGCAATACCAAGAGAAGACTACTCAACATTGTGTCATAACCTACATGGGAAAAGGATCCGAAGAAGAACAGATATATGTATATGTGTGAAAGAACCACATCTTGCACACCTAGAACAAACAAAACATTGTAATCAAGTTTGCTGTGGTAAAAAATAAAAATTAAGTTAAAAATACCAACAAGAAGTAATGAGACATAAATTAAAGGGCTTTTTCCTCGCACATTCCATTCTAATTTACAACCTAGAACACCACTTCCAGTAAGGCTCTGTTGCCCTAGTAACCAGATTTGGTAAAGGAGAAATGCTGCCGCCTTGTGGCCGATTCCCGCAAGAGCAGCTTTTAACCCACAGCTAATGGTCACTTACTATTCACAAGGACTCAGGGCTGTAAAGGACACCTGCCCTCAAAATTGTGCTGAGATAGGGAATGGATAAAAAAAATTCAAAACAGGCAAAATTTTCAAGAAGATAGTATGAAGAGGTAAGTTTTACTCACTCTCTTTTTAAAGAAAGGAAAATGGATAAAAGCTCAACCTCAGGAATTATTAGACTCATGCAATCTAATCTACAAAAAGTTTTCAACTCGCACCAGTCGACTGACCATTGGCAAAAAGTCTACAAACAATAAATGCTGAAGAGGTTTTAGAGAACTGTGTACCCTCTAGCTGCTGGTGAGATGTAAAAGGGTTAAACGCTAATAATGAGAACAGAAAGGAGCTGCGTTTAAAAGGAAAAATTGAGGTACCATTCAATCCAGCAGGCGCACCAATGGGCCTCTCACCTGAGAAGACCAGAATGAAGAAGACCAGGGCTGCCAAAGCTGCACTGCAGCCTTATTCACAATAGACAGGACAGTGAAGCAACCAAAATGTCCATCAACAGATGAAAGGATAAAGAAGAAGTGGTCCATGTACACAATGAATACTAGCCATGGAAAACAATGAAACACTGCTCTTTGAGGCACCATAGATGATCTTGGAGATAATCACAGAACATGAGGTAAGTCGGAAAGCAAAAGTCCTATATCCTATGATATCACTTAGAGGCGTTATCTAATAACTGACACAAAGGAACATATTTCCACAGAGAAAGTCAATCACAGACTTATTAAAAAAAATACTATGCTTATCTAAAAGGAAAGGTGGGGGGAATGGATAAATGAAGATTAGCATTACCATATGTATACAAACACATATTATAGACATATATCAAAAAGACCGACCATACAGCAAGGAAGGTTTACGCAACACTCTGTAATAATTTACACGGGAAGAGGATCTCTACATAAATAGGTATATAGAATATGTAGATGAACCAGAGTGCGTATACCTTGGACAAGCAACATTCTAACCATTACCCCAATTGAAAAAATTAAAACCACGAACTAGGAGTAATGAGACATGAACTTATGGGGGGTTTTCCTGGCCCATTCCATTCAAATTTACAACCTAGGCAAACGACTTCCAGAACGGCTCTGCTGCCCTAGTACCCAGATTTGGGAATGGAGAAATGCTGCATCCTTGTGGCCGTTTCCCACAACAGCAGCTTTAAACCCACTGCAAAAGGTCACTAAATATTCACCAATTGCAGTGCTGTAAATGACACCTGCCCTCCAAAAAATACTGAGGTCGAAAATCGACCAAAAAATTCTAGAGTGCAACCTTCCAAAAAGGAAATTTGAAGAGGTATATTATACTCACACTTTTTTTCTTTTTTCTTTTAACAGAAAAGAAAAAGGCGTGGAAAAATGATGAATTGTAGGAATTTTTACAGACACGTAAACCCAAATTACAAAAACCTATCAGCTCACACCAGTCAGAATGGCCATCAACAAAAATGCTGCAAACAATAAATGCTGACGTGATTGTGGAGAAATGCGTACCCTCGATTCTAAGGGGGACGTGGTAAGAGCCACTAATGAAAGCACAATTGAGGTGCCTTGAAAAGGTAAACGTTGAGCTACCATACCAGTCAATCAATCATACCCACTGCTGGGTCTATCACCTGAGAAAATGAAAATCAAAAATCACAGGCTGGCAATCCTGCACTCCAGCAATATTTACCATAGGCAACACTTGGAAGCAACGAAAATGTCCAGCAACAGAGGAATGCACCAAGAAGAAGTGGTCCATGTACACAATGGAATATTAGCCATGGAAAACATTGAAGCACTGCTCTTTGAGGCACCATAGATGAGCCTGGAGATAATCACAGAACATGAAGTAGGTCGGAAAGCAAAAGGCCTACAGCCTATATTATCACTTATGGCATTATCTAATAACTGACACAGATGAACAGATTTCCAAAGAGAAAGACACTCACAGGCTTAGAAAACAAACTATGCTCATCTAAAAGGAAAGGAGGGGGGGAAATTGAGAAATGAAGATTAGTGTTACTATACATATACAAATACATATTATATACATGTATCAAAAAGACCGAACATATAGCAAGGGAGGTCGACGGAACACTGGTATATTTTACATGGGAAGAGGATCTGTACGTTAATAGACATACATGATGTACAAATGAACCAGATTGTGTACACCTAGGACAAACAATATTCTAAACTTTACCCAGATTAAAAAAATTTTAAAAACCAAGAAGAAGTAATGAGACATAAACTTATGGGGATTTCTCCCGGCAAATTCCATTCTAATTTACAACCTAGGACAATGACTTCCAGAAAGGCTCTGCTGCCCTAGTACCCAGATTGGGGCATGGAGAAATGCTACCTCCTTGTGGCCGTTTCCCACAACAGCAGCTTTGAACCCACTGCATAAGGTCACTAAATTTTCACCAACTTGCAGTTCTGTAAATGACACCAGCCCTCCAGAAAATGTCTGGGGTCAAAAATCGACCAAAAAATTCAAAAGAGGGCAACCTTCGAAGAAGACAATTTCAAGAGCTCTATTGTACTCACGATTTTTTCTTTTAAGAGAAAAGAAAAAGGCGTAGGAATATGATGAATTTTAAAAATTTTAATGACATGCATACCCATATTACAAAAACCTATCAGCTCACAGCAGTCAGAATGGCCATTAGGAAAAATGCTGCAAAAAATAAATGGTGAAGGGAGTGTGGAGAAATGCGTACCCTCGGTTGTAAGGGGGGGCATGTAAAGAGCCACTAATGAAAACACAATGTAGGTGCTTTGAAAAGGGAAACATTGAGCTACCAGTCAATCAATCACAACCGCTGCTTGGCCTATCACCTGAGAAAATGAGAATCAAAAAGTCACAGGCTGGCAAACCTGTACGCCAGCAAGATTTACCACAGCCAGCACTTGGAAGCCATGAAAATGTCCATCAACAGAGGAATGCACCAAGAAGAAGTGGTCCACGTACACAATGGACTATTACTCTAATAATAAATAGAAATTAAATTTAAAAACAAACAAAAGCAAGGAGACATCAACATTTGTGGGTTTACCCGGGCACATTGCACTCTAATTTATAACCGAAGAACACCCCTGGCCGGTAGGTCTGTTTCCCTAGTACCAGCATGGGGAACGTAGAAAGGCTGCCGCTCTCTGGCCGTTACCTGCAAAAGCAGGTTTAAAGCCTGAGCGAACGGTCACTTCATGTGAACAAGTACTGCAGGGCTGTAAATGAAACCTGCCCTCAAAATGTCTTGAGGGAGATAACGGCCAAAATATTTCAAATGGTGACACATACTTTAAGAAAACACTTTGAAGAAATAAGCTCTAATCACAGCTGGAAAAATAAAAAGGACGTGTCTTAAAGCTCAATTTCAACGCATTATGAGACACATGCAAATTCAACCACAAAGAGGTATCAGCTCACACCACTCAGAATAACCATCAGCAAAAACTACAAAGAATAAATGCTGAAGGTGCTGGGAAGAAATACATACCCTCCACTTTAAGTGGGAAGTAACCTGGAAAGAGCCACTAAGGAGAACAAAATAGAGGTGCCTTGAAAAGGTAAACATTGAGCTACCATATGATCCAGCAGACCTATTCCTGGACCTATAAACTAAGAAGACAGAATTGGAAGGACACAGGCACACAAATCTGCATTACATAGTATTACAATAGCCAAGATATGGAAGTAACCAAAAAGTCCAACGACAGATGGGTGGACAAAGAAAGCTGCTACCCATACAGATGGAATATGAGCTAGTGAAAAAATGAAACAATGCCATTTGCAGCACCATAGATGAGTCTAGAAGTAATCACGCAACTTGGAGTAAGTGAGAAAACGAAAGACACATATCCTATCATATCACATATAGGTGTTACCTAAAAAATGATACAAACAAAGATATTTCCACAGAGAAACACTATCATAGATTCATTAAAAAAACTTATGGTTCACCATATGGAATGGTGTGAGGATTGGATACATTACCATATTGAGGTTAACAGAGAGATACATACACATATGAAATATATAATCACCAAAGACCTACGCAATACCAAGAGAAGACTACTCAACATTGTGTCATAACCTACATGGGAAAAGGATCCGAAGAAGAACAGATATATGTATATGTGTGAAAGAACCACATCTTGCACACCTAGAACAAACAAAACATTGTAATCAAGTTTGCTGTGGTAAAAAATAAAAATTAAGTTAAAAATACCAACAAGAAGTAATGAGACATAAATTAAAGGGCTTTTTCCTCGCACATTCCATTCTAATTTACAACCTAGAACACCACTTCCAGTAAGGCTCTGTTGCCCTAGTAACCAGATTTGGTAAAGGAGAAATGCTGCCGCCTTGTGGCCGATTCCCGCAAGAGCAGCTTTTAACCCACAGCTAATGGTCACTTACCATTCACAAGGACTCAGGGCTGTAAAGGACACCTGCCCTCAAAATTGTGCTGAGATAGGGAATGGATAAAAAAAATTCAAAACAGGCAAAATTTTCAAGAAGATAGTATGAAGAGTTAAGTTTTACTCACTCTCTTTTTAAAGAAAGGAAAATGGATAAAAGCTCAACCTCAGGAATTAGTAGACTCATGCAATCTAATCTACAAAAAGTTTTCAACTCGCACCAGTCGACTGACCATTGGCAAAAAGTCTACAAACAATAAATGCTGAAGAGGTTTTAGAGAACTGTGTACCCTCTAGCTGCTGGTGAGATGTAAAAGGGTTAAACGCTAATAATGAGAACGGAAAGGAGCTGCGTTTAAAAGGAAAAATTGAGGTACCATTCAATCCAGCAGGCGCACCAATGGGCCTCTCACCTGAGAAGACCAGAATGAAGAAGACCCGGGCTGCCAAAGCTGCACTGCAGCCTTATTCACAATAGACAGGACAGTGAAGCAACCAAAATGTCCATCAACAGATGAAAGGATAAAGAAGAAGTGGTCCATGTACACAATGAATACTAGCCATGGAAAACAATGAAACACTGCTCTTTGAGGCACCATAGATGATCTTGGAGATAATCACAGAACATGAGGTAAGTCGGAAAGCAAAAGTCCTATATCCTATGATATCACTTAGAGGCGTTATCTAATAACTGACAAAAATGAACATATTTCCACAGAGAAAGTCAATCACAGACTTATTAAAAAAATACTATGCTTATCTAAAAGGAAAGGTAGGGGGAATGGATAAATGAAGATTAGCGTTACCATATGTATACAAACACATATTATACACATATATCAAAAAGACCGACCATACAGCAAGGAGGGTTTACGCAACACTCTGTAATAATTTACACGGGAAGAGGATCTCTACATAAATAGGTATATAGAATATGTAGATGAACCAGAGTGCGTACACCTTGGATAAGCAACATTCTAACCTTTACCCCAATTGAAAAAATTAAAACCACGAACTAGGAGTAATGAGACATGAACTTATGGGGGGTTTTCCTGGCCCATTCCATTCAAATTTACAACCTAGGCAAACGACTTCCAGAACGGCTCTGCTGCCCTAGTACCCAGATTTGGGAATGGAGAAATGCTGCATCCTTGTGGCCGTTTCCCACAACAGCAGCTTTAAACCCACTGCAAAAGGTCACTAAATATTCACCAATTGCAGTGCTGTAAATGACACCTGCCCTCCAAAAAATACTGAGGTCGAAAATCGACCAAAAAATTCTAGAGTGCAACCTTCCAAAAAGGAAATTTGAAGAGGTATATTATACTCACACTTTTTTTCTTTTTTCTTTTAACAGAAAAGAAAAAGGCGTGGAAAAATGATGAATTGTAGGAATTTTTACAGACACGTAAACCCAAATTACAAAAACCTATCAGCTCACACCAGTCAGAATGGCCATCAACAAAAATGCTGCAAACAATAGATGCTGACGTGATTGTGGAGAAATGCGTACCCTCGATTCTAAGGGGGACGTGGTAAGAGCCACTAATGAAAGCACAATTGAGGTGCCTTGAAAAGGTAAACGTTGAGCTACCATACCAGTCAATCAATCATACCCACTGCTGGGTCTATCACCTGAGAAAATGAAAATCAAAAATCACAGGCTGCCAATCCTGCACTCCAGCAATATTTACCATAGGCAACACTTGGAAGCAACGAAAATGTCCATCAACAGAGGAATGCACCAAGAAGAAGTGGTCCATGTACACAATGGAATATTAGCCATGGAAAACATTGAAGCACTGCTCTTTGAGGCACCATAGATGAGCCTGGAGATAATCAAAAAACATGAAGTAGGTCGGAAAGCAAAAGGCCTATAGCCTATATTATCACTTATGGCATTATCTAATAACTGACACAGATGAACAGATTTCCAAAAAGAAAGACACTCACAGGCTTAGAAAACAAACTATGCTCATCTACAAGGAATGGAGGGGGGGAAATTGAGAAATGAAGATTAGTGGTACCATACATATACAAATACATATTATATACATGTATCAAAAAGACCGAACATATAGCAAGGGACGTCGACGGAACACCTGAATATTTTACATGGGAAGAGGATCTGTATGTTAATAGACATACATGATGTACAAATGAACCAGATTGTGTACACCTAGGACAAACAATATTCTAAACTTTACCCAGATTAAAAAAAATTTATAAACCAAGAAGAAGTAATGAGACATAAACTTATGGGGATTTCTCCTGGCAAATTCCATTCTAATTTACAACCTAGGACAATGACTTCCAGAAAGGCTCTGCTGCCCTAGTACCCAGATTGGGGCATGGAGAAATGCTACCTCCTTGTGGCCGTTTCCCACAACAGCAGCTTTGAACCCACTGCAAAAGGTCACTAAATTTTCACCAACTTGCAGTTCTGTAAATGACACCAGCCCCCCAGAAAATGTCTGGGGTCAAAAATCGACCAAAAAATTCAAAAGAGGGCAACCTTCGAAGAAGACAATTTCAAGAGCTCTATTGTACTCACGGTTTTTTCTTTTAAGAGAAAAGAAAAAGGCGTAGGAATATGATGAATTTTAAAAATTTTAATGACATGCATACCCATACTACAAAAACCTATCAGCTCACAGCAGTCAGAATGGCCATTAGGAAAAATGCTGCAAGAAATAAATGGTGAAGGGAGTGTGGAGAAATGCGTACCCTCGGTTGTAAGGGGGGGCATGTAAAGGGCCAATAATGAAAACACAATGTAGGTGCTTTGAAAAGGGAAACATTGAGCTACCAGTCAATCAATCACAACCGCTGCTTGGCCTATCACCTGAGAAAATGAGAATCAAAAAGTCACAGGCTGGCAAACCTGTACGCCAGCAAGATTTACCACAGCCAGCACTTGGAAGCCATGAAAATGTCCATCAACAGAGGAATGCACCAAGAAGAAGTGGTCCACGTACACAATGGACTATTACTCCAATAATAACTATACATTAAATTTAAAAACAAACAAAAGCAAGGAGACATCAACATTTGTGGGTTTACCCGGGCACATTGCACTCTAATTTATAACCGAAGAACACCACTGGCCGGTAGGTCTGTTTCCCTAGTACCAGCATGGGGAACGTAGAAAGGCTGCCGCTCGCTGGCCGTTACCTGCAAAAGCAGGTTTAAAGCCTGAGCTAACGGTCACATCATATGAACAAGTACTGCAGGGCTGTAAATGAAACCTGCCCTCAAAATGTCTTGAGGGAGATAATGGCCAAAATATTTCAAATGGTGACACAAACTTTAAGAAAACACTTTGAAGAAATAAGCTCTAATCACAGCTGGAAAAATAAAAAGGACATGTCTTAAAGCTCAATTTCAACGCATTATGTGACACATGCAAATTCAACCACAAAGAGGTATCAGCTCACACCACTCAGAATAACCATCAGCAAAAACTACAAAGAATAAATGCTGAAGGTGCTGGGAAGACATACATACCCTCCACTTTAAGTGGGACGTAACCTGGAAAGAGCCACTAAGGAGAAGAAAATAGAGGTGCCTTGAAAAGGTAAACATTGAGCTAACATATGATCCAGCAGACCTATTCCTGGACCTATAAACTAAGAAGACAGAATTGGAAGGACACAGGCACGCAAATCTGCATTGCATAGTATTACAATAGCCAAGATATGGAAGTAAGCAAAAAGTCCAACGACAGATGGGTGGACAAAGAAAGCTGCTACCTGTACAGATGGAATATGAGCTAGTGAAAAAATGAAACAATGCCATTTGCAGCACCATAGATGAGTCTAGAAGTAATCACGCAACTTGGAGTAAGTGAGAAAGCTAAAGACACATATCCTATCATATCACACATAGCTGTTACCTAAAAAATGATACAAACAAAGATATTTCCACAGAGAAACACTATCATAGATTCATTAAAAAAACTTATGGTTCACCATATGGAATGGTGTGAGGATAGGATACATTACCATATTGAGGTTAACAGAGAGATACATACACATATGAAATATATAATCACCAAAGACCTACGCAATACCAAGAGAAGACTACTCAACATTGTGTCATAACCTACATGGGAAAAGGATCCGAAGAAGAACAGATATATGTATATGTGTGAAAGAACCACATCTTGCACACCTAGAACAAACAAAACGTTGTAATCAAGTTTGCTGTGATAAAAAATAAAAAATTAAGTTAAAAATACCAAGAAGAAGTAATGAGACATAAATTAAAGGGCTGTTTCCTCGCACATTCCATTCTAATTGACAACCTAGAACACCACTTCCAGTAAGGCTCTGTTGCCCTAGTAACCAGATTTGGTAAAGGAGAAATGCTGCCGCCTTGTGGCCGATTCCCGCAAGAGCAGCTTTTAACCCACAGCTAATGGTCACTTACCATTCACAAGGACTCAGGGCTGTAAAGGACACCTGCCCTCAAAATTGTGCTGAGGTAGGGAATGGATAAAAAAAATTCAAAACAGGCAAAATTTTCAAGAAGATAGTATGAAGAGGTAAGTTTTACTCACTCTCTTTTTAAAGAAAGGAAAATGGATAAAAGCTCAACCTCAGGAATTAGTAGACTCATGCAATCTAATCTACAAAAAGTTTTCAACTCGCACCAGTCGACTGACCATTGGCAAAAAGTCTACAAACAATAAATGCTGAAGAGGTTTTAGAGAACTGTGTACCCTCTAGCTGCTGGTGAGATGTAAAAGGGTTAAACGCTAATAATGAGAACAGAAAGGAGCTGCGTTTAAAAGGAAAAATTGAGGTACCATTCAATCCAGCAGGCGCACCAATGGGCCTCTCACCTGAGAAGACCAGAATGAAGAAGACCCGGGCTGCCAAAGCTGCACTGCAGCCTTATTCACAATAGACAGGACAGTGAAGCAACCAAAATGTCCATCAACAGATGAAAGGATAAAGAAGAAGTGGTCCATGTACACAATGAATACTAGCCATGGAAAACAATGAAATACTGCTCTTTGAGGCACCATAGATGATCTTGGAGATAATCACAGAACATGAGGTAAGTCGGAAAGCAAAAGTCCTATATCCTATGATATCACTTAGAGGCGTTATCTAATAACTGACATAAATGAACATATTTCCACAGAGAAAGTCAATCACAGACTTATTAAAAAAATACTATGCTTATCTAAAAGGAAAGGTGGGGGGAATGGATAAATGAAGATTAGCGTTACCATATGTATACAAACACATATTATACACATATATCAAAAAGACCGACCATACAGCAAGGAGGGTTTACGCAACACTCTGTAATAATTTACACGGGAAGGGGATCTCTACATAAATAGGTATATAGAATATGTAGATGAACCAGAGTGCGTACACCTTGGACAAGCAACATTCTAACCTTTACCCCAATTGAAAAAATTAAAACCACGAACTAGGAGTAATGAGACATGAACTTATGGGGGGTTTTCCTGGCCCATTCCATTCAAATTTACAACCTAGGCAAACGACTTCCAGAACGGCTCTGCTGCCCTAGTACCCAGATTTGGGAATGGAGAAATGCTGCATCCTTGTGGCCGTTTCCCACAACAGCAGCTTTAAACCCACTGCAAAAGGTCACTAAATATTCACCAATTGCAGTGCTGTAAATGACACCTGCCCTCCAAAAAATACTGAGGTCGAAAATCGACCAAAAAATTCTAGAGTGCAACCTTCCAAAAAGGAAATTTGAAGAGGTATATTATACTCACACTTTTTTTCTTTTTTCTTTTAACAGAAAAGAAAAAGGCGTGGAAAAATGATGAATTGTAGGAATTTTTACAGACACGTAAACCCAAATTACAAAAACCTATCAGCTCACACCAGTCAGAATGGCCATCAACAAAAATGCTGCAAACAATAAATGCTGACGTGATTGTGGAGAAATGCGTACCCTCGATTCTAAGGGGGACGTGGTAAGAGCCACTAATGAAAGCACAATTGAGGTGCCTTGAAAAGGTAAACGTTGAGCTACCATACCAGTCAATCAATCATACCCACTGCTGGGTCTATCACCTGAGAAAATGAAAATCAAAAATCACAGGCTGGCAATCCTGCACTCCAGCAATATTTACCATAGGCAACACTTGGAAGCAACGAAAATGTCCAGCAACAGAGGAATGCACCAAGAAGAAGTGGTCCATGTACACAATGGAATATTAGCCATGGAAAACATTGAAGCACTGCTCTTTGAGGCACCATAGATGAGCCTGGAGATAATCACAAAACATGAAGTAGGTCGGAAAGCAAAAGGCCTACAGCCTATATTATCACTTATGGCATTATCTAATAACTGACACAGATGAACAGATTTCCAAAGAGAAAGACACAGGCTTAGAAAACAAACTATGCTCATCTAAAAGGAAAGGAGGGGGGGAAATTGAGAAATGAAGATTAGTGTTACTATACATATACAAATACATATTATATACATGTATCAAAAAGACCGAACATATAGCAAGGGAGGTCGACGGAACACTGGTATATTTTACATGGGAAGAGGATCTGTACATTAATAGACATACATGATGTACAAATGAACCAGATTGTGTACACCTAGGACAAACAATATTCTAAACTTTACCCAGATTAAAAAAATTTTAAAAACCAAGAAGAAGTAATGAGACATAAACTTATGGGGATTTCTCCTGGCAAATTCCATTCTAATTTACAACCTAGGACAATGACTTCCAGAAAGGCTCTGCTGCCCTAGTACCCAGATTGGGGCATGGAGAAATGCTACCTCCTTGTGGCCGTTTCCCACAACAGCAGCTTTGAACCCACTGCATAAGGTCACTAAATTTTCACCAACTTGCAGTTCTGTAAATGACACCAGCCCTCCAGAAAATGTCTGGGGTCAAAAATCGACCAAAAAATTCAAAAGAGGGCAACCTTCGAAGAAGACAATTTCAAGAGCTCTATTGTACTCACGGTTTTTTCTTTTAAGAGAAAAGAAAAAGGCGTAGGAATATGATGAATTTTAAAAATTTTAATGACATGCATACCCATATTACAAAAACCTATCAGCTCACAGCAGTCAGAATGGCCATTAGGAAAAATGCTGCAAAAAATAAATGGTGAAGGGTGTGTGGAGAAATGCGTACCCTCGGTTGTAAGGGGGGGCATGTAAAGAGCCACTAATGAAAACACAATGTAGGTGCTTTGAAAAGGGAAACATTGAGCTACCAGTCAATCAATCACAACCGCTGCTTGGCCTATCACCTGAGAAAATGAGAATCAAAAAGTCACAGGCTGGCAAACCTGTACGCCAGCAAGATTTACCACAGCCAGCACTTGGAAGCCATGAAAATGTCCATCAACAGAGGAATGCACCAAGAAGAAGTGGTCCACGTACACAATGGACTATTACTCTAATAATAAATATAAATTAAATTTAAAAACAAACAAAAGCAAGGAGACATCAACATTTGTGGGTTTACCCGGGCACATTGCACTCTAATTTATAACCGAAGAACACCCCTGGCCGGTAGGTCTGTTTCCCTAGTACCAGCATGGGGAACGTAGAAAGGCTGCCGCTCTCTGGCCGTTACCTGCAAAAGCAGGTTTAAAGCCTGAGCGAACGGTCACTTCATGTGAACAAGTACTGCAGGGCTGTAAATGAAACCTGCCCTCAAAATGTCTTGAGGGAGATAACGGCCAAAATATTTCAAATGGTGACACATACTTTAAGAAAACACTTTGAAGAAATAAGCTCTAATCACAGCTGGAAAAATAAAAAGGACGTGTCTTAAAGCTCAATTTCAACGCATTATGAGACACATGCAAATTCAACCACAAAGAGGTATCAGCTCACACCACTCAGAATAACCATCAGCAAAAACTACAAAGAATAAATGCTGAAGGTGCTGGGAAGAAATACATACCCTCCACTTTAAGTGGGACGTAACCTGGAAAGAGCCACTAAGGAGAACAAAATAGAGGTGCCTTGAAAAGGTAAACATTGAGCTACCATATGATCCAGCAGACCTATTCCTGGACCTATAAACTAAGAAGACAGAATTGGAAGGACACAGGCACGCAAATCTGCATTGCATAGTATTACAATAGCCAAGATATGGAAGTAACCAAAAAGTCCAACGACAGATGGGTGGACAAAGAAAGCTGCTACCCATACAGATGGAATATGAGCTAGTGAAAAAATGAAACAATGCCATTTGCAGCACCATAGATGAGTCTAGAAGTAATCACGCAACTTGGAGTAAGTGAGAAAACGAAAGACACATATCCTATCATATCACATATAGGTGTTACCTAAAAAATGATACAAACAAAGATATTTCCACAGAGAAACACTATCATAGATTCATTAAAAAAAACTTATGGTTCACCATATGGAATGGTGTGAGGATTGGATACATTACCATATTGAGGTTAACAGAGAGATACATACACATATGAAATATATAATCACCAAAGACCTACGCAATACCAAGAGAAGACTACTCAACATTGTGTCATAACCTACATGGGAAAAGGATCCGAAGAAGAACAGATATATGTATATGTGTGAAAGAACCACATCTTGCACACCTAGAACAAACAAAACATTGTAATCAAGTTTGCTGTGGTAAAAAATAAAAATTAAGTTAAAAATACCAACAAGAAGTAATGAGACATAAATTAAAGGGCTTTTTCCTCGCACATTCCATTCTAATTTACAACCTAGAACACCACTTCCAGTAAGGCTCTGTTGCCCTAGTAACCAGATTTGGTAAAGGAGAAATGCTGCCGCCTTGTGGCCGATTCCCGCAAGAGCAGCTTTTAACCCACAGCTAATGGTCACTTACCATTCACAAGGACTCAGGGCTGTAAAGGACACCTGCCCTCAAAATTGTGCTGAGATAGGGAATGGATAAAAAAAATTCAAAACAGGCAAAATTTTCAAGAAGATAGTATGAAGAGGTAAGTTTTACTCACTCTCTTTTTAAAGAAAGGAAAATGGATAAAAGCTCAACCTCAGGAATTATTAGACTCATGCAATCTAATCTACAAAAAGTTTTCAACTCGCACCAGTCGACTGACCATTGGCAAAAAGTCTACAAACAATAAATGCTGAAGAGGTTTTAGAGAACTGTGTACCCTCTAGCTGCTGGTGAGATGTAAAAGGGTTAAACGCTAATAATGAGAACAGAAAGGAGCTGCGTTTAAAAGGAAAAATTGAGGTACCATTCAATCCAGCAGGCGCACCAATGGGCCTCTCACCTGAGAAGACCAGAATGAAGAAGACCAGGGCTGCCAAAGCTGCACTGCAGCCTTATTCACAATAGACAGGACAGTGAAGCAACCAAAATGTCCATCAACAGATGAAAGGATAAAGAAGAAGTGGTCCATGTACACAATGAATACTAGCCATGGAAAACAATGAAACACTGCTCTTTGAGGCACCATAGATGATCTTGGAGATAATCACAGAACATGAGGTAAGTCGGAAAGCAAAAGTCCTATATCCTATGATATCACTTAGAGGCGTTATCTAATAACTGACACAAAGGAACATATTTCCACAGAGAAAGTCAATCACAGACTTATTAAAAAAAATACTATGCTTATCTAAAAGGAAAGGTGGGGGGAATGGATAAATGAAGATTAGCATTACCATATGTATACAAACACATATTATAGACATATATCAAAAAGACCGACCATACAGCAAGGAAGGTTTACGCAACACTCTGTAATAATTTACACGGGAAGAGGATCTCTACATAAATAGGTATATAGAATATGTAGATGAACCAGAGTGCGTATACCTTGGACAAGCAACATTCTAACCATTACCCCAATTGAAAAAATTAAAACCACGAACTAGGAGTAATGAGACATGAACTTATGGGGGGTTTTCCTGGCCCATTCCATTCAAATTTACAACCTAGGCAAACGACTTCCAGAACGGCTCTGCTGCCCTAGTACCCAGATTTGGGAATGGAGAAATGCTGCATCCTTGTGGCCGTTTCCCACAACAGCAGCTTTAAACCCACTGCAAAAGGTCACTAAATATTCACCAATTGCAGTGCTGTAAATGACACCTGCCCTCCAAAAAATACTGAGGTCGAAAATCGACCAAAAAATTCTAGAGTGCAACCTTCCAAAAAGGAAATTTGAAGAGGTATATTATACTCACACTTTTTTTCTTTTTTCTTTTAACAGAAAAGAAAAAGGCGTGGAAAAATGATGAATTGTAGGAATTTTTACAGACACGTAAACCCAAATTACAAAAACCTATCAGCTCACACCAGTCAGAATGGCCATCAACAAAAATGCTGCAAACAATAAATGCTGACGTGATTGTGGAGAAATGCGTACCCTCGATTCTAAGGGGGACGTGGTAAGAGCCACTAATGAAAGCACAATTGAGGTGCCTTGAAAAGGTAAACGTTGAGCTACCATACCAGTCAATCAATCATACCCACTGCTGGGTCTATCACCTGAGAAAATGAAAATCAAAAATCACAGGCTGGCAATCCTGCACTCCAGCAATATTTACCATAGGCAACACTTGGAAGCAACGAAAATGTCCATCAACAGAGGAATGCACCAAGAAGAAGTGGTCCATGTACACAATGGAATATTAGCCATGGAAAACATTGAAGCACTGCTCTTTGAGGCACCATAGATGAGCCTGGAGATAATCACAGAACATGAAGTAGGTCGGAAAGCAAAAGGCCTACAGCCTATATTATCACTTATGGCATTATCTAATAACTGACACAGATGAACAGATTTCCAAAGAGAAAGACACTCACAGGCTTAGAAAACAAACTATGCTCATCTAAAAGGAAAGGAGGGGGGGAAATTGAGAAATGAAGATTAGTGTTACTATACATATACAAATACATATTATATACATGTATCAAAAAGACCGAACATATAGCAAGGGAGGTCGACGGAACACTGGTATATTTTACATGGGAAGAGGATCTGTACGTTAATAGACATACATGATGTACAAATGAACCAGATTGTGTACACCTAGGACAAACAATATTCTAAACTTTACCCAGATTAAAAAAATTTTAAAAACCAAGAAGAAGTAATGAGACATAAACTTATGGGGATTTCTCCTGGCAAATTCCATTCTAATTTACAACCTAGGACAATGACTTCCAGAAAGGCTCTGCTGCCCTAGTACCCAGATTGGGGCATGGAGAAATGCTACCTCCTTGTGGCCGTTTCCCACAACAGCAGCTTTGAACCCACTGCATAAGGTCACTAAATTTTCACCAACTTGCAGTTCTGTAAATGACACCAGCCCTCCAGAAAATGTCTGGGGTCAAAAATCGACCAAAAAATTCAAAAGAGGGCAACCTTCGAAGAAGACAATTTCAAGAGCTCTATTGTACTCACGGTTTTTTCTTTTAAGAGAAAAGAAAAAGGCGTAGGAATATGATGAATTTTAAAAATTTTAATGACATGCATACCCATATTACAAAAACCTATCAGCTCACAGCAGTCAGAATGGCCATTAGGAAAAATGCTGCAAAAAATAAATGGTGAAGGGTGTGTGGAGAAATGCGTACCCTCGGTTGTAAGGGGGGGCATGTAAAGAGCCACTAATGAAAACACAATGTAGGTGCTTTGAAAAGGGAAACATTGAGCTACCAGTCAATCAATCACAACCGCTGCTTGGCCTATCACCTGAGAAAATGAGAATCAAAAAGTCACAGGCTGGCAAACCTGTACGCCAGCAAGATTTACCACAGCCAGCACTTGGAAGCCATGAAAATGTCCATCAACAGAGGAATGCACCAAGAAGAAGTGGTCCACGTACACAATGGACTATTACTCTAATAATAAATAGAAATTAAATTTAAAAACAAACAAAAGCAAGGAGACATCAACATTTGTGGGTTTACCCGGGCACATTGCACTCTAATTTATAACCGAAGAACACCCCTGGCCGGTAGGTCTGTTTCCCTAGTACCAGCATGGGGAACGTAGAAAGGCTGCCGCTCTCTGGCCGTTACCTGCAAAAGCAGGTTTAAAGCCTGAGCGAACGGTCACTTCATGTGAACAAGTACTGCAGGGCTGTAAATGAAACCTGCCCTCAAAATGTCTTGAGGGAGATAACGGCCAAAATATTTCAAATGGTGACACATACTTTAAGAAAACACTTTGAAGAAATAAGCTCTAATCACAGCTGGAAAAATAAAAAGGACGTGTCTTAAAGCTCAATTTCAACGCATTATGAGACACATGCAAATTCAACCACAAAGAGGTATCAGCTCACACCACTCAGAACAACCATCAGCAAAAACTACAAAGAATAAATGCTGAAGGTGCTGGGAAGAAATACATACCCTCCACTTTAAGTGGGACGTAACCTGGAAAGAGCCACTAAGGAGAACAAAATAGAGGTGCCTTGAAAAGGTAAACATTGAGCTACCATATGATCCAGCAGACCTATTCCTGGACCTATAAACTAAGAAGACAGAATTGGAAGGACACAGGCACGCAAATCTGCATTACATAGTATTACAATAGCCAAGATATGGAAGTAACCAAAAAGTCCAACGACAGATGGGTGGACAAAGAAAGCTGCTACCCATACAGATGGAATATGAGCTAGTGAAAAAATGAAACAATGCCATTTGCAGCACCATAGATGAGTCTAGAAGTAATCACGCAACTTGGAGTAAGTGAGAAAACGAAAGACACATATCCTATCATATCACATATAGGTGTTACCTAAAAAATGATACAAACAAAGATATTTCCACAGAGAAACACTATCATAGATTCATTAAAAAAAACTTATGGTTCACCATATGGAATGGTGTGAGGATTGGATACATTACCATATTGAGGTTAACAGAGAGATACATACACATATGAAATATATAATCACCAAAGACCTACGCAATACCAAGAGAAGACTACTCAACATTGTGTCATAACCTACATGGGAAAAGGATCCGAAGAAGAACAGATATATGTATATGTGTGAAAGAACCACATCTTGCACACCTAGAACAAACAAAACATTGTAATCAAGTTTGCTGTGGTAAAAAATAAAAATTAAGTTAAAAATACCAACAAGAAGTAATGAGACATAAATTAAAGGGCTTTTTCCTCGCACATTCCATTCTAATTTACAACCTAGAACACCACTTCCAGTAAGGCTCTGTTGCCCTAGTAACCAGATTTGGTAAAGGAGAAATGCTGCCGCCTTGTGGCCGATTCCCGCAAGAGCAGCTTTTAACCCACAGCTAATGGTCACTTACCATTCACAAGGACTCAGGGCTGTAAAGGACACCTGCCCTCAAAATTGTGCTGAGATAGGGAATGGATAAAAAAAATTCAAAACAGGCAAAATTTTCAAGAAGATAGTATGAAGAGGTAAGTTTTACTCACTCTCTTTTTAAAGAAAGGAAAATGGATAAAAGCTCAACCTCAGGAATTATTAGACTCATGCAATCTAATCTACAAAAAGTTTTCAACTCGCACCAGTCGACTGACCATTGGCAAAAAGTCTACAAACAATAAATGCTGAAGAGGTTTTAGAGAACTGTGTACCCTCTAGCTGCTGGTGAGATGTAAAAGGGTTAAACGCTAATAATGAGAACAGAAAGGAGCTGCGTTTAAAAGGAAAAATTGAGGTACCATTCAATCCAGCAGGCGCACCAATGGGCCTCTCACCTGAGAAGACCAGAATGAAGAAGACCAGGGCTGCCAAAGCTGCACTGCAGCCTTATTCACAATAGACAGGACAGTGAAGCAACCAAAATGTCCATCAACAGATGAAAGGATAAAGAAGAAGTGGTCCATGTACACAATGAATACTAGCCATGGAAAACAATGAAACACTGCTCTTTGAGGCACCATAGATGATCTTGGAGATAATCACAGAACATGAGGTAAGTCGGAAAGCAAAAGTCCTATATCCTATGATATCACTTAGAGGCGTTATCTAATAACTGACACAAAGGAACATATTTCCACAGAGAAAGTCAATCACAGACTTATTAAAAAAAATACTATGCTTATCTAAAAGGAAAGGTGGGGGGAATGGATAAATGAAGATTAGCATTACCATATGTATACAAACACATATTATAGACATATATCAAAAAGACCGACCATACAGCAAGGAAGGTTTACGCAACACTCTGTAATAATTTACACGGGAAGAGGATCTCTACATAAATAGGTATATAGAATATGTAGATGAACCAGAGTGCGTATACCTTGGACAAGCAACATTCTAACCATTACCCCAATTGAAAAAATTAAAACCACGAACTAGGAGTAATGAGACATGAACTTATGGGGGGTTTTCCTGGCCCATTCCATTCAAATTTACAACCTAGGCAAACGACTTCCAGAACGGCTCTGCTGCCCTAGTACCCAGATTTGGGAATGGAGAAATGCTGCATCCTTGTGGCCGTTTCCCACAACAGCAGCTTTAAACCCACTGCAAAAGGTCACTAAATATTCACCAATTGCAGTGCTGTAAATGACACCTGCCCTCCAAAAAATACTGAGGTCGAAAATCGACCAAAAAATTCTAGAGTGCAACCTTCCAAAAAGGAAATTTGAAGAGGTATATTATACTCACACTTTTTTTCTTTTTTCTTTTAACAGAAAAGAAAAAGGCGTGGAAAAATGATGAATTGTAGGAATTTTTACAGACACGTAAACCCAAATTACAAAAACCTATCAGCTCACACCAGTCAGAATGGCCATCAACAAAAATGCTGCAAACAATAAATGCTGACGTGATTGTGGAGAAATGCGTACCCTCGATTCTAAGGGGGACGTGGTAAGAGCCACTAATGAAAGCACAATTGAGGTGCCTTGAAAAGGTAAACGTTGAGCTACCATACCAGTCAATCAATCATACCCACTGCTGGGTCTATCACCTGAGAAAATGAAAATCAAAAATCACAGGCTGGCAATCCTGCACTCCAGCAATATTTACCATAGGCAACACTTGGAAGCAACGAAAATGTCCATCAACAGAGGAATGCACCAAGAAGAAGTGGTCCATGTACACAATGGAATATTAGCCATGGAAAACATTGAAGCACTGCTCTTTGAGGCACCATAGATGAGCCTGGAGATAATCACAGAACATGAAGTAGGTCGGAAAGCAAAAGGCCTACAGCCTATATTATCACTTATGGCATTATCTAATAACTGACACAGATGAACAGATTTCCAAAGAGAAAGACACTCACAGGCTTAGAAAACAAACTATGCTCATCTAAAAGGAAAGGAGGGGGGGAAATTGAGAAATGAAGATTAGTGTTACTATACATATACAAATACATATTATATACATGTATCAAAAAGACCGAACATATAGCAAGGGAGGTCGACGGAACACTGGTATATTTTACATGGGAAGAGGATCTGTACGTTAATAGACATACATGATGTACAAATGAACCAGATTGTGTACACCTAGGACAAACAATATTCTAAACTTTACCCAGATTAAAAAAATTTTAAAAACCAAGAAGAAGTAATGAGACATAAACTTATGGGGATTTCTCCCGGCAAATTCCATTCTAATTTACAACCTAGGACAATGACTTCCAGAAAGGCTCTGCTGCCCTAGTACCCAGATTGGGGCATGGAGAAATGCTACCTCCTTGTGGCCGTTTCCCACAACAGCAGCTTTGAACCCACTGCATAAGGTCACTAAATTTTCACCAACTTGCAGTTCTGTAAATGACACCAGCCCTCCAGAAAATGTCTGGGGTCAAAAATCGACCAAAAAATTCAAAAGAGGGCAACCTTCGAAGAAGACAATTTCAAGAGCTCTATTGTACTCACGATTTTTTCTTTTAAGAGAAAAGAAAAAGGCGTAGGAATATGATGAATTTTAAAAATTTTAATGACATGCATACCCATATTACAAAAACCTATCAGCTCACAGCAGTCAGAATGGCCATTAGGAAAAATGCTGCAAAAAATAAATGGTGAAGGGAGTGTGGAGAAATGCGTACCCTCGGTTGTAAGGGGGGGCATGTAAAGAGCCACTAATGAAAACACAATGTAGGTGCTTTGAAAAGGGAAACATTGAGCTACCAGTCAATCAATCACAACCGCTGCTTGGCCTATCACCTGAGAAAATGAGAATCAAAAAGTCACAGGCTGGCAAACCTGTACGCCAGCAAGATTTACCACAGCCAGCACTTGGAAGCCATGAAAATGTCCATCAACAGAGGAATGCACCAAGAAGAAGTGGTCCACGTACACAATGGACTATTACTCTAATAATAAATAGAAATTAAATTTAAAAACAAACAAAAGCAAGGAGACATCAACATTTGTGGGTTTACCCGGGCACATTGCACTCTAATTTATAACCGAAGAACACCCCTGGCCGGTAGGTCTGTTTCCCTAGTACCAGCATGGGGAACGTAGAAAGGCTGCCGCTCTCTGGCCGTTACCTGCAAAAGCAGGTTTAAAGCCTGAGCGAACGGTCACTTCATGTGAACAAGTACTGCAGGGCTGTAAATGAAACCTGCCCTCAAAATGTCTTGAGGGAGATAACGGCCAAAATATTTCAAATGGTGACACATACTTTAAGAAAACACTTTGAAGAAATAAGCTCTAATCACAGCTGGAAAAATAAAAAGGACGTGTCTTAAAGCTCAATTTCAACGCATTATGAGACACATGCAAATTCAACCACAAAGAGGTATCAGCTCACACCACTCAGAATAACCATCAGCAAAAACTACAAAGAATAAATGCTGAAGGTGCTGGGAAGAAATACATACCCTCCACTTTAAGTGGGAAGTAACCTGGAAAGAGCCACTAAGGAGAACAAAATAGAGGTGCCTTGAAAAGGTAAACATTGAGCTACCATATGATCCAGCAGACCTATTCCTGGACCTATAAACTAAGAAGACAGAATTGGAAGGACACAGGCACACAAATCTGCATTACATAGTATTACAATAGCCAAGATATGGAAGTAACCAAAAAGTCCAACGACAGATGGGTGGACAAAGAAAGCTGCTACCCATACAGATGGAATATGAGCTAGTGAAAAAATGAAACAATGCCATTTGCAGCACCATAGATGAGTCTAGAAGTAATCACGCAACTTGGAGTAAGTGAGAAAACGAAAGACACATATCCTATCATATCACATATAGGTGTTACCTAAAAAATGATACAAACAAAGATATTTCCACAGAGAAACACTATCATAGATTCATTAAAAAAACTTATGGTTCACCATATGGAATGGTGTGAGGATTGGATACATTACCATATTGAGGTTAACAGAGAGATACATACACATATGAAATATATAATCACCAAAGACCTACGCAATACCAAGAGAAGACTACTCAACATTGTGTCATAACCTACATGGGAAAAGGATCCGAAGAAGAACAGATATATGTATATGTGTGAAAGAACCACATCTTGCACACCTAGAACAAACAAAACATTGTAATCAAGTTTGCTGTGGTAAAAAATAAAAATTAAGTTAAAAATACCAACAAGAAGTAATGAGACATAAATTAAAGGGCTTTTTCCTCGCACATTCCATTCTAATTTACAACCTAGAACACCACTTCCAGTAAGGCTCTGTTGCCCTAGTAACCAGATTTGGTAAAGGAGAAATGCTGCCGCCTTGTGGCCGATTCCCGCAAGAGCAGCTTTTAACCCACAGCTAATGGTCACTTACCATTCACAAGGACTCAGGGCTGTAAAGGACACCTGCCCTCAAAATTGTGCTGAGATAGGGAATGGATAAAAAAAATTCAAAACAGGCAAAATTTTCAAGAAGATAGTATGAAGAGTTAAGTTTTACTCACTCTCTTTTTAAAGAAAGGAAAATGGATAAAAGCTCAACCTCAGGAATTAGTAGACTCATGCAATCTAATCTACAAAAAGTTTTCAACTCGCACCAGTCGACTGACCATTGGCAAAAAGTCTACAAACAATAAATGCTGAAGAGGTTTTAGAGAACTGTGTACCCTCTAGCTGCTGGTGAGATGTAAAAGGGTTAAACGCTAATAATGAGAACGGAAAGGAGCTGCGTTTAAAAGGAAAAATTGAGGTACCATTCAATCCAGCAGGCGCACCAATGGGCCTCTCACCTGAGAAGACCAGAATGAAGAAGACCCGGGCTGCCAAAGCTGCACTGCAGCCTTATTCACAATAGACAGGACAGTGAAGCAACCAAAATGTCCATCAACAGATGAAAGGATAAAGAAGAAGTGGTCCATGTACACAATGAATACTAGCCATGGAAAACAATGAAACACTGCTCTTTGAGGCACCATAGATGATCTTGGAGATAATCACAGAACATGAGGTAAGTCGGAAAGCAAAAGTCCTATATCCTATGATATCACTTAGAGGCGTTATCTAATAACTGACAAAAATGAACATATTTCCACAGAGAAAGTCAATCACAGACTTATTAAAAAAATACTATGCTTATCTAAAAGGAAAGGTAGGGGGAATGGATAAATGAAGATTAGCGTTACCATATGTATACAAACACATATTATACACATATATCAAAAAGACCGACCATACAGCAAGGAGGGTTTACGCAACACTCTGTAATAATTTACACGGGAAGAGGATCTCTACATAAATAGGTATATAGAATATGTAGATGAACCAGAGTGCGTACACCTTGGATAAGCAACATTCTAACCTTTACCCCAATTGAAAAAATTAAAACCACGAACTAGGAGTAATGAGACATGAACTTATGGGGGGTTTTCCTGGCCCATTCCATTCAAATTTACAACCTAGGCAAACGACTTCCAGAACGGCTCTGCTGCCCTAGTACCCAGATTTGGGAATGGAGAAATGCTGCATCCTTGTGGCCGTTTCCCACAACAGCAGCTTTAAACCCACTGCAAAAGGTCACTAAATATTCACCAATTGCAGTGCTGTAAATGACACCTGCCCTCCAAAAAATACTGAGGTCGAAAATCGACCAAAAAATTCTAGAGTGCAACCTTCCAAAAAGGAAATTTGAAGAGGTATATTATACTCACACTTTTTTTCTTTTTTCTTTTAACAGAAAAGAAAAAGGCGTGGAAAAATGATGAATTGTAGGAATTTTTACAGACACGTAAACCCAAATTACAAAAACCTATCAGCTCACACCAGTCAGAATGGCCATCAACAAAAATGCTGCAAACAATAGATGCTGACGTGATTGTGGAGAAATGCGTACCCTCGATTCTAAGGGGGACGTGGTAAGAGCCACTAATGAAAGCACAATTGAGGTGCCTTGAAAAGGTAAACGTTGAGCTACCATACCAGTCAATCAATCATACCCACTGCTGGGTCTATCACCTGAGAAAATGAAAATCAAAAATCACAGGCTGCCAATCCTGCACTCCAGCAATATTTACCATAGGCAACACTTGGAAGCAACGAAAATGTCCATCAACAGAGGAATGCACCAAGAAGAAGTGGTCCATGTACACAATGGAATATTAGCCATGGAAAACATTGAAGCACTGCTCTTTGAGGCACCATAGATGAGCCTGGAGATAATCAAAAAACATGAAGTAGGTCGGAAAGCAAAAGGCCTATAGCCTATATTATCACTTATGGCATTATCTAATAACTGACACAGATGAACAGATTTCCAAAAAGAAAGACACTCACAGGCTTAGAAAACAAACTATGCTCATCTACAAGGAATGGAGGGGGGGAAATTGAGAAATGAAGATTAGTGGTACCATACATATACAAATACATATTATATACATGTATCAAAAAGACCGAACATATAGCAAGGGACGTCGACGGAACACCTGAATATTTTACATGGGAAGAGGATCTGTATGTTAATAGACATACATGATGTACAAATGAACCAGATTGTGTACACCTAGGACAAACAATATTCTAAACTTTACCCAGATTAAAAAAAATTTATAAACCAAGAAGAAGTAATGAGACATAAACTTATGGGGATTTCTCCTGGCAAATTCCATTCTAATTTACAACCTAGGACAATGACTTCCAGAAAGGCTCTGCTGCCCTAGTACCCAGATTGGGGCATGGAGAAATGCTACCTCCTTGTGGCCGTTTCCCACAACAGCAGCTTTGAACCCACTGCAAAAGGTCACTAAATTTTCACCAACTTGCAGTTCTGTAAATGACACCAGCCCCCCAGAAAATGTCTGGGGTCAAAAATCGACCAAAAAATTCAAAAGAGGGCAACCTTCGAAGAAGACAATTTCAAGAGCTCTATTGTACTCACGGTTTTTTCTTTTAAGAGAAAAGAAAAAGGCGTAGGAATATGATGAATTTTAAAAATTTTAATGACATGCATACCCATACTACAAAAACCTATCAGCTCACAGCAGTCAGAATGGCCATTAGGAAAAATGCTGCAAGAAATAAATGGTGAAGGGAGTGTGGAGAAATGCGTACCCTCGGTTGTAAGGGGGGGCATGTAAAGGGCCAATAATGAAAACACAATGTAGGTGCTTTGAAAAGGGAAACATTGAGCTACCAGTCAATCAATCACAACCGCTGCTTGGCCTATCACCTGAGAAAATGAGAATCAAAAAGTCACAGGCTGGCAAACCTGTACGCCAGCAAGATTTACCACAGCCAGCACTTGGAAGCCATGAAAATGTCCATCAACAGAGGAATGCACCAAGAAGAAGTGGTCCACGTACACAATGGACTATTACTCCAATAATAACTATACATTAAATTTAAAAACAAACAAAAGCAAGGAGACATCAACATTTGTGGGTTTACCCGGGCACATTGCACTCTAATTTATAACCGAAGAACACCACTGGCCGGTAGGTCTGTTTCCCTAGTACCAGCATGGGGAACGTAGAAAGGCTGCCGCTCGCTGGCCGTTACCTGCAAAAGCAGGTTTAAAGCCTGAGCTAACGGTCACATCATATGAACAAGTACTGCAGGGCTGTAAATGAAACCTGCCCTCAAAATGTCTTGAGGGAGATAATGGCCAAAATATTTCAAATGGTGACACAAACTTTAAGAAAACACTTTGAAGAAATAAGCTCTAATCACAGCTGGAAAAATAAAAAGGACATGTCTTAAAGCTCAATTTCAACGCATTATGTGACACATGCAAATTCAACCACAAAGAGGTATCAGCTCACACCACTCAGAATAACCATCAGCAAAAACTACAAAGAATAAATGCTGAAGGTGCTGGGAAGACATACATACCCTCCACTTTAAGTGGGACGTAACCTGGAAAGAGCCACTAAGGAGAAGAAAATAGAGGTGCCTTGAAAAGGTAAACATTGAGCTAACATATGATCCAGCAGACCTATTCCTGGACCTATAAACTAAGAAGACAGAATTGGAAGGACACAGGCACGCAAATCTGCATTGCATAGTATTACAATAGCCAAGATATGGAAGTAAGCAAAAAGTCCAACGACAGATGGGTGGACAAAGAAAGCTGCTACCTGTACAGATGGAATATGAGCTAGTGAAAAAATGAAACAATGCCATTTGCAGCACCATAGATGAGTCTAGAAGTAATCACGCAACTTGGAGTAAGTGAGAAAGCTAAAGACACATATCCTATCATATCACACATAGCTGTTACCTAAAAAATGATACAAACAAAGATATTTCCACAGAGAAACACTATCATAGATTCATTAAAAAAACTTATGGTTCACCATATGGAATGGTGTGAGGATAGGATACATTACCATATTGAGGTTAACAGAGAGATACATACACATATGAAATATATAATCACCAAAGACCTACGCAATACCAAGAGAAGACTACTCAACATTGTGTCATAACCTACATGGGAAAAGGATCCGAAGAAGAACAGATATATGTATATGTGTGAAAGAACCACATCTTGCACACCTAGAACAAACAAAACGTTGTAATCAAGTTTGCTGTGATAAAAAATAAAAAATTAAGTTAAAAATACCAAGAAGAAGTAATGAGACATAAATTAAAGGGCTGTTTCCTCGCACATTCCATTCTAATTGACAACCTAGAACACCACTTCCAGTAAGGCTCTGTTGCCCTAGTAACCAGATTTGGTAAAGGAGAAATGCTGCCGCCTTGTGGCCGATTCCCGCAAGAGCAGCTTTTAACCCACAGCTAATGGTCACTTACCATTCACAAGGACTCAGGGCTGTAAAGGACACCTGCCCTCAAAATTGTGCTGAGGTAGGGAATGGATAAAAAAAATTCAAAACAGGCAAAATTTTCAAGAAGATAGTATGAAGAGGTAAGTTTTACTCACTCTCTTTTTAAAGAAAGGAAAATGGATAAAAGCTCAACCTCAGGAATTAGTAGACTCATGCAATCTAATCTACAAAAAGTTTTCAACTCGCACCAGTCGACTGACCATTGGCAAAAAGTCTACAAACAATAAATGCTGAAGAGGTTTTAGAGAACTGTGTACCCTCTAGCTGCTGGTGAGATGTAAAAGGGTTAAACGCTAATAATGAGAACAGAAAGGAGCTGCGTTTAAAAGGAAAAATTGAGGTACCATTCAATCCAGCAGGCGCACCAATGGGCCTCTCACCTGAGAAGACCAGAATGAAGAAGACCCGGGCTGCCAAAGCTGCACTGCAGCCTTATTCACAATAGACAGGACAGTGAAGCAACCAAAATGTCCATCAACAGATGAAAGGATAAAGAAGAAGTGGTCCATGTACACAATGAATACTAGCCATGGAAAACAATGAAATACTGCTCTTTGAGGCACCATAGATGATCTTGGAGATAATCACAGAACATGAGGTAAGTCGGAAAGCAAAAGTCCTATATCCTATGATATCACTTAGAGGCGTTATCTAATAACTGACATAAATGAACATATTTCCACAGAGAAAGTCAATCACAGACTTATTAAAAAAATACTATGCTTATCTAAAAGGAAAGGTGGGGGGAATGGATAAATGAAGATTAGCGTTACCATATGTATACAAACACATATTATACACATATATCAAAAAGACCGACCATACAGCAAGGAGGGTTTACGCAACACTCTGTAATAATTTACACGGGAAGGGGATCTCTACATAAATAGGTATATAGAATATGTAGATGAACCAGAGTGCGTACACCTTGGACAAGCAACATTCTAACCTTTACCCCAATTGAAAAAATTAAAACCACGAACTAGGAGTAATGAGACATGAACTTATGGGGGGTTTTCCTGGCCCATTCCATTCAAATTTACAACCTAGGCAAACGACTTCCAGAACGGCTCTGCTGCCCTAGTACCCAGATTTGGGAATGGAGAAATGCTGCATCCTTGTGGCCGTTTCCCACAACAGCAGCTTTAAACCCACTGCAAAAGGTCACTAAATATTCACCAATTGCAGTGCTGTAAATGACACCTGCCCTCCAAAAAATACTGAGGTCGAAAATCGACCAAAAAATTCTAGAGTGCAACCTTCCAAAAAGGAAATTTGAAGAGGTATATTATACTCACACTTTTTTTCTTTTTTCTTTTAACAGAAAAGAAAAAGGCGTGGAAAAATGATGAATTGTAGGAATTTTTACAGACACGTAAACCCAAATTACAAAAACCTATCAGCTCACACCAGTCAGAATGGCCATCAACAAAAATGCTGCAAAAAATAGATGCTGACGTAATTGTGGAGAAATGCGTACCCTCGATTCTAAGGGGGACGTGGTAAGAGCCACTAATGAAAGCACAATTGAGGTGCCTTGAAAAGGTAAACGTTGAGCTACCATACCAGTCAATCAATCATACCCACTGCTGGGTCTATCACCTGAGAAAATGAAAATCAAAAATCACAGGCTGCCAATCCTGCACTCCAGCAATATTTACCATAGGCAACACTTGGAAGCAACGAAAATGTCCATCAACAGAGGAATGCACCAAGAAGTGGTCCATGTACACAATGGAATATTAGCCATGGAAAACATTGAAGCACTGCTCTTTGAGGCACCATAGATGAGCCTGGAGATAATCACAAAACATGAAGTAGGTCGGAAAGCAAAAGGCCTATAGCCTATATTATCACTTATGGCATTATCTAATAACTGACACAGATGAACAGATTTCCAAAGAGAAAGACACTCACAGGCTTAGAAAACAAACTATGCTCATCTACAAGGAATGGAGGGGGGGAAATTGAGAAATGAAGATTAGTGGTACCATACATATACAAATACATATTATATACATGTATTAAAAAGACCGAACATATAGCAAGGGAGGTCGACGGAACACCAGAATATTTTACATGGGAAGAGGATCTGTACGTTAATAGACATACATGATGTACAAATGAACCAGTTTGTGTACACCTAGGACAAACAATATTCTAAACTTTACCCAGATTAAAAAAAATTTAAAAACCAAGAAGAAGTAATGAGACATAAACTTATGGGGATTTCTCCTGGCAAATTCCATTCTAATTTACAACCTAGGACAATGACTTCCAGAAAGGCTCTGCTGCCCTAGTACCCAGATTGGGGCATGGAGAAATGCTACCTCCTTGTGGCCGTTTCCCACAACAGCAGCTTTGAACCCACTGCAAAAGGTCACTAAATTTTCACCAACTTGCAGTTCTGTAAATGACACCAGCCCCCCAGAAAATGTCTGGGGTCAAAAATCGACCAAAAAATTCAAAAGAGGGCAACCTTCGAAGAAGACAATTTCAAGAGCTCTATTGTACTCACGGTTTTTTCTTTTAAGAGAAAAGAAAAAGGCGTAGGAATATGATGAATTTTAAAAATTTTAATGACATGCATACCCATACTACAAAAACCTATCAGCTCACAGCAGTCAGAATGGCCATTAGGAAAAATGCTGCAAAAATTAAATGGTGAAGGGAGTGTGGAGAAATGCGTACCCTCGGTTGTAAGGGGGGGCATGTAAAGAGCCAATAATGAAAACACAATGTAGGTGCTTTGAAAAGGGAAACATTGAGCTACCAGTCAATCAATCACAACCGCTGCTTGGCCTATCACCTGAGAAAATGAGAATCAAAAAGTCACAGGCTGGCAAACCTGTACGCCAGCAAGATTTACCACAGCCAGCACTTGGAAGCCATGAAAATGTCCATCAACAGAGGAATGCACCAAGAAGAAGTGGTCCACGTACACAATGGACTATTACTCTAATAATAAATAGAAATTAAATTTAAAAACAAACAAAAGCAAGGAGACATCAACATTTGTGGGTTTACCCGGGCACATTGCACTCTAATTTATAACCGAAGAACACCACTGGCCGGTAGGTCTGTTTCCCTAGTACCAGCATGGGGAACGTAGAAAGGCTGCCGCTCGCTGGCCGTTACCTGCAAAAGCAGGTTTAAAGCCTGAGCTAACGGTCACTTCATATGAACAAGTACTGCAGGGCTGTAAATGAAACCTGCCCTCAAAATGTCTTGAGGGAGATAATGGCCAAAATATTTCAAATGGTGACACAAACTTTAAGAAAACACTTTGAAGAAATAAGCTCTAATCACAGCTGGAAAAATAAAAAGGACATGTCTTAAAGCTCAATTTCAACGCATTATGTGACACATGCAAATTCAACCACAAAGAGGTATCAGCTCACACCACTCAGAATAACCATCAGCAAAAACTACAAAGAATAAATGCTGAAGGTGCTGGGAAGACATACATACCCTCCACTTTAAGTGGGACGTAACCTGGAAAGAGCCACTAAGGAGAAGAAAATAGAGGTGCCTTGAAAAGGTAAACATTGAGCTACCATATGATCCAGCAGACCTATTCCTGGACCTATAAACTAAGAAGACAGAATTGGAAGGACACAGGCACGCAAATCTGCATTGCATAGTATTACAATAGCCAAGATATGGAAGTAACCAAAAAGTCCAACGACAGATGGGTGGACAAAGAAAGCTGCTACCTGTACAGATGGAATATGAGCTAGTGAAAAAATGAAACAATGCCATTTGCAGCACCATAGATGAGTCTAGAAGTAATCACGCAACTTGGAGTAAGTGAGAAAGCGAAAGACACTTATCCTATCATATCACACATAGGTGTTACCTAAAAAATGATACAAACAAAGATATTTCCACAGAGAAACACTATCATAGATTCATTAAAAAAACTTATGGTTCGCCATATGGAATGGTGTGAGGATTGGATACATTACCATATTGAGGTTAACAGAGAGATACATACACATATGAAATATATAATCACCAAAGACCTACGCAATACCAAGAGAAGACTACTCAACATTGTGTCATAACCTACATGGGAAAAGGATCCGAAGAAGAACAGATATATGTATATGTGTGAAAGAACCACATCTTGCACACCTAGAACAAACAAAACGTTGTAATCAAGTTTGCTGTGATAAAAAATAAAAAATTAAGTTAAAAATACCAAGAAGAAGTAATGAGACATAAATTAAAGGGCTGTTTCCTCGCACATTCCATTCTAATTGACAACCTAGAACACCACTTCCAGTAAGGCTCTGTTGCCCTAGTAACCAGATTTGGTAAAGGAGAAATGCTGCCGCCTTGTGGCCGATTCCCGCAAGAGCAGCTTTTAACCCACAGCTAATGGTCACTTACCATTCACAAGGACTCAGGGCTGTAAAGGACACCTGCCCTCAAAATTGTGCTGAGGTAGGGAATGGATAAAAAAAATTCAAAACAGGCAAAATTTTCAAGAAGATAGTATGAAGAGGTAAGTTTTACTCACTCTCTTTTTAAAGAAAGGAAAATGGATAAAAGCTCAACCTCAGGAATTAGTAGACTCATGCAATCTAATCTACAAAAAGTTTTCAACTCGCACCAGTCGACTGACCATTGGCAAAAAGTCTACAAACAATAAATGCTGAAGAGGTTTTAGAGAACTGTGTACCCTCTAGCTGCTGGTGAGATGTAAAAGGGTTAAACGCTAATAATGAGAACAGAAAGGAGCTGCGTTTAAAAGGAAAAATTGAGGTACCATTCAATCCAGCAGGCGCACCAATGGGCCTCTCACCTGAGAAGACCAGAATGAAGAAGACCCGGGCTGCCAAAGCTGCACTGCAGCCTTATTCACAATAGACAGGACAGTGAAGCAACCAAAATGTCCATCAACAGATGAAAGGATAAAGAAGAAGTGGTCCATGTACACAATGAATACTAGCCATGGAAAACAATGAAATACTGCTCTTTGAGGCACCATAGATGATCTTGGAGATAATCACAGAACATGAGGTAAGTCGGAAAGCAAAAGTCCTATATCCTATGATATCACTTAGAGGCGTTATCTAATAACTGACATAAATGAACATATTTCCACAGAGAAAGTCAATCACAGACTTATTAAAAAAATACTATGCTTATCTAAAAGGAAAGGTGGGGGGAATGGATAAATGAAGATTAGCGTTACCATATGTATACAAACACATATTATACACATATATCAAAAAGACCGACCATACAGCAAGGAGGGTTTACGCAACACTCTGTAATAATTTACACGGGAAGAGGATCTCTACATAAATAGGTATATAGAATATGTAGATGAACCAGAGTGCGTACACCTTGGACAAGCAACATTCTAACCTTTACCCCAATTGAAAAAATTAAAACCACGAACTAGGAGTAATGAGACATGAACTTATGGGGGGTTTTCCTGGCCCATTCCATTCAAATTTACAACCTAGGCAAACGACTTCCAGAATGGCTCTGCTGCCCTAGTACCCAGATTTGGGAATGGAGAAATGCTGCATCCTTGTGGCCGTTTCCCACAACAGCAGCTTTAAACCCACTGCAAAAGGTCACTAAATATTCACCAATTGCAGTGCTGTAAATGACACCTGCCCTCCAAAAAATACTGAGGTCGAAAATCGACCAAAAAATTCTAGAGTGCAACCTTCCAAAAAGGAAAATTGAAGAGGTATATTATACTCACACTTTTTTTCTTTTTTCTTTTAACAGAAAAGAAAAAGGCGTGGAAAAATGATGAATTGTAGGAATTTTTACAGACACGTAAACCCAAATTACAAAAACCTATCAGCTCACACCAGTCAGAATGGCCATCAACAAAAATGCTGCAAACAATAAATGCTGACGTGATTGTGGAGAAATGCGTACCCTCGATTCTAAGGGGGACGTGGTAAGAGCCACTAATGAAAGCACAATTGAGGTGCCTTGAAAAGGTAAACGTTGAGCTACCATACCAGTCAATCAATCATACCCACTGCTGGGTCTATCACCTGAGAAAATGAAAATCAAAAATCACAGGCTGGCAATCCTGCACTCCAGCAATATTTACCATAGGCAACACTTGGAAGCAACGAAAATGTCCATCAACAGAGGAATGCACCAAGAAGAAGTGGTCCATGTACACAATGGAATATTAGCCATGGAAAACATTGAAGCACTGCTCTTTGAGGCACCATAGATGAGCCTGGAGATAATCACAGAACATGAAGTAGGTCGGAAAGCAAAAGGCCTACAGCCTATATTATCACTTATGGCATTATCTAATAACTGACACAGATGAACAGATTTCCAAAGAGAAAGACACTCACAGGCTTAGAAAACAAACTATGCTCATCTAAAAGGAAAGGAGGGGGGGAAATTGAGAAATGAAGATTAGTGTTACTATACATATACAAATACATATTATATACATGTATCAAAAAGACCGAACATATAGCAAGGGAGGTCGATGGAACACTGGTATATTTTACATGGGAAGAGGATCTGTACGTTAATAGACATACATGATGTACAAATGAACCAGATTGTGTACACCTAGGAGAAACAATATTCTAAACTTTACCCAGATTAAAAAAATTTTTAAAACCAAGAAGAAGTAATGAGACATAAACTTTTGGGGATTTCTCCTGGCAAATTCCATTCTAATTTACAAACTAGGACAATGACTTCCAGAAAGGCTCTGCAGCCCTAGTACCCAGATTGGGGCATGGAGAAATGCTACCTCCTTGTGGCCGTTTCCCACAACAGCAGCTTTGAACCCACTGCAAAAGGTCACTACATTTTCACCAACTTGCAGTTCTGTAAATGACACCAGCCCTCCAGAAAATGTCTGGGGTCAAAAATCGACCAAAAAATTCAAAAGAGGGCAACCTTTGAAGAAGACAATTTCAAGAGCTCTATTGTACTCACGATTTTTTCTTTTAAGAGAAAAGAAAAAGGCGTAGGAATATGATTAATTTTAAAAATTTTAATGACATGCATACCCATATTACAAAAACCTATCAGCTCACAGCAGTCAGAATGGCCATTAGGATAAATGCTGCAAAAAATAAATGGTGAAGGGAGTGTGGAGAAATGCGTACCCTCGGTTGTAAGGGGGGGCATGTAAAGAGCCACTAATGAAAACACAATGTAGGTGCTTTGAAAAGGGAAACATTGAGCTACCAGTCAATCAATCACAACCGCTGCTTGGCCTATCACCTGAGAAAATGAGAATCAAAAAGTCACAGGCTGGCAAACCTTTACGCCAGCAAGATTTACCACAGCCAGCACTTGGAAGCCATGAAAATGTCCATCAACAGAGGAATGCACCAAGAAGAAGTGGTCCACGTACACAATGGACTATTACTCTAATAATAAATATAAATTAAATTTAAAAACAAACAAAAGCAAGGAGACATCAACATTTGTGGGTTTACCCGGGCACATTGCACTCTAATTTATAACCGAAGAACACCCCTGGCCGGTAGGTCTGTTTCCCTAGTACCAGCATGGGGAACGTAGAAAGGCTGCCGCTCTCTGGCCGTTACCTGCAAAAGCAGGTTTAAAGCCTGAGCGAACGGTCACTTCATGTGAACAAGTACTGCAGGGCTGTAAATGAAACCTGCCCTCAAAATGTCTTGAGGGAGATAACGGCCAAAATATTTCAAATGGTGACACATACTTTAAGAAAACACTTTGAAGAAATAAGCTCTAATCACAGCTGGAAAAATAAAAAGGACGTGTCTTAAAGCTCAATTTCAACGCATTATGAGACACATGCAAATTCAACCACAAAGAGGTATCAGCTCACACCACTCAGAATAACCATCAGCAAAAACTACAAAGAATAAATGCTGAAGGTGCTGGGAAGACATACATACCCTCCACTTTAAGTGGGACGTAACCTGGAAAGAGCCACTAAGGAGAACAAAATAGAGGTGCCTTGAAAAGGTAAACATTGAGCTACCATATGATCCAGCAGACCTATTCCTGGACCTATAAACTAAGAAGACAGAATTGGAAGGACACAGGCACGCAAATCTGCATTACATAGTATTACAATAGCCAAGATATGGAAGTAACCAAAAAGTCCAACGACAGATGGGTGGACAAAGAAAGCTGCTACCCATACAGATGGAATATGAGCTAGTGAAAAAATGAAACAATGCCATTTGCAGCACCATAGATGAGTCTAGAAGTAATCACGCAACTTGGAGTAAGTGAGAAAACGAAAGACACATATCCTACCATATCACATATAGGTGTTACCTAAAAAATGATACAAACAAAGATATTTCCACAGAGAAACACTATCATAGATTCATTAAAAAAACTTATGGTTCACCATATGGAATGGTGTGAGGATTGGATACATTACCATATTGAGGTTAACAGAGAGATACATACACATATGAAATATATAATCACCAAAGACCTACGCAATACCAAGAGAAGACTACTCAACATTGTGTCATAACCTACATGGGAAAAGGATCCGAAGAAGAACAGATATATGTATATGTGTGAAAGAACCACATCTTGCACACCTAGAACAAACAAAACATTGTAATCAAGTTTGCTGTGGTAAAAAATAAAAATTAAGTTAAAAATACCAACAAGAAGTAATGAGACATAAATTAAAGGGCTTTTTCCTCGCACATTCCATTCTAATTTACAACCTAGAACACCACTTCCAGTAAGGCTCTGTTGCCCTAGTAACCAGATTTGGTAAAGGAGAAATGCTGCCGCCTTGTGGCCGATTCCCGCAAGAGCAGCTTTTAACCCACAGCTAATGGTCACTTACCATTCACAAGGACTCAGGGCTGTAAAGGACACCTGCCCTCAAAATTGTGCTGAGATAGGGAATGGATAAAAAAAATTCAAAACAGGCAAAATTTTCAAGAAGATAGTATGAAGAGGTAAGTTTTACTCACTCTCTTTTTAAAGAAAGGAAAATGGATAAAAGCTCAACCTCAGGAATTATTAGACTCATGCAATCTAATCTACAAAAAGTTTTCAACTCGCACCAGTCGACTGACCATTGGCAAAAAGTCTACAAACAATAAATGCTGAAGAGGTTTTAGAGAACTGTGTACCCTCTAGCTGCTGGTGAGATGTAAAAGGGTTAAACGCTAATAATGAGAACAGAAAGGAGCTGCGTTTAAAAGGAAAAATTGAGGTACCATTCAATCCAGCAGGCGCACCAATGGGCCTCTCACCTGAGAAGACCAGAATGAAGAAGACCAGGGCTGCCAAAGCTGCACTGCAGCCTTATTCACAATAGACAGGACAGTGAAGCAACCAAAATGTCCATCAACAGATGAAAAGATAAAGAAGAAGTGGTCCATGTACACAATGAATACTAGCCATGGAAAACAATGAAACACTGCTCTTTGAGGCACCATAGATGATCTTGGAGATAATCACAGAACATGAGGTAAGTCGGAAAGCAAAAGTCCTATATCCTATGATATCACTTAGAGGCGTTATCTAATAACTGACACAAAGGAACATATTTCCACAGAGAAAGTCAATCACAGACTTATTAAAAAAAATACTATGCTTATCTAAAAGGAAAGGTGTGGGGAATGGATAAATGAAGATTAGCGTTATCATATGTATACAAACACATATTATACACATATATCAAAAAGACCGACCATACAGCAAGGAAGGTTTACGCAACACTCTGTAATAATTTACACGGGAAGAGGATCTCTACATAAATAGGTATATAGAATATGTAGATGAACCAGAGTGCGTATACCTTGGACAAGCAACATTCTAACCATTACCCCAATTGAAAAAATTAAAACCACGAAGTAGGAGTAATGAGACATGAACTTATGGGGGGTTTTCCTGGCCCATTCCATTCAAATTTACAACCTAGGCAAACGACTTCCAGAACGGCTCTGCTGCCCTAGTACCCAGATTTGGGAATGGAGAAATGCTGCATCCTTGTGGCCGTTTCCCACAACAGCAGCTTTAAACCCACTGCAAAAGGTCACTAAATATTCACCAATTGCAGTGCTGTAAATGACACCTGCCCTCCAAAAAATACTGAGGTCGAAAATCGACCAAAAAATTCTAGAGTGCAACCTTCCAAAAAGGAAATTTGAAGAGGTATATTATACTCACACTTTTTTTCTTTTTTCTTTTAACAGAAAAGAAAAAGGCGTGGAAAAATGATGAATTGTAGGAATTTTTACAGACACGTAAACCCAAATTACAAAAACCTATCAGCTCACACCAGTCAGAATGGCCATCAACAAAAATGCTGCAAACAATAAATGCTGACGTGATTGTGGAGAAATGCGTACCCTCGATTCTAAGGGGGACGTGGTAAGAGCCACTAATGAAAGCACAATTGAGGTGCCTTGAAAAGGTAAACGTTGAGCTACCATACCAGTCAATCAATCATACCCACTGCTGGGTCTATCACCTGAGAAAATGAAAATCAAAAATCACAGGCTGGCAATCCTGCACTCCAGCAATATTTACCATAGGCAACACTTGGAAGCAACGAAAATGTCCATCAACAGAGGAATGCACCAAGAAGAAGTGGTCCATGTACACAATGGAATATTAGCCATGGAAAACATTGAAGCACTGCTCTTTGAGGCACCATAGATGAGCCTGGAGATAATCACAGAACATGAAGTAGGTCGGAAAGCAAAAGGCCTACAGCCTATATTATCACTTATGGCATTATCTAATAACTGACACAGATGAACAGATTTCCAAAGAGAAAGACACTCACAGGCTTAGAAAACAAACTATGCTCATCTAAAAGGAAAGGAGGGGGGGAAATTGAGAAATGAAGATTAGTGGTACCATACATATACAAATACATATTATATACATGTATCAAAAAGACCGAACATATAGCAAGGGAGGTCGACGGAACACTGGTATATTTTACATGGGAAGAGGATCTGTACGTTAATAGACATACATGATATACAAATGAACCAGATTGTGTACACCTAGGACAAACAATATTCTAAACTTTACCCAGATTAAAAAAATTTTAAAAACCAAGAAGAAGTAATGAGACATAAACTTATGGGGATTTCTCCTGGCAAATTCCATTCTAATTTACAACCTAGGACAATGACTTCCAGAAAGGCTCTGCTGCCCTAGTACCCAGATTGGGGCATGGAGAAATGCTACCTCCTTGTGGCCGTTTCCCACAACAGCAGCTTTGAACCCACTGCATAAGGTCACTAAATTTTCAGCAACTTGCAGTTCTGTAAATGACACCAGCCCTCCAGAAAATGTCTGGGGTCAAAAATCGACCAAAAAATTCAAAAGAGGGCAACCTTCGAAGAAGACAATTTCAAGAGCTCTATTGTACTCACGGTTTTTTCTTTTAAGAGAAAAGAAAAAGGCGTAGGAATATGATGAATTTTAAAAATTTTAATGACATGCATACCCATATTACAAAAACCTATCAGCTCACAGCAGTCAGAATGGCCATTAGGATAAATGCTGCAAAAAATAAATGGTGAAGGGAGTGTGGAGAAATGCGTACCCTCGGTTGTAAGGGGGGGCATGTAAAGAGCCACTAATGAAAACACAATGTAGGTGCTTTGAAAAGGGAAACATTGAGCTACCAGTCAATCAATCACAACCGCTGCTTGGCCTATCACCTGAGAAAATGAGAATCAAAAAGTCACAGGCTGGCAAACCTGTACGCCAGCAAGATTTACCACAGCCAGCACTTGGAAGCCATGAAAATGTCCATCAACAGAGGAATGCACCAAGAAGAAGTGGTCCACGTACACAATGGACTATTACTCTAATAATAAATATAAATTAAATTTAAAAACAAACAAAAGCAAGGAGACATCAACATTTGTGGGTTTACACGGGCACATTGCACTCTAATTTATAACCGAAGAACACCCCTGGCCGGTAGGTCTGTTTCCCTAGTACCAGCATGGGGAACGTAGAAAGGCTGCCGCTCTCTGGCCGTTACCTGCAAAAGCAGGTTTAAAGCCTGAGCGAACGGTCACTTCATGTGAACAAGTACTGCAGGGCTGTAAATGAAACCTGCCCTCAAAATGTCTTGAGGGAGATAACGGCCAAAATATTTCAAATGGTGACACATACTTTAAGAAAACACTTTGAAGAAATAAGCTCTAATCACAGCTGGAAAAATAAAAAGGACGTGTCTTAAAGCTCAATTTCAACGCATTATGAGACACATGCAAATTCAACCACAAAGAGGTATCAGCTCACACCACTCAGAATAACCATCAGCAAAAACTACAAAGAATAAATGCTGAAGGTGCTGGGAAGAAATACATACCCTCCACTTTAAGTGGGACGTAACCTGGAAAGAGCCACTAAGGAGAACAAAATAGAGGTGCCTTGAAAAGGTAAACATTGAGCTACCATATGATCCAGCAGACCTATTCCTGGACCTATAAACTAAGAAGACAGAATTGGAAGGACACAGGCACGCAAATCTGCATTACATAGTATTACAATAGCCAAGATATGGAAGTAACCAAAAAGTCCAACGACAGATGGGTGGACAAAGAAAGCTGCTACCCATACAGATGGAATATGAGCTAGTGAAAAAATGAAACAATGCCATTTGCAGCACCATAGATGAGTCTAGAAGTAATCACGCAACTTGGAGTAAGTGAGAAAACGAAAGACACATATCCTATCATATCACATATAGGTGTTACCTAAAAAATGATACAAACAAAGATATTTCCACAGAGAAACACTATCATAGATTCATTAAAAAAACTTATGGTTCACCATATGGAATGGTGTGAGGATTGGATACATTACCATATTGAGGTTAACAGAGAGATACATACACATATGAAATATATAATCACCAAAGACCTACGCAATACCAAGAGAAGACTACTCAACATTGTGTCATAACCTACATGGGAAAAGGATCCGAAGAAGAACAGATATATGTATATGTGTGAAAGAACCACATCTTGCACACCTAGAACAAACAAAACATTGTAATCAAGTTTGCTGTGGTAAAAAATAAAAATTAAGTTAAAAATACCAACAAGAAGTAATGAGACATAAATTAAAGGGCTTTTTCCTCGCACATTCCATTCTAATTTACAACCTAGAACACCACTTCCAGTAAGGCTCTGTTGCCCTAGTAACCAGATTTGGTAAAGGAGAAATGCTGCCGCCTTGTGGCCGATTCCCGCAAGAGCAGCTTTTAACCCACAGCTAATGGTCACTTACCATTCACAAGGACTCAGGGCTGTAAAGGACACCTGCCCTCAAAATTGTGCTGAGATAGGGAATGGATAAAAAAAATTCAAAACAGGCAAAATTTTCAAGAAGATAGTATGAAGAGGTAAGTTTTACTCACTCTCTTTTTAAAGAAAGGAAAATGGATAAAAGCTCAACCTCAGGAATTAGTAGACTCATGCAATCTAATCTACAAAAAGTTTTCAACTCGCACCAGTCGACTGACCATTGGCAAAAAGTCTACAAACAATAAATGCTGAAGAGGTTTTAGAGAACTGTGTACCCTCTAGCTGCTGGTGAGATGTAAAAGGGTTAAACGCTAATAATGAGAACGGAAAGGAGCTGCGTTTAAAAGGAAAAATTGAGGTACCATTCAATCCAGCAGGCGCACCAATGGGCCTCTCACCTGAGAAGACCAGAATGAAGAAGACCCGGGCTGCCAAAGCTGCACTGCAGCCTTATTCACAATAGACAGGACAGTGAAGCAACCAAAATGTCCATCAACAGATGAAAGGATAAAGAAGAAGTGGTCCATGTACACAATGAATACTAGCCATGGAAAACAATGAAACACTGCTCTTTGAGGCACCATAGATGATCTTGGAGATAATCACAGAACATGAGGTAAGTCGGAAAGCAAAAGTCCTATATCCTATGATATCACTTAGAGGCGTTATCTAATAACTGACAAAAATGAACATATTTCCACAGAGAAAGTCAATCACAGACTTATTAAAAAAATACTATGCTTATCTAAAAGGAAAGGTAGGGGGAATGGATAAATGAAGATTAGCGTTACCATATGTATACAAACACATATTATACACATATATCAAAAAGACCGACCATACAGCAAGGAGGGTTTACGCAACACTCTGTAATAATTTACACGGGAAGAGGATCTCTACATAAAAAGGTATATAGAATATGTAGATGAACCAGAGTGCGTACACCTTGGATAAGCAACATTCTAACCTTTACCCCAATTGAAAAAATTAAAACCACGAACTAGGAGTAATGAGACATGAACTTATGGGGGGTTTTCCTGGCCCATTCCATTCAAATTTACAACCTAGGCAAACGACTTCCAGAACGGCTCTGCTGCCCTAGTACCCAGATTTGGGAATGGAGAAATGCTGCATCCTTGTGGCCGTTTCCCACAACAGCAGCTTTAAACCCACTGCAAAAGGTCACTAAATATTCACCAATTGCAGTGCTGTAAATGACACCTGCCCTCCAAAAAATACTGAGGTCGAAAATCGACCAAAAATTTCTAGAGTGCAACCTTCCAAAAAGGAAATTTGAAGAGGTATATTATACTCACACTTTTTTTCTTTTTTCTTTTAACAGAAAAGAAAAAGGCGTGGAAAAATGATGAATTGTAGGAATTTTTACAGACACGTAAACCCAAATTACAAAAACCTATCAGCTCACACCAGTCAGAATGGCCATCAACAAAAATGCTGCAAACAATAGATGCTGACGTGATTGTGGAGAAATGCGTACCCTCGATTCTAAGGGGGACGTGGTAAGAGCCACTAATGAAAGCACAATTGAGGTGCCTTGAAAAGGTAAACGTTGAGCTACCATACCAGTCAGTCAATCATACCCACTGCTGGGTCTATCACCTGAGAAAATGAAAATCAAAAATCACAGGCTGCCAATCCTGCACTCCAGCAATATTTACCATAGGCAACACTTGGAAGCAACGAAAATGTCCATCAACAGAGGAATGCACCAAGAAGAAGTGGTCCATGTACACAATGGAATATTAGCCATGGAAAACATTGAAGCACTGCTCTTTGAGGCACCATAGATGAGCCTGGAGATAATCAAAAAACATGAAGTAGGTCGGAAAGCAAAAGGCCTATAGCCTATATTATCACTTATGGCATTATCTAATAACTGACACAGATGAACAGATTTCCAAAAAGAAAGACACTCACAGGCTTAGAAAACAAACTATGCTCATCTACAAGGAATGGAGGGGGGAAAATTTAGAAATGAAGATTAGTGGTACCATACATATACAAATACATATTATATACATGTATCAAAAAGACCGAACATATAGCAAGGGAGGTCGACGGAACACCTGAATATTTTACATGGGAAGAGGATCTGTATGTTAATAGACATACATGATGTACAAATGAACCAGATTGTGTACACCTAGGACAAACAATATTCTAAACTTTACCCAGATTAAAAAAAATTTATAAACCAAGAAGAAGTAATGAGACATAAACTTATGGGGATTTCTCCTGGCAAATTCCATTCTAATTTACAACCTAGGACAATGACTTCCAGAAAGGCTCTGCTGCCCTAGTACCCAGATTGGGGCATGGAGAAATGCTACCTCCTTGTGGCCGTTTCCCACAACAGCAGCTTTGAACCCACTGCAAAAGGTCACTAAATTTTCACCAACTTGCAGTTCTGTAAATGACACCAGCCCCCCAGAAAATGTCTGGGGTCAAAAATCGACCAAAAAATTCAAAAGAGGGCAACCTTCGAAGAAGACAATTTCAAGAGCTCTATTGTACTCACGGTTTTTTCTTTTAAGAGAAAAGAAAAAGGCGTAGGAATATGATGAATTTTAAAAATTTTAATGACATGCATACCCATACTACAAAAACCTATCAGCTCACAGCAGTCAGAATGGCCATTAGGAAAAATGCTGCAAGAAATAAATGGTGAAGGGAGTGTGGAGAAATGCGTACCCTCGGTTTAAGGGGGGGCATGTAAAGGGCCAATAATGAAAACACAATGTAGGTGCTTTGAAAAGGGAAACATTGAGCTACCAGTCAATCAATCACAACCGCTGCTTGGCCTATCACCTGAGAAAATGAGAATCAAAAAGTCACAGGCTGGCAAACCTGTACGCCAGCAAGATTTACCACAGCCAGCACTTGGAAGCCATGAAAATGTCCATCAACAGAGGAATGCACCAAGAAGAAGTGGTCCACGTACACAATGGACTATTACTCTAATAATAAATAGAAATTAAATTTAAACACAAACAAAAGCAAGGAGACATCAACATTTGTGGGTTTACCCGGGCACATTGCACTCTAATTTATAACCGAAGAACACCACTGGCCGGTAGGTCTGTTTCCCTAGTACCAGCATGGGGAACGTAGAAAGGCTGCCGCTCGCTGGCCGTTACCTGCAAAAGCAGGTTTAAAGCCTGAGCTAACGGTCACATCATATGAACAAGTACTGCAGGGCTGTAAATGAAACCTGCCCTCAAAATGTCTTGAGGGAGATAATGGCCAAAATATTTCAAATGGTGACACAAACTTTAAGAAAACACTTTGAAGAAATAAGCTCTAATCACAGCTGGAAAAATAAAAAGGACATGTCTTAAAGCTCAATTTCAACGCATTATGTGACACATGCAAATTCAACCACAAAGAGGTATCAGCTCACACCACTCAGAATAACCATCAGCAAAAACTACAAAGAATAAATGCTGAAGGTGCTGGGAAGACATACATACCCTCCACTTTAAGTGGGACGTAACCTGGAAAGAGCCACTAAGGAGAAGAAAATAGAGGTGCCTTGAAAAGGTAAACATTGAGCTAACATATGATCCAGCAGACCTATTCCTGGACCTATAAACTAAGAAGACAGAATTGGAAGGACACAGGCACGCAAATCTGCATTGCATAGTATTACAATAGCCAAGATATGGAAGTAAGCAAAAAGTTCAACGACAGATGGGTGGACAAAGAAAGCTGCTACCTGTACAGATGGAATATGAGCTAGTGAAAAAATGAAACAATGCCATTTGCAGCACCATAGATGAGTCTAGAAGTAATCACGCAACTTGGAGTAAGTGAGAAAGCTAAAGACACATATCCTATCATATCACACATAGCTGTTACCTAAAAAATGATACAAACAAAGATATTTCCACAGAGAAACACTATCATAGATTCATTAAAAAAACTTATGGTTCACCATATGGAATGGTGTGAGGATAGGATACATTACCATATTGAGGTTAACAGAGAGATACATACACATATGAAATATATAATCACCAAAGACCTACGCAATACCAAGAGAAGACTACTCAACATTGTGTCATAACCTACATGGGAAAAGGATCCGAAGAAGAACAGATATATGTATATGTGTGAAAGAACCACATCTTGCACACCTAGAACAAACAAAACGTTGTAATCAAGTTTGCTGTGATAAAAAATAAAAAATTAAGTTAAAAATACCAACAAGAAGTAATGAGACATAAATTAAAGGGCTGTTTCCTCGCACATTCCATTCTAATTGACAACCTAGAACACCACTTCCAGTAAGGCTCTGTTGCCCTAGTAACCAGATTTGGTAAAGGAGAAATGCTGCCGCCTTGTGGCCGATTCCCGCAAGAGCAGCTTTTAACCCACAGCTAATGGTCACTTACCATTCACAAGGACTCAGGGCTGTAAAGGACACCTGCCCTCAAAATTGTGCTGAGGTAGGGAATGGATAAAAAAAATTCAAAACAGGCAAAATTTTCAAGAAGATAGTATGAAGAGGTAAGTTTTACTCACTCTCTTTTTAAAGAAAGGAAAATGGATAAAAGCTCAACCTCAGGAATTAGTAGACTCATGCAATCTAATCTACAAAAAGTTTTCAACTCGCACCAGTCGACTGACCATTGGCAAAAAGTCTACAAACAATAAATGCTGAAGAGGTTTTAGAGAACTGTGTACCCTCTAGCTGCTGGTGAGATGTAAAAGGGTTAAACGCTAATAATGAGAACAGAAAGGAGCTGCGTTTAAAAGGAAAAATTGAGGTACCATTCAATCCAGCAGGCGCACCAATGGGCCTCTCACCTGAGAAGACCAGAATGAAGAAGACCCGGGCTGCCAAAGCTGCACTGCAGCCTTATTCACAATAGACAGGACAGTGAAGCAACCAAAATGTCCATCAACAGATGAAAGGATAAAGAAGAAGTGGTCCATGTACACAATGAATACTAGCCATGGAAAACAATGAAATACTGCTCTTTGAGGCACCATAGATGATCTTGGAGATAATCACAGAACATGAGGTAAGTCGGAAAGCAAAAGTCCTATATCCTATGATATCACTTAGAGGCGTTATCTAATAACTGACATAAATGAACATATTTCCACAGAGAAAGTCAATCACAGACTTATTAAAAAAATACTATGCTTATCTAAAAGGAAAGGTGGGGGGAATGGATAAATGAAGATTAGCGTTACCATATGTATACAAACACATATTATACACATATATCAAAAAGACCGACCATACAGCAAGGAGGGTTTACGCAACACTCTGTAATAATTTACACGGGAAGAGGATCTCTACATAAATAGGTATATAGAATATGTAGATGAACCAGAGTGCGTACACCTTGGACAAGCAACATTCTAACCTTTACCCCAATTGAAAAAATTAAAACCACGAAGTAGGAGTAATGAGACATGAACTTATGGGGGGTTTTCCTGGCCCATTCCATTCAAATTTACAACCTAGGCAAACGACTTCCAGAACGGCTCTGCTGCCCTAGTACCCAGATTTGGGAATGGAGAAATGCTGCATCCTTGTGGCCGTTTCCCACAACAGCAGCTTTAAACCCACTGCAAAAGGTCACTAAATATTCACCAATTGCAGTGCTGTAAATGACACCTGCCCTCCAAAAAATACTGAGGTCGAAAATCGACCAAAAATTTCTAGACTGCAACCTTCCAAAAAGGAAATTTGAAGAGGTATATTATACTCACACTTTTTTTCTTTTTTCTTTTAACAGAAAAGAAAAAGGCGTGGAAAAATGATGAATTGTAGGAATTTTTACAGACACGTAAACCCAAATTACAAAAACCTATCAGCTCACACCAGTCAGAATGGCCATCAACAAAAATGCTGCAAAAAATAGATGCTGACGTAATTGTGGAGAAATGCGTACCCTCGATTCTAAGGGGGACGTGGTAAGAGCCACTAATGAAAGCACAATTGAGGTGCCTTGAAAAGGTAAACGTTGAGCTACCATACCAGTCAATCAATCATACCCACTGCTGGGTCTATCACCTGAGAAAATGAAAATCAAAAATCACAGGCTGCCAATCCTGCACTCCAGCAATATTTACCATAGGCAACACTTGGAAGCAACGAAAATGTCCATCAACAGAGGAATGCACCAAGAAGTGGTCCATGTACACAATGGAATATTAGCCATGGAAAACATTGAAGCACTGCTCTTTGAGGCACCATAGATGAGCCTGGAGATAATCACAAAACATGAAGTAGGTCGGAAAGCAAAAGGCCTATAGCCTATATTATCACTTATGGCATTATCTAATAACTGACACAGATGAACAGATTTCCAAAGAGAAAGACACTCACAGGCTTAGAAAACAAACTATGCTCATCTACAAGGAATGGAGGGGGGGAAATTGAGAAATGAAGATTAGTGGTACCATACATATACAAATACATATTATATACATGTATTAAAAAGACCGAACATATAGCAAGGGAGGTCGACGGAACACCTGAATATTTTACATGGGAAGAGGATCTGTACGTTAATAGACATACATGATGTACAAATGAACCAGTTTGTGTACACCTAGGACAAACAATATTCTAAACTTTACCCAGATTAAAAAAAATTTAAAAACCAAGAAGAAGTAATGAGACATAAACTTATGGGGATTTCTCCTGGCAAATTCCATTCTAATTTACAACCTAGGACAATGACTTCCAGAAAGGCTCTGCTGCCCTAGTACCCAGATTGGGGCATGGAGAAATGCTACCTCCTTGTGGCCGTTTCCCACAACAGCAGCTTTGAACCCACTGCAAAAGGTCACTAAATTTTCACCAACTTGCAGTTCTGTAAATGACACCAGCCCCCCAGAAAATGTCTGGGGTCAAAAATCGACCAAAAAATTCAAAGGAGGGCAACCTTCGAAGAAGACAATTTCAAGAGCTCTATTGTACTCACGGTTTTTTCTTTTAAGAGAAAAGAAAAAGGCGTAGGAATATGATGAATTTTAAAAATTTTAATGACATGCATACCCATACTACAAAAACCTATCAGCTCACAGCAGTCAGAATGGCCATTAGGAAAAATGCTGCAAAAATTAAATGGTGAAGGGAGTGTGGAGAAATGCGTACCCTCGGTTGTAAGGGGGGGCATGTAAAGAGCCAATAATGAAAACACAATGTAGGTGCTTTGAAAAGGGAAACATTGAGCTACCAGTCAATCAATCACAACCGCTGCTTGGCCTATCACCTGAGAAAATGAGAATCAAAAAGTCACAGGCTGGCAAACCTGTACGCCAGCAAGATTTACCACAGCCAGCACTTGGAAGCCATGAAAATGTCCATCAACAGAGGAATGCACCAAGAAGAAGTGGTCCACGTACACAATGGACTATTACTCTAATAATAAATAGAAATTAAATTTAAAAACAAACAAAAGCAAGGAGACATCAACATTTGTGGGTTTACCCGGGCACATTGCACTCTAATTTATAACCGAAGAACACCACTGGCCGGTAGGTCTGTTTCCCTAGTACCAGCATGGGGAACGTAGAAAGGCTGCCGCTCGCTGGCCGTTACCTGCAAAAGCAGGTTTAAAGCCTGAGCTAACGGTCACTTCATATGAACAAGTACTGCAGGGCTGTAAATGAAACCTGCCCTCAAAATGTCTTGAGGGAGATAATGGCCAAAATATTTCAAATGGTGACACAAACTTTAAGAAAACACTTTGAAGAAATAAGCTCTAATCACAGCTGGAAAAATAAAAAGGACATGTCTTAAAGCTCAATTTCAACGCATTATGTGACACATGCAAATTCAACCACAAAGAGGTATCAGCTCACACCACTCAGAATAACCATCAGCAAAAACTACAAAGAATAAATGCTGAAGGTGCTGGGAAGACATACATACCCTCCACTTTAAGTGGGACGTAACCTGGAAAGAGCCACTAAGGAGAAGAAAATAGAGGTGCCTTGAAAAGGTAAACATTGAGCTACCATATGATCCAGCAGACCTATTCCTGGACCTATAAACTAAGAAGACAGAATTGGAAGGACACAGGCACGCAAATCTGCATTGCATAGTATTACAATAGCCAAGATATGGAAGTAACCAAAAAGTCCAACGACAGATGGGTGGACAAAGAAAGCTGCTACCTGTACAGATGGAATATGAGCTAGTGAAAAAATGAAACAATGCCATTTGCAGCACCATAGATGAGTCTAGAAGTAATCACGCAACTTGGAGTAAGTGAGAAAGCGAAAGACACATATCCTATCATATCACACATAGGTGTTACCTAAAAAATGATACAAACAAAGATATTTCCACAGAGAAACACTATCATAGATTCATTAAAAAAACTTATGGTTCACCATATGGAATGGTGTGAGGATTGGATACATTACCATATTGAGGTTAACAGAGAGATACATACACATATGAAATATATAATCACCAAAGACCTACGCAATACCAAGAGAAGACTACTCAACATTGTGTCATAACCTACATGGGAAAAGGATCCGAAGAAGAACAGATATATGTATATGTGTGAAAGAACCACATCTTGCACACCTAGAACAAACAAAACGTTGTAATCAAGTTTGCTGTGATAAAAAATAAAAAATTAAGTTAAAAATACCAACAAGAAGTAATGAGACATAAATTAAAGGGCTGTTTCCTCGCACATTCCATTCTAATTGACAACCTAGAACACCACTTCCAGTAAGGCTCTGTTGCCCTAGTAACCAGATTTGGTAAAGGAGAAATGCTGCCGCCTTGTGGCCGATTCCCGCAAGAGCAGCTTTTAACCCACAGCTAATGGTCACTTACCATTCACAAGGACTCAGGGCTGTAAAGGACACCTGCCCTCAAAATTGTGCTGAGGTAGGGAATGGATAAAAAAAATTCAAAACAGGCAAAATTTTCAAGAAGATAGTATGAAGAGGTAAGTTTTACTCACTCTCTTTTTAAAGAAAGGAAAATGGATAAAAGCTCAACCTCAGGAATTAGTAGACTCATGCAATCTAATCTACAAAAAGTTTTCAACTCGCACCAGTCGACTGACCATTGGCAAAAAGTCTACAAACAATAAATGCTGAAGAGGTTTTAGAGAACTGTGTACCCTCTAGCTGCTGGTGAGATGTAAAAGGGTTAAACGCTAATAATGAGAACAGAAAGGAGCTGCGTTTAAAAGGAAAAATTGAGGTACCATTCAATCCAGCAGGCGCACCAATGGGCCTCTCACCTGAGAAGACCAGAATGAAGAAGACCCGGGCTGCCAAAGCTGCACTGCAGCCTTATTCACAATAGACAGGACAGTGAAGCAACCAAAATGTCCATCAACAGATGAAAGGATAAAGAAGAAGTGGTCCATGTACACAATGAATACTAGCCATGGAAAACAATGAAATACTGCTCTTTGAGGCACCATAGATGATCTTGGAGATAATCACAGAACATGAGGTAAGTCGGAAAGCAAAAGTCCTATATCCTATGATATCACTTAGAGGCGTTATCTAATAACTGACATAAATGAACATATTTCCACAGAGAAAGTCAATCACAGACTTATTAAAAAAATACTATGCTTATCTAAAAGGAAAGGTGGGGGGAATGGATAAATGAAGATTAGCGTTACCATATGTATACAAACACATATTATACACATATATCAAAAAGACCGACCATACAGCAAGGAGGGTTTACGCAACACTCTGTAATAATTTACACGGGAAGAGGATCTCTACATAAATAGGTATATAGAATATGTAGATGAACCAGAGTGCGTACACCTTGGACAAGCAACATTCTAACCTTTACCCCAATTGAAAAAATTAAAACCACGAAGTAGGAGTAATGAGACATGAACTTATGGGGGGTTTTCCTGGCCCATTCCATTCAAATTTACAACCTAGGCAAACGACTTCCAGAACGGCTCTGCTGCCCTAGTACCCAGATTTGGGAATGGAGAAATGCTGCATCCTTGTGGCCGTTTCCCACAACAGCAGCTTTAAACCCACTGCAAAAGGTCACTAAATATTCACCAATTGCAGTGCTGTAAATGACACCTGCCCTCCAAAAAATACTGAGGTCGAAAATCGACCAAAAATTTCTAGACTGCAACCTTCCAAAAAGGAAATTTGAAGAGGTATATTATACTCACACTTTTTTTCTTTTTTCTTTTAACAGAAAAGAAAAAGGCGTGGAAAAATGATGAATTGTAGGAATTTTTACAGACACGTAAACCCAAATTACAAAAACCTATCAGCTCACACCAGTCAGAATGGCCATCAACAAAAATGCTGCAAAAAATAGATGCTGACGTAATTGTGGAGAAATGCGTACCCTCGATTCTAAGGGGGACGTGGTAAGAGCCACTAATGAAAGCACAATTGAGGTGCCTTGAAAAGGTAAACGTTGAGCTACCATACCAGTCAATCAATCATACCCACTGCTGGGTCTATCACCTGAGAAAATGAAAATCAAAAATCACAGGCTGCCAATCCTGCACTCCAGCAATATTTACCATAGTCAACACTTGGAAGCAACGAAAATGTCCATCAACAGAGGAATGCACCAAGAAGTGGTCCATGTACACAATGGAATATTAGCCATGGAAAACATTGAAGCACTGCTCTTTGAGGCACCATAGATGAGCCTGGAGATAATCACAAAACATGAAGTAGGTCGGAAAGCAAAAGGCCTATAGCCTATATTATCACTTATGGCATTATCTAATAACTGACACAGATGAACAGATTTCCAAAGAGAAAGACACTCACAGGCTTAGAAAACAAACTATGCTCATCTACAAGGAATGGAGGGGGGGAAATTGAGAAATGAAGATTAGTGGTACCATACATATACAAATACATATTATATACATGTATTAAAAAGACCGAACATATAGCAAGGGAGGTCGACGGAACACCTGAATATTTTACATGGGAAGAGGATCTGTACGTTAATAGACATACATGATGTACAAATGAACCAGTTTGTGTACACCTAGGACAAACAATATTCTAAACTTTACCCAGATTAAAAAAAATTTAAAAACCAAGAAGAAGTAATGAGACATAAACTTATGGGGATTTCTCCTGGCAAATTCCATTCTAATTTACAACCTAGGACAATGACTTCCAGAAAGGCTCTGCTGCCCTAGTACCCAGATTGGGGCATGGAGAAATGCTACCTCCTTGTGGCCGTTTCCCACAACAGCAGCTTTGAACCCACTGCAAAAGGTCACTAAATTTTCACCAACTTGCAGTTCTGTAAATGACACCAGCCCCCCAGAAAATGTCTGGGGTCAAAAATCGACCAAAAAATTCAAAGGAGGGCAACCTTCGAAGAAGACAATTTCAAGAGCTCTATTGTACTCACGGTTTTTTCTTTTAAGAGAAAAGAAAAAGGCGTAGGAATATGATGAATTTTAAAAATTTTAATGACATGCATACCCATACTACAAAAACCTATCAGCTCACAGCAGTCAGAATGGCCATTAGGAAAAATGCTGCAAAAATTAAATGGTGAAGGGAGTGTGGAGAAATGCGTACCCTCGGTTGTAAGGGGGGGCATGTAAAGAGCCAATAATGAAAACACAATGTAGGTGCTTTGAAAAGGGAAACATTGAGCTACCAGTCAATCAATCACAACCGCTGCTTGGCCTATCACCTGAGAAAATGAGAATCAAAAAGTCACAGGCTGGCAAACCTGTACGCCAGCAAGATTTACCACAGCCAGCACTTGGAAGCCATGAAAATGTCCATCAACAGAGGAATGCACCAAGAAGAAGTGGTCCACGTACACAATGGACTATTACTCTAATAATAAATAGAAATTAAATTTAAAAACAAACAAAAGCAAGGAGACATCAACATTTGTGGGTTTACCCGGGCACATTGCACTCTAATTTATAACCGAAGAACACCACTGGCCGGTAGGTCTGTTTCCCTAGTACCAGCATGGGGAACGTAGAAAGGCTGCCGCTCGCTGGCCGTTACCTGCAAAAGCAGGTTTAAAGCCTGAGCTAACGGTCACTTCATATGAACAAGTACTGCAGGGCTGTAAATGAAACCTGCCCTCAAAATGTCTTGAGGGAGATAATGGCCAAAATATTTCAAATGGTGACACAAACTTTAAGAAAACACTTTGAAGAAATAAGCTCTAATCACAGCTGGAAAAATAAAAAGGACATGTCTTAAAGCTCAATTTCAACGCATTATGTGACACATGCAAATTCAACCACAAAGAGGTATCAGCTCACACCACTCAGAATAACCATCAGCAAAAACTACAAAGAATAAATGCTGAAGGTGCTGGGAAGACATACATACCCTCCACTTTAAGTGGGACGTAACCTGGAAAGAGCCACTAAGGAGAAGAAAATAGAGGTGCCTTGAAAAGGTAAACATTGAGCTACCATATGATCCAGCAGACCTATTCCTGGACCTATAAACTAAGAAGACAGAATTGGAAGGACACAGGCACGCAAATCTGCATTGCATAGTATTACAATAGCCAAGATATGGAAGTAACCAAAAAGTCCAACGACAGATGGGTGGACAAAGAAAGCTGCTACCTGTACAGATGGAATATGAGCTAGTGAAAAAATGAAACAATGCCATTTGCAGCACCATAGATGAGTCTAGAAGTAATCACGCAACTTGGAGTAAGTGAGAAAGCGAAAGACACATATCCTATCATATCACACATAGGTGTTACCTAAAAAATGATACAAACAAAGATATTTCCACAGAGAAACACTATCATAGATTCATTAAAAAAACTTATGGTTCGCCATATGGAATGGTGTGAGGATTGGATACATTACCATATTGAGGTTAACAGAGAGATACATACACATATGAAATATATAATCACCAAAGACCTACGCAATACCAAGAGAAGACTACTCAACATTGTGTCATAACCTACATGGGAAAAGGATCCGAAGAAGAACAGATATATGTATATGTGTGAAAGAACCACATCTTGCACACCTAGAACAAACAAAACGTTGTAATCAAGTTTGCTGTGATAAAAAATAAAAAATTAAGTTAAAAATACCAAGAAGAAGTAATGAGACATAAATTAAAGGGCTGTTTCCTCGCACATTCCATTCTAATTGACAACCTAGAACACCACTTCCAGTAAGGCTCTGTTGCCCTAGTAACCAGATTTGGTAAAGGAGAAATGCTGCCGCCTTGTGGCCGATTCCCGCAAGAGCAGCTTTTAACCCACAGCTAATGGTCACTTACCATTCACAAGGACTCAGGGCTGTAAAGGACACCTGCCCTCAAAATTGTGCTGAGGTAGGGAATGGATAAAAAAAATTCAAAACAGGCAAAATTTTCAAGAAGATAGTATGAAGAGGTAAGTTTTACTCACTCTCTTTTTAAAGAAAGGAAAATGGATAAAAGCTCAACCTCAGGAATTAGTAGACTCATGCAATCTAATCTACAAAAAGTTTTCAACTCGCACCAGTCGACTGACCATTGGCAAAAAGTCTACAAACAATAAATGCTGAAGAGGTTTTAGAGAACTGTGTACCCTCTAGCTGCTGGTGAGATGTAAAAGGGTTAAACGCTAATAATGAGAACAGAAAGGAGCTGCGTTTAAAAGGAAAAATTGAGGTACCATTCAATCCAGCAGGCGCACCAATGGGCCTCTCACCTGAGAAGACCAGAATGAAGAAGACCCGGGCTGCCAAAGCTGCACTGCAGCCTTATTCACAATAGACAGGACAGTGAAGCAACCAAAATGTCCATCAACAGATGAAAGGATAAAGAAGAAGTGGTCCATGTACACAATGAATACTAGCCATGGAAAACAATGAAATACTGCTCTTTGAGGCACCATAGATGATCTTGGAGATAATCACAGAACATGAGGTAAGTCGGAAAGCAAAAGTCCTATATCCTATGATATCACTTAGAGGCGTTATCTAATAACTGACATAAATGAACATATTTCCACAGAGAAAGTCAATCACAGACTTATTAAAAAAATACTATGCTTATCTAAAAGGAAAGGTGGGGGGAATGGATAAATGAAGATTAGCGTTACCATATGTATACAAACACATATTATACACATATATCAAAAAGACCGACCATACAGCAAGGAGGGTTTACGCAACACTCTGTAATAATTTACACGGGAAGAGGATCTCTACATAAATAGGTATATAGAATATGTAGATGAACCAGAGTGCGTACACCTTGGACAAGCAACATTCTAACCTTTACCCCAATTGAAAAAATTAAAACCACGAAGTAGGAGTAATGAGACATGAACTTATGGGGGGTTTTCCTGGCCCATTCCATTCAAATTTACAACCTAGGCAAACGACTTCCAGAACGGCTCTGCTGCCCTAGTACCCAGATTTGGGAATGGAGAAATGCTGCATCCTTGTGGCCGTTTCCCACAACAGCAGCTTTAAACCCACTGCAAAAGGTCACTAAATATTCACCAATTGCAGTGCTGTAAATGACACCTGCCCTCCAAAAAATACTGAGGTCGAAAATCGACCAAAAAATTCTAGAGTGCAACCTTCCAAAAAGGAAATTTGAAGAGGTATATTATACTCACACTTTTTTTCTTTTTTCTTTTAACAGGAAAGAAAAAGGCGTGGAAAAATGATGAATTGTAGGAATTTTTACACACACGTAAACCCAAATTACAAAAACCTATCAGCTCACACCAGTCAGAATGGCCATCAACAAAAATGCTGTAAAAAATAGATGCTGACGTAATTGTGGAGAAATGCGTACCCTCGATTCTAAGGGGGACGTGGTAAGAGCCACTAATGAAAGCACAATTGAGGTGCCTTGAAAAGGTAAACGTTGAGCTACCATACCAGTCAATCAATCATACCCATGGCTGGGTCTATCACCTGAGAAAATGAAAATCAAAAATCACAGGCTGCCAATCCTGCACTCCAGCAATATTTACCATAGGCAACACTTGGAAGCAACGAAAATGTCCATCAACAGAGGAATGCACCAAGAAGAAGTGGTCCATGTACACAATGGAATATTAGCCATGGAAAACATTGAAGCACTGCTCTTTGAGGCACCATAGAAGAGCCTGGAGATAATCACAAAACATGAAGTAGGTCGGAAAGCAAAAGGCCTATAGCCTATATTATCACTTATGGCATTATCTAATAACTGACACAGATGAACAGATTTCCAAAGAGAAAGACACTCACAGGCTTAGAAAACAAACTATGCTCATCTACAAGGAATGGAGGGGGGGAAATTGAGAAATGAAGATTAGTGGTACCATACATATACAAATACATATTATATACATGTATTAAAAAGACCGAACATATAGCAAGGGAGGTCGACGGAACACCTGAATATTTTACATGGGAAGAGGATCTGTACGTTAATAGACATACATGATGTACAAATGAACCAGATTGTGTACACCTAGGACAAACAATATTCTAAACTTTACCCAGATTAAAAAAAATTTAAAAACCAAGAAGAAGTAATGAGACATAAACTTATGGGGATTTCTCCTGGCAAATTCCATTCTAATTTACAACCTAGGACAATGACTTCCAGAAAGGCTCTGCTGCCCTAGTACCCAGATTGGGGCATGGAGAAATGCTACCTCCTTGTGGCCGTTTCCCACAACAGCAGCTTTGAACCCACTGCAAAAGGTCACTAAATTTTCACCAACTTGCAGTTCTGTAAATGACACCAGCCCCCCAGAAAATGTCTGGGGTCAAAAATCGACCAAAAAATTCAAAAGAGGGCAACCTTCGAAGAAGACAATTTCAAGAGCTCTATTGTACTCACGGTTTTTTCTTTTAAGAGAAAAGAAAAAGGCGTAGGAATATGATGAATTTTAAAAATTTTAATGACATGCATACCCATACTACAAAAACCTATCAGCTCACAGCAGTCAGAATGGCCATTAGGAAAAATGCTGCAAAAATTAAATGGTGAAGGGAGTGTGGAGAAATGCGTACCCTCGGTTGTAAGGGGGGGCATGTAAAGAGCCAATAATGAAAACACAATGTAGGTGCTTTGAAAAGGGAAACATTGAGCTACCAGTCAATCAATCACAACCGCTGCTTGGCCTATCACCTGAGAAAATGAGAATCAAAAAGTCACAGGCTGGCAAACCTGTACGCCAGCAAGATTTACCACAGCCAGCACTTGGAAGCCATGAAAATGTCCATCAACAGAGGAATGCACCAAGAAGAAGTGGTCCACGTACACAATGGACTATTACTCTAATAATAAATAGAAATTAAATTTAAAAACAAACAAAAGCAAGGAGACATCAACATTTGTGGGTTTACCCGGGCACATTGCACTCTAATTTATAACCGAAGAACACCACTGGCCGGTAGGTCTGTTTCCCTAGTACCAGCATGGGGAACGTAGAAAGGCTGCCGCTCGCTGGCCGTTACCTGCAAAAGCAGGTTTAAAGCCTGAGCTAACGGTCACTTCATATGAACAAGTACTGCAGGGCTGTAAATGAAACCTGCCCTCAAAATGTCTTGAGGGAGATAATGGCCAAAATATTTCAAATGGTGACACAAACTTTAAGAAAACACTTTGAAGAAATAAGCTCTAATCACAGCTGGAAAAATAAAAAGGACATGTCTTAAAGCTCAATTTCAACGCATTATGTGACACATGCAAATTCAACCACAAAGAGGTATCAGCTCACACCACTCAGAATAACCATCAGCATAAACTACAAAGAATAAATGCTGAAGGTGCTGAGAAGACATACATACCCTCCACTTTAAGTGGGACGTAACCTGGAAAGAGCCACTAAGGAGAAGAAAATAGAGGTGCCTTGAAAAGGTAAACATTGAGCTACCATATGATCCAGCAGACCTATTCCTGGACCTATAAACTAAGAAGACAGAATTGGAAGGACACAGGCACGCAAATCTGCATTGCATAGTATTACAATAGCCAAGATATGGAAGTAACCAAAAAGTCCAACGACAGATGGGTGGACAAAGAAAGCTGCTACCTGTACAGATGGAATATGAGCTAGTGAAAAAATGAAACAATGCCATTTGCAGCACCATAGATGAGTCTAGAAGTAATCACGCAACTTGGAGTAAGTGAGAAAGCGAAAGACACATATCCTATCATATCACACATAGGTGTTACCTAAAAAATGATACAAACAAAGATATTTCCACAGAGAAACACTATCATAGATTCATTAAAAAAACTTATGGTTCGCCATATGGAATGGTGTGAGGATTGGATACATTACCATATTGAGGTTAACAGAGAGATACATACACATATGAAATATATAATCACCAAAGACCTACGCAATACCAAGAGAAGACTACTCAACATTGTGTCATAACCTACATGGGAAAAGGATCCGAAGAAGAACAGATATATGTATATGTGTGAAAGAACCACATCTTGCACACCTAGAACAAACAAAACATTGTAATCAAGTTTGCTGTGATAAAAAATAAAAATTAAGTTAAAAATACCAAGAAGAAGTAATGAGACATAAATTAAAGGGCTGTTTCCTCGCACATTCCATTCTAATTTACAACCTAGAACACCACTTCCAGTAAGGCTCTGTTGCCCTAGTAACCAGATTTGGTAAAGGAGAAATGCTGCCGCCTTGTGGCCGATTCCCGCAAGAGCAGCTTTTAACCCACAGCTAATGGTCACTTACCATTCACAAGGACTCAGGGCTGTAAAGGACACCTGCCCTCAAAATTGTGCTGAGGTAGGGAATGGATAAAAAAAATTCAAAACAGGCAAAATTTTCAAGAAGATAGTATGAAGAGGTAAGTTTTACTCACTCTCTTTTTAAAGAAAGGAAAATGGATAAAAGCTCAACCTCAGGAATTAGTAGACTCATGCAATCTAATCTACAAAAAGTTTTCAAATCGCACCAGTCGACTGACCATTGGCAAAAAGTCTACAAACAATAAATGCTGAAGAGGTTTTAGACAACTGTGTACCCTCTAGCTGCTGGTGAGATGTAAAAGGGTTAAACGCTAATAATGAGAACAGAAAGGAGCTGCGTTTAAAAGGAAAAATTGAGGTACCATTCAATCCAGCAGGCGCACCAATGGGCCTCTCACCTGAGAAGACCAGAATGAAGAAGACCCGGGCTGCCAAAGCTGCACTGCAGCCTTATTCACAATAGACAGGACAGTGAAGCAAGTAAAATGTCCATCAACAGATGAAAGGGTAAAGAAGAAGTGGTCCATGTACACAATGAATACTAGCCATGGAAAACAATGAAACACTGCTCTTTGAGGCACCATAGATGATCTTGGAGATAATCACAGAACATGAGGTAAGTCGGAAAGCAAAAGTCCTATATCCTATGATATCACTTAGAGGCGTTATCTAATAACTGACACAAAGGAACATATTTCCACAGAGAAAGTCAATCACAGACTTATTACAAAAAATACTATGCTTATCTAAAAGGAAAGGTGGGGGGAATGGATAAATGAAGATTAGCGTTACCATATGTATACAAACACATATTATACACATATATCAAAAAGACCGACCATACAGCAAGGAGGTTTTACGCAACACTCTGTAATAATTTACACGGGAAGAGGATCTCTACATAAATAGGTATATAGAATATGTAGATGAACCAGAGTGCGTATACCTTGGACAAGCAACATTCTAACCTTTACCCCAATTAAAAAAATTAAAACCACGAACTAGGAGTAATGAGACATGAACTTATGGGGGGTTTTCCTGGCCCATTCCATTCAAATTTACAACCTAGGCAAACGACTTCCAGAACGGCTCTGCTGCCCTAGTACCCAGATTTGGGAATGGAGAAATGCTGCATCCTTGTGGCCGTTTACCACAACAGCAGCTTTAAACCCACTGCAAAAGGTCACTAAATATTCACCAATTGCAGTGCTGTAAATGACACCTGCCCTCCAAAAAATCCTGAGGTCGAAAATCGACCAAAAATTTCTAGATTGCAACCTTCCAAAAAGGAAATTTGAAGAGGTATATTATACTCACACTTTTTTTCTTTTAACAGAAAAGAAAAAGGCGTGGAAAAATGATGAATTGTAGGAATTTTTACAGACACGTAAACCCAAATTACAAAAACCTATCAGCTCACACCAGTCAGAATGGCCATCAACAAAAATGCTGCAAACAATAGATGCTGACGTGATGGTGGAGAAATGCGTACCCTCGATTCTAAGGGGGACGTGGTAAGAGCCACTAATGAAAGCACAATTGAGGTGCCTTGAAAAGGTAAACGTTGAGCTACCATACCAGTCAATCAATCATACCCACTGCTGGGTCTATCACCTGAGAAAATGAAAATCAAAAATCACAGGCTGCCAATCCTGCACTCCAGCAATATTTACCATAGGCAACACTTGGAAGCAACGAAAATGTCCATCAACAGAGGAATGCACCAAGAAGAAGTGGTCCATGTACACAATGGAATATTAGCCATGGAAAACATTGAAGCACTGCTCTTTGAGGCACCATAGATGAGCCTGGAGATAATCACAAAACATGAAGTAGGTCGGAAAGCAAAAGGCCTATAGCCTATATTATCACTTATGGCATCATCTAATAACTGACACAGATGAACAGATTTCCAAAGAGAAAGACACTCACAGGCTTAGAAAACAAACTATGCTCATCTACAAGGAATGGAGGGGGGGAAATTGAGAAATGAAGATTAGTGTTACTATACATATACAAATACATATTTTATACATGTATCAAAAAGACCGAACATATAACAAGGGAGGTCGATGGAACACTGGAATATTTTACATGGGAAGAGGATCTGTACGTTAATAGACATACATGATGTACAAATGAACCAGATTGTGTACACCTAGGACAAACAATATTCTAAACTTTACCCAGATTAAAAAAAAAATTAAAAACCAAGAAGAAGTAATGAGACATAAACTTATGGGGATTTCTCCTGGCAAATTCCATTCTAATTTACAACCTAGGACAATGACTTCCAGAAAGGCTCTGCTGCCCTAGTACCCAGATTGGGGCATGGAGAAATGCTACCTCCTTGTGGCCGTTTCCCACAACAGCAGATTTGAACACACTGCAAAAGGTCACTAAATTTTCACCAACTTGCAGTTCTGTAAATGACACCAGCCCTCCAGAAAATGTCTGGGGTCAAAAATCGACCAAAAAATTCAAAAGAGGGCAACCTTCGAAGAAGACAATTTCAAGAGCTCTATTGTACTCACGGTTTTTTCTTTTAAGAGAAAAGAAAAAAGGCGTAGGAATATGATGAATTTTTAAAATTTTAATGACATGCATACCCATACTACAAAAACCTATCAGCTCACAGCAGTCAGAATGGCCATTAGGAAAAATGCTGCAAAAATTAAATGGTGAAGGGAGTGTGGAGAAATGCGTACCCTCGGTTGTAAGGGGGGGCATGTAAAGAGCCAATAATGAAAACACAATGTAGGTGCTTTGAAAAGGGAAACATTGAGCTACCAGTCAATCAATCACAACCGCTGCTTGGCCTATCACCTGAGAAAATGAGAATCAAAAAGTCACAGGCTGGCAAACCTGTACGCCAGCAAGATTTACCACAGCCAGCACTTGGAAGCCATGAAAATGTCCATCAACAGAGGAATGCACCAAGAAGAAGTGGTCCACGTACACAATGGACTATTACTCTAATAATAAATAGAAATTAAATTTAAAAACAAACAAAAGCAAGGAGACATCAACATTTGTGGGTTTACCCGGGCACATTGCACTCTAATTTATAACCGAAGAACACCACTGGCCGGTAGGTCTGTTTCCCTAGTACCAGCATGGGGAACGTAGAAAGGCTGCCGCTCTTTGGCCGTTACCTGCAAAAGCAGGTTTAAAGCCTGAGCTAACGGTCACTTCATATGAACAAGTACTGCAGGGCTGTAAATGAAACCTGCCCTCAAAATGTCTTGAGGGAGATAATGGCCAAAATATTTCAAATGGTGACACATACTTTAAGAAAACACTTCGAAGAAATAAGCTCTAATCACAGCTGGAAAAATAAAAAGGACATGTCTTAAAGCTCAATTTCAACGCATTATGTGACACATGCAAATTCAACAACAAAGAGGTATCAGCTCACACCACTCAGAATAACCATCAGCAAAAACTACAAAGAATAAATGCTGAAGGTGCTGGGAAGAAATACATATGCTCCACTTTATGTGGGACGTAACCTGGAAGAGCCACTAAGGAGAACAGAATAGAGGTGCCTTGAAAAGGTAAACATTGAGCTACCATATGATCCAGCAGACCTATTCCTGGACCTATAAACTAAGAAGACAGAATTGGAAGGACACAGGCACGCAAATCTGCATTGCATAGTATTACAATAGCCAAGATATGGAAGTAACCAAAAAGTCCAACGACAGATGGGTGGACAAAGAAAGCTGCTACCTGTACAGATGGAATATGAGCTAGTGAAAAAATGAAACAATGCCATTTGCAGCACCATAGATGAGTCTAGAAGTAATCACGCAACTTGGAGTAAGTGAGAAAGTGAAAGACACATATCCTATCATATCACACATAGGTGTTACCTAAATAATGATACAAACAAAGATATTTCCACAGAGAAACACTATCATAGATTCATTAAAAAAACTTATGGTTCGCCATATGGAATGGTGTGAGGATTGGATACATTACCATATTGAGGTTAACAGAGAGATACATACACATATGAAATATATAATCACCAAAGACCTACGCAATACCAAGAGAAGACTACTCAACATTGTGTCATAACCTACATGGGAAAAGGATCCGAAGAAGAACAGATATATGTATATGTGTGAAAGAACCACATCTTGCACACCTAGAACAAACAAAACATTGTAATCAAGTTTGCTGTGATAAAAAATAAAAATTAAGTTAAAAATACCAAGAAGAAGTAATGAGACATAAATTAAAGGGCTGTTTCCTCGCACATTCCATTCTAATTTACAACCTAGAACACCACTTCCAGTAAGGCTCTGTTGCCCTAGTAACCAGATTTGGTAAAGGAGAAATGCTGCCGCCTTGTGGCCGATTCCCGCAAGAGCAGCTTTTAACCCACAGCTAATGGTCACTTACCATTCACAAGGACTCAGGGCTGTAAAGGACACCTGCCCTCATAATTGTGCTGAGGTAGGGAATGGATAAAAAAAAATTCAAAACAGGCAAAATTTTCAAGAAGATAGTATGAAGAGGTAAGTTTTACTCACTCTCTTTTTAAAGAAAGGAAAATGGATAAAAGCTCAACCTCAGGAATTAGTAGACTCATGCAAACTAATCTACAAAAAGTTTTCAACTCGCACCAGTCGACTGACCATTGGCAAAAAGTCTACAAACAATAAATGCTGAAGAGGTTTTAGAGAACTGTGTACCCTCTAGCTGCTGGTGAGATGTAAAAGGGTTAAACGCTAATAATGAGAACAGAAAGGAGCTGCGTTTAAAAGGAAAAATTGAGGTACCATTCAATCCAGCAGGCGCACCAATGGGCCTCTCACCTGAGAAGACCAGAATGAAGAAGACCCGGGCTGCCAAAGCTGCACTGCAGCCTTATTCACAATAGACAGGACAGTGAAGCAACCAAAATGTCCATCAACAAATGAAAGGATAAAGAAGAAGTGGTCCATGTACACAATGAATACTAGCCATGGAAAACAATGAAACACTGCTCTTTGAGGCACCATAGATGATCTTGGAGATAATCACAGAACATGAGGTAAGTCGGAAAGCAAAAGTCCTATATCCTATGATATCACTTAGAGGTGTTATCTAATAACTGACACAAATGAACATATTTCCACAGAGAAAGTCAATCACAGACTTATTAAAAAAAATACTATGCTTATCTAAAAGGAAAGTTGGGGGGAATGGATAAATGAAGATTAGCGTTACCATATGTATACAAACACATATTATACACATATATCAAAAAGACCGACCATACAGCAAGGAGGGTTTACGCAACACTCTGTAATAATTTACACGGGAAGAGGATCTCTACATAAATAGGTATATAGAATATGTAGATGAACCAGAGTGCGTACACCTTGGACAAGCAACATTCTAACCTTTACCCCAATTGAAAAAATTAAAACCACGAACTAGGAGTAATGAGACATGAACTTATGGGGGGTTTTCCTGGCCCATTCCATTCAAATTTACAACCTAGGCAAACGACTTCCAGAACGGCTCTGCTGCCCTAGTACCCAGATTTGGGAATGGAGAAATGCTGCATCCTTGTGGCCGTTTCCCACAACAGCAGCTTTAAACCCACTGCAAAAGGTCACTAAATATTCACCAATTGCAGTGCTGTAAATGACACCTGCCCTCCAAAAAATACTGAGGTCGAAAATCGACCAAAAATTTCTAGACTGCAACCTTCCAAAAAGGAAATTTGAAGAGGTATATTATACTCACACTTTTTTTCTTTTAACAGAAAAGAAAAAGGCGTGGAAAAATGATGAATTGTAGGAATTTTTACAGACACGTAAACCCAAATTTCAAAAACCTATCAGCTCACAACAGTCAGAATGGCCATCAACAAAAATGCTGCAAACAATAGATGCTGACGTGATTGTGGAGAAATGCGTACCCTCGATTCTAAGGGGGACGTGGTAAGAGCCACTAATGAAAGCACAATTGAGGTGCCTTGAAAAGGTAAACGTTGAGCTACCATAGCAGTCAATCAATCATACCCACTGCTGGGTCTATCACCTGAGAAAATGAAAATCAAAAATCACAGGCTGCCAATCCTGCACTCCAGCAATATTTACCATAGGCAACACTTGGAAGCAACGAAAATGTCCATCAACAGAGGAATGCACCAAGAAGAAGTGGTCCATGTACACAATGGAATATTAGCCATGGAAAACATTGAAGCACTGCTCTTTGAGGCACCATAGATGAGCCTGGAGATAATCACAGAACATGAAGTAGGTCGGAAAGCAAAAGGCCTATAGCCTATATTATCACTTATGGCATTATCTAATAACTGACACAGATGAACAGATTTCCAAAGAGAAAGACACTCACAGGCTTAGAAAACAAACTATGCTCATCTAAAAGGAAAGGAGGGGGGGGAAATGAGAAATGAAGATTAGTGTTACTATACATATACAAATACATATTATATACATGTATCAAAAAGACCGAACATATAACAAGGGAGGTCGACGGAACACTGGAATATTTTATATGGGAAGAGGATCTGTACGTTAATAGACATACATGATGTACAAATGAACCAGATTGTGTACACCTAGGACAAACAATATTCTAAACTTTACCCAGATTAAAAAAATTTTAAAAACCAAGAAGAAGTAATGAGACATAAACATATGGGGATTTCTCCTGGCAAATTCCATTCGAATTTACAACCTAGGACAATGACTTCCAGAAAGGCTCTGCTGCCCTAGTACCCCGATTGGGGCATGGAGAAATGCTACCTCCTTGTGGCCGTTTCCCACAACAGCAGCTTTGAACCCACTGCAAAAGGTCACTAAATTTTCACCAACTTGCAGTTCTGTAAATGACACCAGCCCTCCAGAAAATGTCTGGGGTCAAAAATCGACCAAAAAATTCAAAAGAGGGCAACCTTCGAAGAAGACAATTTCAAGAGCTCTATTGTACTCACGGTTTTTTCTTTTAAGAGAAAAGAAAAAGGCGTAGGAATATGATGAATTTTAAAAATTTTAATGACATGCATACCCATACTACAAAAACCTATCAGCTCACAGCAGTCAGAATGGCCATTAGGAAAAATGCTGCAAAAAATAAATGGTGAAGGGAGTGTGGAGAAATGCGTACCCTCGGTTGTAAGGGGGGGCATGTAAAGAGCCACTAATGAAAACACAATGTAGGTGCTTTGAAAAGGGAAACATTGAGCTACCAGTCAATCAATCACAACCGCTGCTTGGCCTATCACCTGAGAAAATGAGAATCAAAAAGTCACAGGCTGGCAAACATGTACGCCAGCAAGATTTACCACAGCCAGCACTTGGAAGCCATGAAAATGTCCATCAACAGAGGAATGCACCAAGAAGAACTGGTCCACGTACACAATGGACTATTACTCGAATAATAAATATAAATTAAATTTAAAAACAAACAAAAGCAAGGAGACATCAACATTTGTGGGTTTACCCGGGCACATTGCACTCTAATTTATAACCGAAGAACACCACTGGCCGGTAGGTCTGTTTCCCTAGTACCAGCATGGGGAACGTAGAAAGGCTGCCACTCTCTGGCTGTTACCTGCAAAAGCAGGTTTAAAGCCTGAGCTAACGGTCACTTCATATGAACAAGTACTGCAGGGCTGTAAATTAAACCTGCCCTCAAAATGTCTTGAGGGAGATAATGGCCAAAATATTTCAAATGGTGACACATACTTTAAGAAAACACTTTGAAGAAATAAGCTCTAATCACAGCTGGAAAAATAAAAAGGACATGTCTTAAAGCTCAATTTCAACGCATTATGTGAAACATGCAAATTCAACCACAAAGAGGTATCAGCTCACACCACTCAGAATAACCATCAGCAAAAACTACAAAGAATAAATGCTGAAGGTGTTGGGAAGAAATACATACCCTCCACTTTAAGTGGGACGTAACCTGGAAAGAGCCACTAAGGAGAACAGAATAGAGGTGCCTTGAAAAGGTAAACATTGAGCTACCATATGATCCAGCAGACCTATTCCTGGACCTATAAACTAAGAAGACAGAATTGGAAGGACACAGGCACGCAAATCTGCATTGCATAGTATTACAATAGCCAAGATATGGAAGTAACCAAAAAGTCCAACGACAGATGGGTGGACAAAGAAAGCTGCTACCTGTACAGATGGAATATGAGCTAGTGAAAAAATGAAACAATGTCATTTGCAGCACCATAGATGAGTCTAGAAGTAATCACGCAACTTGGAGTAAGTGAGAAAGCGAAAGACACATATCCTATCATATCACACATAGGTGTTACCTAAAAAATGATACAAACAAAGATATTTCCACAGAGAAACACTATCATAGATTCATTAAAAAAACTTATGGTTCGCCATATGGAATGGTGTGAGGATTGGATACATTACCATATTGAGGTTAACAGAGAGATACATACACATATGAAATATATAATCACCAAAGACCTACGCAATACCAAGAGAAGACTACTCAACATTGTGTCATAACCTACATGGGAAAAGGATCCGAAGAAGAACAGATATATGTATATGTGTGAAAGAACCACATCTTGCACACCTAGAACAAACAAAACATTGTAATCAAGTTTGCTGTGATAAAAAATAAAAATTAAGTTAAAAATACCAAGAAGAAGTAATGAGACATAAATTAAAGGGCTGTTTCCTCGCACATTCCATTCTAATTTACAACCTAGAACACCACTTCCAGTAAGGCTCTGTTGCCCTAGTAACCAGATTTGGTAAAGGAGAAATGCTGCCGCCTTGTGGCCGATTCCCGCAAGAGCAGCTTTTAACCCACAGCTAATGGTCACTTACCATTCACAAGGACTCAGGGCTGTAAAGGACACGTGCCCTCAAAATTGTGCTGAGGTAGGGAATGGATAAAAAAAATTCAAAACAGGCACAATTTTCAAGAAGATAGTATGAAGAGGTAAGTTTTACTCACTCTCTTTTTAAAGAAAGGAAAATGGATAAAAGCTCAACCTCAGGAATTAGTAGACTCATGCAATCTAATCTACAAAAAGTTTTCAACTCGCACCAGTCGACTGACCATTGGCAAAAAGTCTACAAACAATAAATGCTGAAGAGGTTTTAGAGAACTGTGTACCCTCTAGCTGCTGGTGAGATGTAAAAGGGTTAAACGCTAATAATGAGAACAGAAAGGAGCTGCGTTTAAAAGGAAAAATTGAGGTACCATTCAATCCAGCAGGCGCACCAATGGGCCTCTCACCTGAGAAGACCAGAATGAAGAAGACCCGGGCTGCCAAAGCTGCACTGCAGCCTTATTCACAATAGACAGGACAGTGAAGCAACCAAAATGTCCATCAACAGATGAAAGGGTAAAGAAGAAGTGGTCCATGTACACAATGAATACTAGCCATGGAAAACAATGAAACACTGCTCTTTGAGGCACCATAGATGATCTTGGAGATAATCACAGAACATGAGGTAAGTCGGAAAGCAAAAGTCCTATATCCTATGATATCACTTAGAGGCGTTATCTAATAACTGACACAAATGAACATATTTCCACAGAGAAAGTCATTCACAGACTTATTAAAAAAAATACTATGCATATCTAAAAGGAAAGGTGGGGGGAATGGATAAATGAAGATTAGCGTTACCATATGTATACAAACACATATTATACACATATATCAAAAAGACCGACCATACAGCAAGGAGGGTTTACGCAACACTCTGTAATAATTTACACGGGAAGAGGATCTCTACATAAATAGGTATATAGAATATGTAGATGAACCAGAGTGCATATACCTTGGACAAGCAACATTCTAACCTTTACCCCAATTGAAAAAATTAAAACCACGAACTAGGAGTAATGAGACATGAACTTATGGGGGGTTTTCCTGGCCCATTCCATTCAAATTTACAACCTAGGCAAACGACTTCCAGAACGGCTCTGCTGCCCTAGTACCCAGATTTGGGAATGGAGAAATGCTGCATCCTTGTGGCCGTTTCCCACAACAGCAGCTTTAAACCCACTGCAAAAGGTCACTAAATATTCACCAATTGCAGTGCTGTAAATGACACCTGCCCTCCAAAAAATACTGAGGTCGAAAATCGACCAAAAAATTCTAGAGTGCAACCTTCCAAAAAGGAAATTTGAAGAGGTATATTATACTCACACTTTTTTTCTTTTAACAGAAAAGAAAAAGGCGTGGAAAAATGATGAATTGTAGGAATTTTTACAGACACGTAAACCCAAATTACAAAAACCTATCAGCTCACACCAGTCAGAATGGCCATCAACAAAAATGCTGCAAACAATAGATGCTGACGTGATTGTGGAGAAATGCGTACCCTCGATTCTAAGGGGGACGTGGTAAGAGCCACTAATGAAAGCACAATTGAGGTGCCTTGAAAAGGTAAACGTTGAGCTACCATACCAGTCAATCAATCATACCCACTGCTGGGTCTATCACCTGAGAAAATGAAAATCAAAAATCACAGGCTGCCAATCCTGCACTCCAGCAATATTTACCATAGGCAACACTTGGAAGCAACGAAAATGTCCATCAACAGAGGAATGCACCAAGAAGAAGTGGTCCATGTACACAGTGGAATATTAGCCATGGAAAACATTGAAGCACTGCTCTTTGAGGCACCATAGATGAGCCTGGAGATAATCACAAAACATGAAGTAGGTCGGAAAGCAAAAGGCCTATAGCCTATATTATCACTTATGGCATTATCTAATAACTGACACAGATGAACAGATTTCCAAAGAGAAAGACACTCACAGGCTTAGAAAACAAACTATGCTCATCTACAAGGAATGGAGGGGGGGAAATTGAGAAATGAAGATTAGTGTTACTATACATATACAAATACATATTATATACATGTATCAAAAAGACCGAACATATAGCAAGGGAGGTCGAAGGAACACTGGAATATTTTACATGGGAAGAGGATCTGTATGTTAATAGACATACATGATGTACAAATGAACCAGATTGTGTACACCTAGGACAAACAATATTCTAAACTTTACCCAGATTAAAAAAAATTTAAAAACCAAGAAGAAGTAATGAGACATAAACTTATGGGGATTTCTCCTGGCAAATTCCATTCTAATTTACAAACTAGGACAATGACTTCCAGAAAGGCTCTGCTGCCCTAATACCCAGATTGGGGCATGGAGAAATGCTACCTCCTTGTGGCCGTTTCCCACAACAGCAGCTTTGAACCCACTGCAAAAGGTCACTAAATTGTCACTAACTTGCAGTTCTGTAAATGACACCAGCCCTCCAGAAAATGTCTGGGGTCAAAAATCGACCAAAAAATTCAAAAGAGGGCAACCTTCGAAGAAGACAATTTCAAGAGCTCTATTGTACTCACGTTTTTTTCTTTTAAGAGAAAAGAAAAAGGCGTAGGAATATGATGAATTTTAAATATTTTAATGACATGCATACCCATATTACAAAAACCTATCAGCTCACAGCAGTCAGAATGGCCATTAGGAAAAATGCTGCAAAAAATAAATGGTGAAGGGAGTGTGGAGAAATGCGTACCCTCGGTTGTAAGGGGGGGCATGCAAAGAGCCACTAATGAAAACACAATGTAGGTGCTTTGAAAAGGGAAACATTGAGCTACCAGTCAATCAATCACAACCGCTGCTTGGCCTATCACCTGAGAAAATGAGAATCAAAAAGTCACAGGCTGGCAAACCTGTACGCCAGCAAGATTTACCACAGCCAGCACTTGGAAGCCATGAAAATGTCCATCAACAGAGGAATGCACCAAAAAGAAGTGGTCCACGTACACAATGGACTATTACTCGAATAATAAATATAAATTAAATTTAGAAACAAACAAAAGCAAGGAGACATCAACATTTGTGGGTTTACCCGGGCACATTGCATTCTAATTTATAACCGAAGAACACCACTGGCCGGTAGGTCTGTTTCCCTAGTACCAGCATGGGGAACGTAGAAAGGCTGCCGCTCTCTGGCCGTTACCTGCAAAAGCAGGTTTAAAGCCTGAGCTAACAGTCACTTCATATGAACAAGTACTGCAGGGCTGTAAATGAAACCTGCCCTCAAAATGTCTTGAGGGAGATAATGGCCAAAATATTTCAAATGGTGACACATACTTTAAGAAAACACTTTGAAGAAATAAGCTCTAATCACAGCTGTAATAATAAAAAGGACGTGTCTTAAAGCTCAATTTCAACGCATTATGTGACACATGCAAATTCAACCACAAAGAGTTATCACCTCACACCACTCAGAATAACCATCAGCAAAAACTACAAAGAATAAATGCTGAAGGTGCTGGGAAGAAATACATACCCTCCACTTTAAGTGGGACGCAACCTGGAAAGAGCCACTAAGGAGAACAGAATAGAGGTGCCTTGAAAAGGTAAACATTGAGCTACCATATGATCCAGCAGACCTATTCCTGGACCTATAAACTAAGAAGAGAGAATTGGAAGGACACAGGCACGCAAATCTGCATTGCATAGTATTACAATAGCCAAGATATGGAAGTAACCAAAAAGTCCAACAACAGATGGGTGGACAAAGAAAGCTGCTACCTGTACAGATGGAATATGAGCTAGTGAAAAAATGAAACAATGCCATTTGCAGCACCATAGATGAGTCTAGAAGTAATCACGCAACTTGGAGTAAGTGAGAAAGCGAAAGACACATATCCTATCATATCACACATAGGTGTTACCTAAAAAATGATACAAACAAAGATATTTCCACAGAGAAACACTATCATAGATTCATTAAAAAACCTTATGGTACGCCGTATGGAATGGTGTGAGGATTGGATACATTACCATATTGAGGTTAACAGAGAGATACATACACATATGAAATATATAATCACCAAAGACCTACGCAATACCAAGAGAAGACTACTCAACATTGTGTCATAACCTACATGGGAAAAGGATCCGAAGAAGAACAGATATATGTATATGTGTGAAAGAACCACATCTTGCACACCTAGAACAAACAAAACATTGTAATCAAGTTTGCTGTGATAAAAAATAAAAATTAAGTTAAAAATACCAAGAAGAAGTAATGAGACATAAATTAAAGGGCTGTTTTCTCGCACATTCCATTCTAATTTACAACCTAGAACACCACTTCCAGTAAGGCTCTGTTGCCCTAGTAACCAGATTTGGTAAAGGAGAAATGCTGCCGCCTTGTGGCCGATTCCCGCAAAAGCAGCTTTTAACCCACAGCTAATGGTCACTTACCATTCACAAGGACTCAGAGCTGTAAAGGACACCTGCCCTCAAAATTGTGCTGAGGTAGGGAATGGATAAAAAAAATTCAAAACAGGCAAAATTTTCAAGAAGATAGTATGAAGAGGTAAGTTTTACTCACTCTCTTTTTAAAGAAAGGAAAATGGATAAAAGCTCAACCTCAGGAATTAGTAGACTCATGCAAACTAATCTACAAAAAGTTTTCAACTCGCACCAGTCGACTGACCATTGGCAAAAAGTCTACAAACAATAAATGCTGAAGAGGTTTTAGAGAACTGTGTACCCTCTAGCTGCTGGTGAGATGTAAAAGGGTTAAACGCTAATAATGAGAACAGAAAGGAGCTGCGTTTAAAAGGAAAAATTGAGGTACCATTCAATCCAGCAGGCGCACCAATGGGCCTCTCACCTGAGAAGACCAGAATGAACAAGACCCGGGCTGCCAAAGCTGCACTGCAGCCTTATTCACAATAGACAGGACAGTGAAGCAACCAAAAAGTCCATCACCAGATGAAAGGATAAAGAAGAAGTGGTCCATGTACACAATGAAAACTAGCCATGGAAAACAATGAAACACTGCTCTTTGAGGCACCATAGATGATCTTGGAGATAATCACAGAACATGAGGTAAGTCGGAAAGCAAAAGTCCTATATCCTATGATATCACTTAGAGGCGTTATCTAATAACTGACACAAATGAACATATTTCCACAGAGAAAGTCAATCACAGACTTATTAAAAAAATACTATGCTTATCTAAAAGGAAAGTTGGGGGGAATGGATAAATGAAGATTAGCGTTACCATATGTATACAAACACATATTATACACATATATCAAAAAGACCGACCATACAGCAAGGAGGGTTTACGCAACACTCTGTAATAGTTTACACGGGAAGAGGATCTCTACATAAATAGGTATATAGAATATGTAGATGAACCAGAGTGCGTACACCTTGGACAAGCAACATTCTAACCTTTACCCCAATTGAAAAAATTAAAACCACGAACTAGGAGTAATGAGACATGAACTTATGGGGGGTTTTCCTGGCCCATTCCATTCAAATTTACAACCTAGGCAAACGACTTCCAGAACGGCTCTGCTGCCCTAGTACCCAGATTTGGGAATGGAGAAATGCTGCATCCTTGTGGCCGTTTCCCACAACAGCAGCTTTAAACCCACTGCAAAAGGTCACTAAATATTCACCAATTGCAGTGCTGTAAATGACACCTGCCCTCCAAAAAATCCTGAGGTCGAAAATCGACCAAAAAATTCTAGAGTGCAACCTTCCAAAAAGGAAATTTGAAGAGGTATATTATACTCACACTTTTTTTCTTTTAACAGAAAAGAAAAAGGCGTGGAAAAATGATGAATTGTAGGAATTTTTACAGACACGTAAACCCAAATTACAAAAACCTATCAGCTCACAACAGTCAGAATGGCCATCAACAAAAATGCTGCAAACAATAGATGCTGACGTGATTGTGGAGAAATGCGTACCCTCGATTCTAAGGGGGACGTGGTAAGAGCCACTAATGAAAGCACAATTGAGGTGCCTTGAAAAGGTAAACGTTGAGCTACCATACCAGTCAATCAATCATACCCACTGCTGGGTCTATCACCTGAGAAAATGAAAATCAAAAATCACAGGCTGGCAATCCTGCACTCCAGCAATATTTACCATAGGCAACACTTGGAAGCAACGAAAATGTCCATCAACAGAGGAATGCACCAAGAAGAAGTGGTCCATGTACACAATGGAATATTAGCCATGGAAAACATTGAAGCACTGCTCTTTGAGGCACCATAGATGAGCCTGGAGATAATCACAGAACATGAAGTAGGTCGGAAAGCAAAAGGCCTATAGCCTATATTATCACTTATGGCATTATCTAATAACTGACACAGATGAACAGATTTCCAAAGAGAAAGACACTCACAGGCTTAGAAAACAAACTATGCTCATCTAAAAGGAAAGGAGGGGGGGGAAATGAGAAATGAAGATTAGTGTTACTATACATATACAAATACATATTATATACATGTATCAAAAAGACCGAACATATAGCAAGGGAGGTCGACGGAACACTGGAATATTTTATATGGGAAGAGGATCTGTACGTTAATAGACATACATGATGTACAAATGAACCAGATTGTGTACACCTAGGACAAACAATATTCTAAACTTTACCCAGATTAAAAAAAATTTAAAAACCAAGAAGAAGTAATGAGACATAAACTTATGGGGATTTCTCCTGGCAAATTCCATTCTAATTTACAACCTAGGACAATGACTTCCAGAAAGGCTCTGCTGCCCTAGTACCCCGATTGGGGCATGGAGAAATGCTACCTCCTTGTGGCCGTTTCCCACAACAGCAGCTTTGAACCCACTGCAAAAGGTCACTAAATTTTCACCAACTTGCAGTTCTGTAAATGACACCAGCCCTCCAGAAAATGTCTGGGGTCAAAAATCGACCAAAAAATTCAAAAGAGGGCAACCTTCGAAGAAGACAATTTCAAGAGCTCTATTGTACTCACGGTTTTTTCTTTTAAGAGAAAAGAAAAAGGCGTAGGAATATGATGAATTTTAAAAATTTTAATGACATGCATACCCATACTAAAAAAACCTATCAGCTCACAGCAGTCAGAATGGCCATTAGGAAAAATGCTGCAAAAATTAAATGGTGAAGGGAGTGTGGAGAAATGCGTACCCTCGGTTGTAAGGGGGGGCATGTAAAGAGCCACTAATGAAAACACAATGTAGGTGCTTTGAAAAGGGAAACATTGAGCTACCAGTCAATCAATCACAACCGCTGCTTGGCCTATCACCTGAGAAAATGAGAATCAAAAAGTCACAGGCTGGCAAACCTGTACGCCAGCAAGATTTACCACAGCCAGCACTTGGAAGCCATGAAAATGTCCATCAACAGAGGAATGCACCAAGAAGAAGTGGTCCACGTACACAATGGACTATTACTCTAATAATAAATATAAATTAAATTTAAAAACAAACAAAAGCAAGGAGACATCAACATTTGTGGGTTTACCCGGGCACATTGCACTCTAATTTATAACCGAAGAACACCACTGGCCGGTAGGTCTGTTTCCCTAGTACCAGCATGGGGAACGTAGAAAGGCTGCCGCTCTCTGGCTGTTACCTGCAAAAGCAGGTTTAAAGCCTGAGCTAACGGTCACTTCATATGAACAAGTACTGCAGGGCTGTAAATTAAACCTGCCCTCAAAATGTCTTGAGGGAGATAATGGCCAAAATATTTCAAATGGTGACACATACTTTAAGAAAACACTTTGAAGAAATAAGCTCTAATCACAGCTGGAAAAATAAAAAGGACATGTCTTAAAGCTCAATTTCAACGCATTATGTGACACATGCAAATTCAACCACAAAGAGGTATCAGCTCACACCACTCAGAATAACCATCAGCAAAAACTACAAAGAATAAATGCTGAAGGTGCTGGGAAGAAATACATACCCTCCACTTTAAGTGGGATGTAACCTGGAAAGAGACACTAAGGAGAACAGAATAGAGGTGCCTTGAAAAGGTAAACATTGAGCTACCATATGATCCAGCAGACCTATTCCTGGACCTATAAACTAAGAAGACAGAATTGGAAGGACACAGGCACGCAAATCTGCATTGCATAGTATTACAATAGCCAAGATATGGAAGTAACCAAAAAGTCCAACGACAGATGGGTGGACAAAGAAAGCTGCTACCTGTACAGATGGAATATGAGCTAGTGAAAAAATGAAACAATGCCATTTGCAGCACCATAGATGAGTCTAGAAGTAATCACGCAACTTGGAGTAAGTGAGAAAGCGAAAGACACATATCCTATCATATCACACATAGGTGTTACCTAAAAAATGATACAAACAAAGATATTTCCACAGAGAAACACTATCATAGATTCATTAAAAAAACTTATGGTTCGCCATATGGAATGGTGTGAGGATTGGATACATTACCATATTGAGGTTAACAGAGAGATACATACACATATGAAATATATAATCACCAAAGACCTACGCAATACCAAGAGAAGACTACTCAACATTGTGTCATAACCTACATGGGAAAAGGATCCGAAGAAGAACAGATATATGTATATGTGTGAAAGAACCACATCTTGCACACCTAGAACAAACAAAACATTGTAATCAAGTTTGCTGTGATAAAAAATAAAAATTAAGTTAAAAATACCAAGAAGAAGTAATGAGACATAAATTAAAGGGCTGTTTCCTCGCACATTCCATTCTAATTTACAACCTAGAACACCACTTCCAGTAAGGCTCTGTTGCCCTAGTAACCAGATTTGGTAAAGGAGAAATGCTGCCGCCTTGTGGCCGATTCCCGCAAGAGCAGCTTTTAACCCACAGCTAATGGTCACTTACCATTCACAAGGACTCAGGGCTGTAAAGGACACGTGCCCTCAAAATTGTGCTGAGGTAGGGAATGGATAAAAAAAATTCAAAACAGGCACAATTTTCAAGAAGATAGTATGAAGAGGTAAGTTTTACTCACTCTCTTTTTAAAGAAAGGAAAATGGATAAAAGCTCAACCTCAGGAATTATTAGACTCATGCAATCTAATCTACAAAAGTTTTCAACTCGCACCAGTCGACTGACCATTGGCAAAAAGTCTACAAACAATAAATGCTGAAGAGGTTTTAGAGAACTGTGTACCCTCTAGCTGCTGGTGAGATGTAAAAGGGTTAAACGCTAATAATGAGAACAGAAAGGAGCTGCGTTTAAAAGGAAAAATTGAGGTACCATTCAATCCAGCAGGCGCACCAATGGGCCTCTCACCTGAGAAGACCAGAATGAAGAAGACCCGGGCTGCCAAAGCTGCACTGCAGCCTTATTCACAATAGACAGGACAGTGAAGCAACCAAAATGTCCATCAACAGATGAAAGGGTAAAGAAGAAGTGGTCCATGTACACAATGAATACTAGCCATGGAAAACAATGAAACACTGCTCTTTGAGGCACCATAGATGATCTTGGAGATAATCACAGAACATGAGGTAAGTCGGAAAGCAAAAGTCCTATATCCTATGATATCACTTAGAGGCGTTATCTAATAACTGACACAAAGGAACATATTTCCACAGAGAAAGTCAATCACAGACTTATTAAAAAAAATACTATGCTTATCTAAAAGGAAAGGTGGGGGGAATGGATAAATGAAGATTAGCGTTACCATATGTATACAAACACATATTATACACATATATCAAAAAGACCGACCATACAGCAAGGAGGGTTTACGCAACACTCTGTAATAATTTACACGGGAAGAGGATCTCAACATAAATAGGTATATAGAATATGTAGATGAACCAGAGTGCATATACCTTGGACAAGCAACATTCTAACCTTTTCCCCAATTGAAAAAATTAAAACCACGAACTAGGAGTAATGAGACATGAACTTATGGGGGGTTTTCCTGGCCCATTCCATTCAAATTTACAACCTAGGCAAACGACTTCCAGAACGGCTCTGCTGCCCTAGTACCCAGATTTGGGAATGGAGAAATGCTGCATCCTTGTGGCCGTTTCCCACAACAGCAGCTTTAAACCCACTGCAAAAGGTCACTAAATATTCACCAATTGCAGTGCTGTAAATGACACCTGCCCTCCAAAAAATACTGAGGTCGAAAATCGACCAAAAATTTCTAGACTGCAACCTTCCAAAAAGGAAATTTGAAGAGGTATATTATACTCACACTTTTTTTCTTTTAACAGAAAAGAAAAAGGCGTGGAAAAATGATGAATTGTAGGAATTTTTACAGACACGTAAACCCAAATTACAAAAACCTATCAGCTCACACCAGTCAGAATGGCCATCAACAAAAATGCTGCAAACAATAGATGCTGACGTGATTGTGGAGAAATGCGTACCCTCGATTCTAAGGGGGACGTGGTAAGAGCCACTAATGAAAGCACAATTGAGGTGCCTTGAAAAGGTAAACGTTGAGCTACCATACCAGTCAATCAATCATACCCACTGCTGGGTCTATCACCTGAGAAAATGAAAATCAAAAATCACAGGCTGCCAATCCTGCACTCCAGCAATATTTACCATAGGCAACACTTGGAAGCAACGAAAATGTCCATCAACAGAGGAATGCACCAAGAAGAAGTGGTCCATGTACACAATGGAATATTAGCCATGGAAAACATTGAAGCACTGCTCTTTGAGGCACCATAGATGAGCCTGGAGATAATCACAAAACATGAAGTAGGTCGGAAAGCAAAAGGCCTATAGCCTATATTATCACTTATGGCATTATCTAATAACTGACACAGATGAACAGATTTCCAAAGAGAAAGACACTCACAGGCTTAGAAAACAAACTATGCTCATCTACAAGGAATGGAGGGGGGGAAATTGAGAAATGAAGATTAGTGTTACTATACATATACAAATACATATTATATACATGTATCAAAAAGACCGAACATATGGCAAGGGAGGTCGACGGAACACTGGAATATTTTACATGGGAAGAGGATCTGTATGTTAATATACATACATGATGTACAAATGAACCAGATTGTGTACACCTAGGACAAACAATATTCTAAACTTTACCCAGATTAAAAAAATTTTAAAAACCAAGAAGAAGTAATGAGACATAAACTTATGGGGATTTCTCCTGGCAAATTCCATTCTAATTTACAACCTAGGACAATGACTTCCAGAAAGGCTCTGCTGCCCTAGTACCCAGATTGGGGCATGGAGAAATGCTACCTCCTTGTGGCCGTTTCCCACAACAGCAGCTTTGAACCCACTGCAAAAGGTCACTAAATTTTCACCAACTTGCAGTTCTGTAAATGACACCAGCCCCCCAGAAAATGTCTGGGGTCAAAAATCGACCAAAAAATTCAAAAGAGGGCAACCTTCGAAGAAGACAATTTCAAGAGCTCTATTGTACTCACGGTTTTTTCTTTTAAGAGAAAAGAAAAAGGCGTAGGAATATGATGAATTTTAAAAATTTTAATGACATGCATACCCATATTACAAAAACCTATCAGCTCACAGCAGTCAGAATGGCCATTAGGAAAAATGCTGCAAAAATTAAATGGTGAAGGGAGTGTGGAGAAATGCGTACCCTCGGTTGTAAGGGGGGGCATGTAAAGAGCCACTAATGAAAACACAATGTAGGTGCTTTGAAAAGGGAAACATTGAGCTACCAGTCAATCAATCACAACCGCTGCTTGGCCTATCACCTGAGAAAATGAGAATCAAAAAGTCACAGGCTGGCAAACCTGTACGCCAGCAAGATTTACCACAGCCAGCACTTGGAAGCCATGAAAATGTCCATCAACAGAGGAATGCACCAAGAAGAAGTGGTCCACGTACACAATGGACTATTACTCTAATAATAAATATAAATTAAATTTAAAAACAAACAAAAGCAAGGAGACATCAACATTTGTGGGTTTACCCGGGCACATTGCACTCTAATTTATAACCGAAGAACACCACTGGCCGGTAGGTCTGTTTCCCTAGTACCAGCATGGGGAACATAGAAAGGCTGCCGCTCTCTGGCTGTTACCTGCAAAAGCAGGTTTAAAGCCTGAGCTAACGGTCACTTCATATGAACAAGTACTGCAGGGCTGTAAATGAAACCTGCCCTCAAAATGTCTTGAGGGAGATAATGGCCAAAATATTTCAAATGGTGACACATACTTTAAGAAAACACTTTGAAGAAATAAGCTCTAATCACAGCTGGAAAAATAAAAAGGACATGTCTTAAAGCTCAATTTCAACGCATTATGTGACACATGCAAATTCAACCACAAAGAGGTATCAGCTCACACCACTCAGAATAACCATCAGCAAAAACTACAAAGAATAAATGCTGAAGGTGCTGGGAAGAAATACATACCCACCACTTTAAGTGGGACGTAACCTGGAAAGAGCCACTAAGGAGAACAAAATAGAGGTGCCTTGAAAAGGTAAACATTGAGCTACCATATGATCCAGCAGACCTATTCCTGGACCTATAAACTAAGAAGACAGAATTGGAAGGACACAGGCACGCAAATCTGCATTGCATAGTATTACAATAGCCAAGATATGGAAGTAACCAAAAAGTCCAACGACAGATGGGTGGACAAAGAAAGCTGCTACCTGTACAGATGGAATATGAGCTAGTGAAAAAATGAAACAATGCCATTTGCAGCACCATAGATGAGTCTAGAAGTAATCACGCAACTTGGAGTAAGTGAGAAAGCGAAAGACACATATCCTATCATATTACACATAGGTGTTACCTAAAAAATGATACAAACAAAGATATTTCCACAGAGAAACACTATCATAGATTCATTAAAAAAACTTATGGTTCGCCATATGGAATGGTGTGAGGATTGGATACATTACCATATTGAGGTGAACAGAGAGATACATACGCATATGAAATATATAATCACCAAAGACCTACGCAATACCAAGAGAAGACTACTCAACATTGTGTCATAACCTACATGGGAAAAGGATCCGAAGAAGAACAGATATATGTATATGTGTGAAAGAACCACATCTTGCACACCTAGAACAAACAAAACATTGTAATCAAGTTTGCTGTGATAAAAAATAAAAATTAAGTTAAAAATACCAAGAAGAAGTAATGAGACATAAATTAAAGGGCTGTTTCCTCGCACATTCCATTCTAATTTACAACCTAGAACACCACTTCCAGTAAGGCTCTGTTGCCCTAGTAACCAGATTTGGTAAAGGAGAAATGCTGCCGCCTTGTGGCCGATTCCCGCAAGAGCAGCTTTTAACCCACAGCTAATGGTCACTTACCATTCACAAGGACTCAGGGCTGTAAAGGACACCTGCCCTCAAAATTGTGCTGAGGTAGGGAATGGATAAAAAAAATTCAAACCAGGCAAAATTTTCAAGAAGATAGTATGAAGAGGTAAGTTTTACTCACTCTCTTTTTAAAGAAAGGAAAATGGATAAAAGCTCAACCTCAGGAATTAGTAGACTCATGCAATCTAATCTACAAAAAGTTTTCAACTCGCACCAGTCGACTGACCATTGGCAAAAAGTCTACAAACAATAAATGCTGAAGAGGTTTTAGACAACTGTGTACCCTCTAGCTGCTGGTGAGATGTAAAAGGGTTAAACGCTAATAATGAGAACAGAAAGGAGCTGCGTTTAAAAGGAAAAATTGAGGTACCATTCAATCCAGCAGGCGCACCAATGGGCCTCTCACCTGAGAAGACCAGAATGAAGAAGACCCGGGCTGCCAAAGCTGCACTGCAGCCCTATTCACAATAGACAGGACAGTGAAGCAACCAAAATGTCCATCAACAGATGAAAGGGTAAAGAAGAAGTGGTCCATGTACACAATGAATACTAGCCATGGAAAACAATGAAACACTGCTCTTTGAGGCACCATAGATGATCTTGGAGATAATCACAGAACATGAGGTAAGTCGGAAAGCAAAAGTCCTATATCCTATGATATCACTTAGAGGCGTTATCTAATAACTGACACAAAGGAACATATTTCCACAGAGAAAGTCAATTACAGACTTATTAAAAAAAATACTATGCTTATCTAAAAGGAAAGGTGGGGGGAATGGATAAATGAAGATTAGCGTTACCATATGTATACAAACACATATTATACACATATATCAAAAAGACCGACCATACAGCAAGGAGGGTTTACGCAACACTCTGTAATAATTTACACGGGAAGAGGATCTCTACAAAAATAGGTATATAGAATATGTAGATGAACCAGAGTGCGTACACCTTGGACAAGCAACATTCTAACCTTTACCCCAATTGAAAAAATTAAAACCACGAACTAGGAGTAATGAGACATGAACTTATGGGGGGTTTTCCTGGCCCATTCCATTCAAATTTACAACCTAGGCAAACGACTTCCAGAACGGCTCTGCTGCCCTAGTACCCAGATTTGGGAATGGAGAAATGCTGCATCCTTGTGGCCGTTTCCCACAACAGCAGCTTTAAACCCACTGCAAAAGGTCACTAAATATTCACCAATTGCAGTGCTGTAAATGACACCTGCCCTCCAAAAAATACTGAGGTCGAAAATCGACCAAAAAATTCTAGAGTGCAACCTTCCAAAAAGGAAATTTGAAGAGGTGTATTATACTCACACTTTTTTTTCTTTTTTCTTTTAACAGAAAAGAAAAAGGCGTGGAAAAATGATGAATTGTAGGAATTTTTACAGACACGTAAACCCAAATTACAAAAACCTATCAGCTCACACCAGTCAGAATGGCCATCAACAAAAATGCTGCAAAAAATAGATGCTGACGTGATTGTGGAGAAATGCGTACCCTCGATTCTAAGGGGGACCTGGTAAGAGCCACTAATGAAAGCACAATTGAGGTGCCTTGAAAAGGTAAACGTTGAGCTACCATACCAGTCAATCAATCATACCCACTGCTGGGTCTATCACCTGAGAAAATGAAAATCAAAAATCACAGGCTGCCAATCCTGCACTCCAGCAATATTTACCATAGGCAACACTTGGAAGCAACGAAAATGTCCATCAACAGAGGAATGCACCAAGAAGAAGTGGTCCATGTACACAATGGAATATTAGCCATGGAAAACATTGAAGCACTGCTCTTTGAGGCACCATAGATGAGCCTGGAGATAATCACAAAACATGAAGTAGGTCGGAAAGCAAAAGGCCTACAGCCTATATTATCACTTATGGCATTATCTAATAACTGACACAGATGAACAGATTTCCAAAGAGAAAGACACTCACAGGCTTAGAAAACAAACTATGCTCATCTAAAGGGAAAGGAAGGGGGGAAATTGAGAAATGAAGATTAGTGTTACTATACATATACAAATACATATTATATACATGTATCAAAAAGACCGAACATATAGCAAGGGAGGTCGAAGGAACACTGGAATATTTTACATGGGAAGAGGATCTGTACGTTAATAGACATACATGATGTACAAATGAACCAGATTGTGTACACCTAGGACAAACAGTATTCTAAACTTTACCCAGATTAAAAAAATTTTAAAAACCAAGAAGAAGTAATGAGACATAAACTTATGGGGATTTCTCCTGGCAAATTCCATTCTAATTTACAACCTAGGAAAATGACTTCCAGAAAGGCTCTGCTGCCCTAGTACCCCGATTGGGGCATGGAGAAATGCTACCTCCTTGTGGCCGTTTCCCACAACAGCAGCTTTGAACCCACTGCAAAAGGTCACTAAATTTTCACCAACTTGCAGTTCTGTAAATGACACCAGCCCTCCAGAAAAAGTCTGGGGTCAAAAATCGACCAAAAAATTCAAAAGAGGGCAACCTTCGAAGAAGACAATTTCAGGAGCTCTATTGTACTCACGGTTTTTTCTTTTAAGAGAAAAGAAAAAGGCGTAGGAATATGATGAATTTTAAAAATTTTAATGACATGCATACCCATACTACAAAAACCTATCAGCTCACAGCAGTCAGAATGACCATTAGGAAAAATGCTGCAAAAATTAAATGGTGAAGGGAGTGTGGAGAAATGCGTACCCTCGGTTGTAAGGGGGGGCATGTAAAGAGCCACTAATGAAAACACAATGTAGGTGCTTTGAAAAGGGAAACATTGAGCTACCAGTCAATCAATCACAACCGCTGCTTGGCCTATCACCTGAGAAAATGAGAATCAAAAAGTCACAGGCTGGCAAACCTGTACGCCAGCAAGATTTACCACAGCCAGCACTTGGAAGCCATGAAAATGTCCATCAACAGAAGAATGCACCAAAAAGAAGTGGTCCACGTACACAATGGACTATTACTCTAATAATAAATAGAAATTAAATTTAGAAACAAACAAAAGCAAGGAGACATCAACATTTGTGGGTTTACCCGGGCACATTGCACTCTAATTTATAACCGAAGAACACTACTGGCCGGTAGGTCTGTTTCCCTAGTACCAGCATGGGGAACGTAGAAAGGCTGCCGCTCTCTGGCCGTTACCTGCAAAAGCAGGTTTAAAGCCTGAGCTAACAGTCACTTCATATGAACAAGTACTGCAGGGCTGTAAATGAAACCTGCCCTCAAAATGTCTTGAGGGAGATAATGGCCAAAATATTTCAAATGGTGACACATACTTTAAGAAAACACTTTGAAGAAATAAGCTCTAATCACAGCTGTAAAAATACAAAGGACGTGTCTTAAAGATCAATTTCAACGCATTATGTGACACATGCAAATTCAACCACAAAGAGGTATCAGCTCACACCACTCAGAATAACCATCAGCAAAAACTACAAAGAATAAATGCTGAAGGTGCTGGGAAGAAATACATACCCTCCACTTTAAGTGGGACGCAACCTGGAAAGAGCCACTAAGGAGAACAGAATAGAGGTGCCTTGAAAAGGTAAACATTGAGCTACCATATGATCCAGCAGACCTATTCCTGGACCTATAAACTAAGAAGACAGAATTGGAAGGACACAGGCATGCAAATCTGCATTGCATAGTATTACAATAGCCAAGATATGGAAGTAACCAAAAAGTCCAACAACAGATGGGTGGACAAAGAAAGCTGCTACCTGTACAGATGGAATATGAGCTAGTGAAAAAATGAAACAATGCCATTTGCAGCACCATAGATGAGTCTAGAAGTAATCACGCAACTTGGAGTAAGTGAGAAAGCGAAAGACACATATCCTATCATATCACACATAGGTGTTACCTAAAAAATGATACAAACAACGATATTTCCACAGAGAAACACTATCATAGATTCATTAAAAAAACTTATGGTTCGCCATATGGAATGGTGTGAGGATTGGATACATTACCATATTGAGGTGAACAGAGAGATACATACACATATGAAATATATAATCACCAAAGACCTACGCAATACCAAGAGAAGACTACTCAACATTGTGTCATAACCTACATGGGAAAAGGATCCGAAGAAGAACAGATATATGTATATGTGTGAAAGAACCACATCTTGCACACCTAGAACAAACAAAACATTGTAATCAAGTTTGCTGTGATAAAAAATAAAAATTAAGTTAAAAATACCAACAAGAAGTAATGAGACATAAATTAAAGGGCTGTTTCCTCGCACATTCCATTCTAATTTACAACCTAGAACACCACTTCCAGTAAGGCTCTGTTGCCCTAGTAACCAGATTTGGTAAAGGAGAAATGCTGCCGCCTTGTGGCCGATTCCCGCAAGAGCAGCTTTTAACCCACAGCTAATGTTCACTTACCATTCACAAGGACTCAGGGCTGTAAAGGACACCTGCCCTCAAAATTGTGCTGAGATAGGGAATGGATAAAAAAATTCAAAACAGGCAAAATTTTCAAGAAGATAGTATGAAGAGGTAAGTTTTACTCACTCTCTTTTTAAAGAAAGGAAAATGGATAAAAGCTCAACCTCAGGAATTAGTAGACTCATGCAATCTAATCTACAAAAAGTTTTCAACTCGCACCAGTCGACTGACCATTGGCAAAAAGTCTACAAACAATAAATGCTGAAGAGGTTTTAGAGAACTGTGTACCCTCTAGCTGCTGGTGAGATGTAAAAGGGTTAAACGCTAATAATGAGAACAGAAAGGAGCTGCGTTTAAAAGGAAAAATTGAGGTACCATTCAATCCAGCAGGCGCACCAATGGGCCTCTCACCTGAGAAGACCAGAATGAAGAAGACCCGGGCTGCCAAAACTGCACTGCAGCCTTATTCACAATAGACAGGACAGTGAAGCAACCAAAATGTCCATCAACAGATGAAAGGGTAAAGAAGAAGTGGTCCATGTACACAATGAATACTAGCCATGGAAAACAATGAAACACTGCTCTTTGAGGCACCATAGATGATCTTGGAGATAATCACAGAATATGAGGTAAGTCGGAAAGCAAAAGTCCTATATCCTATGATATCACTTAGAGGCGTTATCTAATAACTGACACAAAGGAACATATTTCCACAGAGAAAGTCAATCACAGACTTATTAAAAAAAATACTATGCTTATCTAAAAGGAAAGGTGGGGGGAATGGATAAATGAAGATTAGCGTTACCATATGTATACAAACACATATTATACACATATATCAAAAAGACCGACCATACAGCAAGGAGGTTTTACGCAACACTCTGTAATAATTTACACGGGAAGAGGATCTCTACATAAATAGGTATATAGAATATGTAGATGAACCAGAGTGCGTATACCTTGGACAAGCAACATTCTAACCTTTACCCCAATTGAAAAAATTAAAACCACGAACTAGGAGTAATGAGACATGAACTTATGGGGGGTTTTCCTGGCCCATTGCATTCAAATTTACACCCTAGGCAAACGACTTCCAGAACGGCTCTGCTGCCCTAGTACCCAGATTTGGGAATGGAGAAATGCTGCATCCTTGTGGCCGTTTCCCACAACAGCAGCTTTAAACCCACTGCAAAAGGTCACTAAATATTCACCAATTGCAGTGCTGTAAATGACACCTGCCCTCCAAAAAATCCTGAGGTCGAAAATCGACCAAAAAATTCTAGAGTGCAACCTTCCAAAAAGGAAATTTGAAGAGGTATATTATACTCACACTTTTTTTCTTTTTTCTTTTAACAGAAAAGAAAAAGGCGTGGAAAAATGATGAATTGTAGGAATTTTTACAGACACGTAAACCCAAATTACAAAAACCTATCAGCTCACACCAGTCAGAATGGCCATCAACAAAAATGCTGCAAACAATAGATGCTGACGTGATTGTGGAGAAATGCGTACCCTCGATTCTAAGGGGGACGTGGTAAGAGCCACTAATGAAAGCACAATTGAGGTGCCTTGAAAAGGTAAACGTTGAGCTACCATACCAGTCAATCAATCATACCCACTGCTGGGTCTATCACCTGAGAAAATGAAAATCAAAAATCACAGGCTGCCAATCCTGCACTCCAGCAATATTTACCATAGGCAACACTTGGAAGCAACGAAAATGTCCATCAACAGAGGAATGCACCAAGAAGAAGTGGTCCATGTACACAATGGAATATTAGCCATGGAAAACATTGAAGCACTGCTCTTTGAGGCACCATAGATGAGCCTGGAGATAATCACAAAACATGAAGTAGGTCGGAAAGCAAAAGGCCTACAGCCTATATTATCACTTATGGCATTATCTAATAAGTGACACAGATGAACAGATTTACAAAGAGAAAGACACTCACAGGCTTAGAAAACAAACTATGCTCATCTAAAAGGAAAGGAGGGGGGGAAATTGAGAAATGAAGATTAGTGATACTATACATATACAAATACATATTATATACATGTATCAAAAAGACCGAACATATAGCAAGGGAGGTCGACGGAACACTGGTATATTTTACATGGGAAGAGGATCTGTACGTTAATAGACATACATGATGTACAAATGAACCAGATTGTGTACACCTAGGACAAACAATATTCTAAACTTTACCCAGATTAAAAAAATTTTAAAAACCAAGAAGAAGTAATGAGACATAAACTTATGGGGATTTCTCCTGGCAAATTCCATTCTAATTTACAACCTAGGACAATGACTTCCAGAAAGGCTCTGCTGCCCTAGTACCCCGATTGGGGCATGGAGAAATGCTACCTCCTTGTGGCCGTTTCCCACAACAGCAGCTTTGAACCCACTGCAAAAGGTCACTAAATTTTCACCAACTTGCAGTTCTGTAAATGACACCAGCCCTCCAGAAAATGTCTGGGGTCAAAAATCGACCAAAAAATTCAAAAGACGGCAACCTTCGAAGAAGACAATTTCAAGAGCTCTATTGTACTCACGGTTTTTTCTTTTAAGAGAAAAGAAAAAGGCGTAGGAATATGATGAATTTTAAAAATTTTAATGACATGCATACCCATATTACAAAAACCTATCAGCTCACAGCAGTCAGAATGGCCATTAGGAAAAATGCTGCAAAAAATAAATGGTGAAGGGTGTGTGGAGAAATACGTACCCTCGGTTGTAAGGGGGGGCATGTAAAGAGCCACGAATGAAAACACAATGTAGGTGCTTTGAAAAGGGAAACATTGAGCTACCAGTCAATCAATCACAACCGCTGCTTGGCCTATCACCTGAGAAAATGAGAATCAAAAAGTCACAGGCTGGCAAACCTGTACGCCAGCAAGATTTACCACAGCCAGCACTTGGAAGCCATGAAAATGTCCATCAACAGAGGAATGCACCAAGAAGAAGTGGTCCACGTACACAATGGACTATTACTCTAATAATAAATAGAAATTAAATTTAAAAACAAACAAAAGCAAGGAGACATCAACATTTGTGGGTTTACCCGGGCACATTGCACTCTAATTTATAACCGAAGAACACCACTGGCCGGTAGGTCTGTTTCCCTAGTACCAGCATGGGGAACGTAGAAAGGCTGCCGCTCTCTGGCCGTTACCTGCAAAAGCAGGTTTAAAGCCTGAGCTAACGGTCACTTCATGTGAACAAGTACTGCAGGGCTGTAAATGAAACCTGCCCTCAAAATGTCTTGAGGGAGATAATGGCCAAAATATTTCAAATGGTGACACATACTTTAAGAAAACACTTTGAAGAAATAAGCTCTAATCACAGCTGGAAAAATAAAAAGGACGTGTCTTAAAGCTCAATTTCAACGCATTATGAGACACATGCAAATTCAACCACAAAGGGGTATCAGCTCACACCACTCAGAATAACCATCAGCAAAAACTACAAAGAATAAATGCTGAAGGTGCTGGGAAGAAATACATACCCTCCACTTTAAGTGGGACGTAACCTGGAAAGAGCCACTAAGGAGAACAAAATAGAGGTGCCTTGAAAAGGTAAACATTGAGCTACCATATGATCCAGCAGACCTATTCCTGGACCTATAAACTAAGAAGACAGAATTGGAAGGACACAGGCACGCAAATCTGCATTGCATAGTATTACAATAGCCAAGATATGGAAGTAACCAAAAAGTCCAACGACAGATGGGTGGACAAAGAAAGCTGCTACCCGTACAGATGGAATATGAGCTAGTGAAAAAATGAAACAATGCCATTTGCAGCACCATAGTTGAGTCTAGAAGTAATCACGCAACTTGGAGTAAGTGAGAAAGCGAAAGACACATATCCTACCATATCACACATAGGTGTTACCTAAAAAATGATACAAACAAAGATATTTCCACAGAGAAACACTATCATAGATTCATTAAAAAAACTTATGGTTCACCATATGGAATGGTGTGAGGATTGGATACATTACCATATTGAGGTTAACAGAGAGATACATACACATATGAAATATATAATCACCAAAGACCTACGCAATACCAAGAGAAGACTACTCAACATTGTGTCATAACCTACATGGGAAAAGGATCCGAAGAAGAACAGATATATGTATATGTGTGAAAGAACCACATCTTGCACACCTAGAACAAACAAAACATTGTAATCAAGTTTGCTGTGGTAAAAAATAAAAATTAAGTTAAAAATACCAACAAGAAGTAATGAGACATAAATTAAAGGGCTGTTTCCTCGCACATTCCATTCTAATTGACAACCTAGAACACCACTTCCAGTAAGGCTCTGTTGCCCTAGTAACCAGATTTGGTAAAGGAGAAATGCTGCCGCCTTGTGGCCGATTCCCGCAAGAGCAGCTTTTAACCCACAGCTAATGGTCACTTACCATTCACAAGGACTCAGGGCTGTAAAGGACACCTGCCCTCAAAATTGTGCTGAGATAGGGAATGGATAAAAAAAAATTCAAAACAGGCAAAATTTTCAAGAAGATAGTATGAAGAGGTAAGTTTTACTCACTCTCTTTTTAAAGAAAGGAAAATGGATAAAAGCTCAACCTCAGGAATTAGTAGACTCATGCAATCTAATCTACAAAAAGTTTTCAACTCGCACCAGTCGACTGACCATTGGCAAAAAGTCTACAAACAATAAATGCTGAAGAGGTTTTAGAGAACTGTGTACCCTCTAGCTGCTGGTGAGATGTAAAAGGGTTAAACGCTAATAATGAGAACAGAAAGGAGCTGCGTTTAAAAGGAAAAATTGAGGTACCATTCAATCCAGCAGGCGCACCAATGGGCCTCTCACCTGAGAAGACCAGAATGAAGAAGACACGGGCTGCCAAAACTGCACTGCAGCCTTATTCACAATAGACAGGACAGTGAAGCAACCAAAATGTCCATCAACAGATGAAAGGGTAAAGAAGAAGTGGTCCATGTACACAATGAATACTAGCCATGGAAAACAATGAAACACTGCTCTTTGAGGCACCATAGATGATCTTGGAGATAATCACAGAATATGAGGTAAGTCGGAAAGCAAAAGTCCTATATCCTATGATATCACTTAGAGGCGTTATCTAATAACTGACACAAAGGAACATATTTCCACAGAGAAAGTCAATCACAGACTTATTAAAAAAAATACTATGCTTATCTAAAAGGAAAGGTGGGGGGAATGGATAAATGAAGATTAGCGTTACCATATGTATACAAACACATATTATACACATATATCAAAAAGACCGACCATACAGCAAGGAGGTTTTACGCAACACTCTGTAATAATTTACACGGGAAGAGGATCTCTACATAAATAGGTATATAGAATATGTAGATGAACCAGAGTGCGTATACCTTGGACAAGCAACATTCTAACCTTTACCCCAATTGAAAAAATTAAAACCACGAACTAGGAGTAATGAGACATGAACTTATGGGGGGTTTTCCTGGCCCATTGCATTCAAATTTACACCCTAGGCAAACGACTTCCAGAACGGCTCTGCTGCCCTAGTACCCAGATTTGGGAATGGAGAAATGCTGCATCCTTGTGGCCGTTTCCCACAACAGCAGCTTTAAACCCACTGCAAAAGGTCACTAAATATTCACCAATTGCAGTGCTGTAAATGACACCTGCCCTCCAAAAAATCCTGAGGTCGAAAATCGACCAAAAAATTCTAGAGTGCAACCTTCCAAAAAGGAAATTTGAAGAGGTATATTATACTCACACTTTTTTTCTTTTTTCTTTTAACAGAAAAGAAAAAGGCGTGGAAAAATGATGAATTGTAGGAATTTTTACAGACACGTAAACCCAAATTACAAAAACCTATCAGCTCACACCAGTCAGAATGGCCATCAACAAAAATGCTGCAAACAATAGATGCTGACGTGATTGTGGAGAAATGCGTACCCTCGATTCTAAGGGGGACGTGGTAAGAGCCACTAATGAAAGCACAATTGAGGTGCCTTGAAAAGGTAAACGTTGAGCTACCATACCAGTCAATCAATCATACCCACTGCTGGGTCTATCACCTGAGAAAATGAAAATCAAAAATCACAGGCTGCCAATCCTGCACTCCAGCAATATTTACCATAGGCAACACTTGGAAGCAACGAAAATGTCCATCAACAGAGGAATGCACCAAGAAGAAGTGGTCCATGTACACAATGGAATATTAGCCATGGAAAACATTGAAGCACTGCTCTTTGAGGCACCATAGATGAGCCTGGAGATAATCACAAAACATGAAGTAGGTCGGAAAGCAAAAGGCCTATAGCCTATATTATCACTTATGGCATTATCTAATAAGTGACACAGATGAACAGATTTACAAAGAGAAAGACACTCACAGGCTTAGAAAACAAACTATGTTCATCTAAAAGGAAAGGAGGGGGGGAAATTGAGAAATGAAGATTAGTGATACTATACATATACAAATACATATTATATACATGTATCAAAAAGACCGAACATATAGCAAGGGAGGTCGACGGAACACTGGTATATTTTACATGGGAAGAGGATCTGTACGTTAATAGACATACATGATGTACAAATGAACCAGATTGTGTACACCTAGGACAAACAATATTCTAAACTTTACCCAGATTAAAAAAATTTTAAAAACCAAGAAGAAGTAATGAGACATAAACTTATGGGGATTTCTCCTGGCAAATTCCATTCTAATTTACAACCTAGGACAATGACTTCCAGAAAGGCTCTGCTGCCCTAGTACCCCGATTGGGGCATGGAGAAATGCTACCTCCTTGTGGCCGTTTCCCACAACAGCAGCTTTGAACCCACTGCAAAAGGTCACTAAATTTTCACCAACTTGCAGTTCTGTAAATGACACCAGCCCTCCAGAAAATGTCTGGGGTCAAAAATCGACCAAAAAATTCAAAAGAGGGCAACCTTCGAAGAAGACAATTTCAAGAGCTCTATTGTACTCACGGTTTTTTCTTTTAAGAGAAAAGAAAAAGGCGTAGGAATATGATGAATTTTAAAAATTTTAATGACATGCATACCCATACTACAAAAACCTATCAGCTCACAGCAGTCAGAATGGCCATTAGGAAAAATGCTGCAAAAATTAAATGGTGAAGGGAGTGTGGAGAAATGCGTACCCTCGGTTGTAAGGGGGGGCATGTAAAGAGCCACTAATGAAAACACAATGTAGGTGCTTTGAAAAGGGAAACATTGAGCTACCAGTCAATCAATCACAACCGCTGCTTGGCCTATCACCTGAGAAAATGAGAATCAAAAAGTCACAGGCTGGCAAACCTGTACGCCAGCAAGATTTACCACAGCCAGCACTTGGAAGCCATGAAAATGTCCATCAACAGAGGAATGCAACAAGAAGAAGTGGTCCACGTACACAATGGACTATTACTCTAATAATAAATATAAATTAAATTTAAAAACAAACAAAAGCAAGGAGACATCAACATTTGTGGGTTTACCCGGGCACATTGCACTCTAATTTATAACCGAAGAACACCACTGGCCGGTAGGTCTGTTTCCCTAGTACCAGCATGGGGAACGTAGAAAGGCTGCCGCTCTCTGGCTGTTACCTGCAAAAGCAGGTTTAAAGCCTGAGCTAACGGTCACTTCATATGAACAAGTACTGCAGGGCTGTAAATGAAACCTGCCCTCAAAATGTCTTGAGGGAGATAATGGCCAAAATATTTCAAATGGTGACACATACTTTAAGAAAACACTTTGAAGAAATAAGCTCTAATCACAGCTGGAAAAATAAAAAGGACATGTCTTAAAGCTCAATTTCAACGCATTATGTGACACATGCAAATTCAACCACAAAGAGGTATCAGCTCACACCACTCAGAATAACCATCAGCAAAAACTACAAAGAATAAATGCTGAAGGTGCTGGGAAGAAATACATACCCTCCACTTTAAGTGGGATGTAACCTGGAAAGAGACACTAAGGAGAACAGAATAGAGGTGCCTTGAAAAGGTAAACATTGAGCTACCATATGATCCAGCAGACCTATTCCTGGACCTATAAACTAAGAAGACAGAATTGGAAGGACACAGGCACGCAAATCTGCATTGCATAGTATTACAATAGCCAAGATATGGAAGTAACCAAAAAGTCCAACGACAGATGGGTGGACAAAGAAAGCTGCTACCTGTACAGATGGAATATGAGCTAGTGAAAAAATGAAACAATGCCATTTGCAGCACCATAGATGAGTCTAGAAGTAATCACGCAACTTGGAGTAAGTGAGAAAGCGAAAGACACATATCCTATCATATCACACATAGGTGTTACCTAAAAAATGATACAAACAAAGATATTTCCACAGAGAAACACTATCATAGATTCATTAAAAAAACTTATGGTTCGCCATATGGAATGGTGTGAGGATTGGATACATTACCATATTGAGGTTAACAGAGAGATACATACACATATGAAATATATAATCACCAAAGACCTACGCAATACCAAGAGAAGACTACTCAACATTGTGTCATAACCTACATGGGAAAAGGATCCGAAGAAGAACAGATATATGTATATGTGTGAAAGAACCACATCTTGCACACCTAGAACAAACAAAACATTGTAATCAAGTTTGCTGTGATAAAAAATAAAAATTAAGTTAAAAATACCAAGAAGAAGTAATGAGACATAAATTAAAGGGCTGTTTCCTCGCACATTCCATTCTAATTTACAACCTAGAACACCACTTCCAGTAAGGCTCTGTTGCCCTAGTAACCAGATTTGGTAAAGGAGAAATGCTGCCGCCTTGTGGCCGATTCCCGCAAGAGCAGCTTTTAACCCACAGCTAATGGTCACTTACCATTCACAAGGACTCAGGGCTGTAAAGGACACGTGCCCTCAAAATTGTGCTGAGGTAGGGAATGGATAAAAAAAATTCAAAACAGGCACAATTTTCAAGAAGATAGTATGAAGAGGTAAGTTTTACTCACTCTCTTTTTAAAGAAAGGAAAATGGATAAAAGCTCAACCTCAGGAATTATTAGACTCATGCAATCTAATCTACAAAAGTTTTCAACTCGCACCAGTCGACTGACCATTGGCAAAAAGTCTACAAACAATAAATGCTGAAGAGGTTTTAGAGAACTGTGTACCCTCTAGCTGCTGGTGAGATGTAAAAGGGTTAAACGCTAATAATGAGAACAGAAAGGAGCTGCGTTTAAAAGGAAAAATTGAGGTACCATTCAATCCAGCAGGCGCACCAATGGGCCTCTCACCTGAGAAGACCAGAATGAAGAAGACCCGGGCTGCCAAAGCTGCACTGCAGCCTTATTCACAATAGACAGGACAGTGAAGCAACCAAAATGTCCATCAACAGATGAAAGGGTAAAGAAGAAGTGGTCCATGTACACAATGAATACTAGCCATGGAAAACAATGAAACACTGCTCTTTGAGGCACCATAGATGATCTTGGAGATAATCACAGAACATGAGGTAAGTCGGAAAGCAAAAGTCCTATATCCTATGATATCACTTAGAGGTGTTATCTAATAACTGACACAAAGGAACATATTTCCACAGAGAAAGTCAATCACAGACTTATTAAAAAAAATACTATGCTTATCTAAAAGGAAAGGTGGGGGGAATGGATAAATGAAGATTAGCGTTACCATATGTATACAAACACATATTATACACATATATCAAAAAGACCGACCATACAGCAAGGAGGGTTTACGCAACACTCTGTAATAATTTACACGGGAAGAGGATCTCAACATAAATAGGTATATAGAATATGTAGATGAACCAGAGTGCATATACCTTGGACAAGCAACATTCTAACCTTTTCCCCAATTGAAAAAATTAAAACCACGAACTAGGAGTAATGAGACATGAACTTATGGGGGGTTTTCCTGGCCCATTCCATTCAAATTTACAACCTAGGCAAACGACTTCCAGAACGGCTCTGCTGCCCTAGTACCCAGATTTGGGAATGGAGAAATGCTGCATCCTTGTGGCCGTTTCCCACAACAGCAGCTTTAAACCCACTGCAAAAGGTCACTAAATATTCACCAATTGCAGTGCTGTAAATGACACCTGCCCTCCAAAAAATACTGAGGTCGAAAATCGACCAAAAATTTCTAGACTGCAACCTTCCAAAAAGGAAATTTGAAGAGGTATATTATACTCACACTTTTTTTCTTTTAACAGAAAAGAAAAAGGCGTGGAAAAATGATGAATTGTAGGAATTTTTACAGACACGTAAACCCAAATTACAAAAACCTATCAGCTCACACCAGTCAGAATGGCCATCAACAAAAATGCTGCAAACAATAGATGCTGACGTGATTGTGGAGAAATGCGTACCCTCGATTCTAAGGGGGACGTGGTAAGAGCCACTAATGAAAGCACAATTGAGGTGCCTTGAAAAGGTAAACGTTGAGCTACCATACCAGTCAATCAATCATACCCACTGCTGGGTCTATCACCTGAGAAAATGAAAATCAAAAATCACAGGCTGCCAATCCTGCACTCCAGCAATATTTACCATAGGCAACACTTGGAAGCAACGAAAATGTCCATCAACAGAGGAATGCACCAAGAAGAAGTGGTCCATGTACACAATGGAATATTAGCCATGGAAAACATTGAAGCACTGCTCTTTGAGGCACCATAGATGAGCCTGGAGATAATCACAGAACATGAAGTAGGTCGGAAAGCAAAAGGCCTATAGCCTATATTATCACTTATGGCATTATCTAATAAGTGACACAGATGAACAGATTTCCAAAGAGAAAGACACTCACAGGCTTAGAAAACAAACTATGCTCATCTACAAGGAATGGAGGGGGGGAAATTGAGAAATGAAGATTAGTGTTACTATACATATACAAATACATATTATATACATGTATCAAAAAGACCGAACATATGGCAAGGGAGGTCGACGGAACACTGGAATATTTTACATGGGAAGAGGATCTGTATGTTAATATACATACATGATGTACAAATGAACCAGATTGTGTACACCTAGGACAAACAATATTCTAAACTTTACCCAGATTAAAAAAATTTTAAAAACCAAGAAGAAGTAATGAGACATAAACTTATGGGGATTTCTCCTGGCAAATTCCATTCTAATTTACAACCTAGGACAATGACTTCCAGAAAGGCTCTGCTGCCCTAGTACCCAGATTGGGGCATGGAGAAATGCTACCTCCTTGTGGCCGTTTCCCAAAACAGCAGCTTTGAACCCACTGCAAAAGGTCACTAAATTTTCACCAACTTGCAGTTCTGTAAATGACACCAGCCCCCCAGAAAATGTCTGGGGTCAAAAATCGACCAAAAAATTCAAAAGAGGGCAACCTTCGAAGAAGACAATTTCAAGAGCTCTATTGTACTCACGGTTTTTTCTTTTAAGAGAAAAGAAAAAGGCGTAGGAATATGATGAATTTTAAAAATTTTAATGACATGCATACCCATATTACAAAAACCTATCAGCTCACAGCAGTCAGAATGGCCATTAGGAAAAATGCTGCAAAAATTAAATGGTGAAGGGAGTGTGGAGAAATGCGTACCCTCGGTTGTAAGGGGGGGCATGTAAAGAGCCACTAATGAAAACACAATGTAGGTGCTTTGAAAAGGGAAACATTGAGCTACCAGTCAATCAATCACAACCGCTGCTTGGCCTATCACCTGAGAAAATGAGAATCAAAAAGTCACAGGCTGGCAAACCTGTACGCCAGCAAGATTTACCACAGCCAGCACTTGGAAGCCATGAAAATGTCCATCAACAGAGGAATGCACCAAGAAGAAGTGGTCCACGTACACAATGGACTATTACTCTAATAATAAATATAAATTAAATTTAAAAACAAACAAAAGCAAGGAGACATCAACATTTGTGGGTTTACCCGGGCACATTGCACTCTAATTTATAACCGAAGAACACCACTGGCCGGTAGGTCTGTTTCCCTAGTACCAGCATGGGGAACGTAGAAAGGCTGCCGCTCTCTGGCTGTTACCTGCAAAAGCAGGTTTAAAGCCTGAGCTAACGGTCACTTCATATGAACAAGTACTGCAGGGCTGTAAATGAAACCTGCCCTCAAAATGTCTTGAGGGAGATAATGGCCAAAATATTTCAAATGGTGACACATACTTTAAGAAAACACTTTGAAGAAATAAGCTCTAATCACAGCTGGAAAAATAAAAAGGACATGTCTTAAAGCTCAATTTCAACGCATTATGTGACACATGCAAATTCAACCACAAAGAGGTATCAGCTCACACCACTCAGAATAACCATCAGCAAAAACTACAAAGAATAAATGCTGAAGGTGCTGGGAAGAAATACATACCCTCCACTTTAAGTGGGACGTAACCTGGAAAGAGCCACTAAGGAGAACAGAATAGAGGTGCCTTGAAAAGGTAAACATTGAGCTACCATATGATCCAGCAGACCTATTCCTGGACCTATAAACTAAGAAGACAGAATTGGAAGGACACAGGCACGCAAATCTGCATTGCATAGTATTACAATAGCCAAGATATGGAAGTAACCAAAAAGTCCAACGACAGATGGGTGGACAAAGAAAGCTGCTACCTGTACAGATGGAATATGAGCTAGTGAAAAAATGAAACAATGCCATTTGCAGCACCATAGATGAGTCTAGAAGTAATCACGCAACTTGGAGTAAGTGAGAAAGCGAAAGACACATATCCTATCATATTACACATAGGTGTTACCTAAAAAATGATACAAACAAAGATATTTCCACAGAGAAACACTATCATAGATTCATTAAAAAAACTTATGGTTCGCCATATGGAATGGTGTGAGGATTGGATACATTACCATATTGAGGTGAACAGAGAGATACATACGCATATGAAATATATAATCACCAAAGACCTACGCAATACCAAGAGAAGACTACTCAACATTGTGTCATAACCTACATGGGAAAAGGATCCGAAGAAGAACAGATATATGTATATGTGTGAAAGAACCACATCTTGCACACCTAGAACAAACAAAACATTGTAATCAAGTTTGCTGTGATAAAAAATAAAAATTAAGTTAAAAATACCAAGAAGAAGTAATGAGACATAAATTAAAGGGCTGTTTCCTCGCACATTCCATTCTAATTTACAACCTAGAACACCACTTCCAGTAAGGCTCTGTTGCCCTAGTAACCAGATTTGGTAAAGGAGAAATGCTGCCGCCTTGTGGCCGATTCCCGCAAGAGCAGCTTTTAACCCACAGCTAATGGTCACTTACCATTCACAAGGACTCAGGGCTGTAAAGGACACCTGCCCTCAAAATTGTGCTGAGGTAGGGAATGGATAAAAAAAATTCAAACCAGGCAAAATTTTCAAGAAGATAGTATGAAGAGGTAAGTTTTACTCACTCTCTTTTTAAAGAAAGGAAAATGGATAAAAGCTCAACCTCAGGAATTAGTAGACTCATGCAATCTAATCTACAAAAAGTTTTCAACTCGCACCAGTCGACTGACCATTGGCAAAAAGTCTACAAACAATAAATGCTGAAGAGGTTTTAGACAACTGTGTACCCTCTAGCTGCTGGTGAGATGTAAAAGGGTTAAACGCTAATAATGAGAACAGAAAGGAGCTGCGTTTAAAAGGAAAAATTGAGGTACCATTCAATCCAGCAGGCGCACCAATGGGCCTCTCACCTGAGAAGACCAGAATGAAGAAGACCCGGGCTGCCAAAGCTGCACTGCAGCCCTATTCACAATAGACAGGACAGTGAAGCAACCAAAATGTCCATCAACAGATGAAAGGGTAAAGAAGAAGTGGTCCATGTACACAATGAATACTAGCCATGGAAAACAATGAAACACTGCTCTTTGAGGCACCATAGATGATCTTGGAGATAATCACAGAACATGAGGTAAGTCGGAAAGCAAAAGTCCTATATCCTATGATATCACTTAGAGGCGTTATCTAATAACTGACACAAAGGAACATATTTCCACAGAGAAAGTCAATTACAGACTTATTAAAAAAAATACTATGCTTATCTAAAAGGAAAGGTGGGGGGAATGGATAAATGAAGATTAGCGTTACCATATGTATACAAACACATATTATACACATATATCAAAAAGACCGACCATACAGCAAGGAGGGTTTACGCAACACTCTGTAATAATTTACACGGGAAGAGGATCTCTACAAAAATAGGTATATAGAATATGTAGATGAACCAGAGTGCGTACACCTTGGACAAGCAACATTCTAACCTTTACCCCAATTGAAAAAATTAAAACCACGAACTAGGAGTAATGAGACATGAACTTATGGGGGGTTTTCCTGGCCCATTCCATTCAAATTTACAACCTAGGCAAACGACTTCCAGAACGGCTCTGCTGCCCTAGTACCCAGATTTGGGAATGGAGAAATGCTGCATCCTTGTGGCCGTTTCCCACAACAGCAGCTTTAAACCCACTGCAAAAGGTCACTAAATATTCACCAATTGCAGTGCTGTAAATGACACCTGCCCTCCAAAAAATACTGAGGTCGAAAATCGACCAAAAAATTCTAGAGTGCAACCTTCCAAAAAGGAAATTTGAAGAGGTGTATTATACTCACACTTTTTTTTCTTTTTTCTTTTAACAGAAAAGAAAAAGGCGTGGAAAAATGATGAATTGTAGGAATTTTTACAGACACGTAAACCCAAATTACAAAAACCTATCAGCTCACACCAGTCAGAATGGCCATCAACAAAAATGCTGCAAAAAATAGATGCTGACGTGATTGTGGAGAAATGCGTACCCTCGATTCTAAGGGGGACCTGGTAAGAGCCACTAATGAAAGCACAATTGAGGTGCCTTGAAAAGGTAAACGTTGAGCTACCATACCAGTCAATCAATCATACCCACTGCTGGGTCTATCACCTGAGAAAATGAAAATCAAAAATCACAGGCTGCCAATCCTGCACTCCAGCAATATTTACCATAGGCAACACTTGGAAGCAACGAAAATGTCCATCAACAGAGGAATGCACCAAGAAGAAGTGGTCCATGTACACAATGGAATATTAGCCATGGAAAACATTGAAGCACTGCTCTTTGAGGCACCATAGATGAGCCTGGAGATAATCACAAAACATGAAGTAGGTCGGAAAGCAAAAGGCCTACAGCCTATATTATCACTTATGGCATTATCTAATAACTGACACAGATGAACAGATTTCCAAAGAGAAAGACACTCACAGGCTTAGAAAACAAACTATGCTCATCTAAAGGGAAAGGAAGGGGGGAAATTGAGAAATGAAGATTAGTGTTACTATACATATACAAATACATATTATATACATGTATCAAAAAGACCGAACTTATAGCAAGGGAGGTCGAAGGAACACTGGAATATTTTACATGGGAAGAGGATCTGTACGTTAATAGACATACATGATGTACAAATGAACCAGATTGTGTACACCTAGGACAAACAGTATTCTAAACTTTACCCAGATTAAAAAAATTTTAAAAACCAAGAAGAAGTAATGAGACATAAACTTATGGGGATTTCTCCTGGCAAATTCCATTCTAATTTACAACCTAGGAAAATGACTTCCAGAAAGGCTCTGCTGCCCTAGTACCCCGATTGGGGCATGGAGAAATGCTACCTCCTTGTGGCCGTTTCCCACAACAGCAGCTTTGAACCCACTGCAAAAGGTCACTAAATTTTCACCAACTTGCAGTTCTGTAAATGACACCAGCCCTCCAGAAAAAGTCTGGGGTCAAAAATCGACCAAAAAATTCAAAAGAGGGCAACCTTCGAAGAAGACAATTTCAGGAGCTCTATTGTACTCACGGTTTTTTCTTTTAAGAGAAAAGAAAAAGGCGTAGGAATATGATGAATTTTAAAAATTTTAATGACATGCATACCCATACTACAAAAACCTATCAGCTCACAGCAGTCAGAATGACCATTAGGAAAAATGCTGCAAAAATTAAATGGTGAAGGGAGTGTGGAGAAATGCGTACCCTCGGTTGTAAGGGGGGGCATGTAAAGAGCCACTAATGAAAACACAATGTAGGTGCTTTGAAAAGGGAAACATTGAGCTACCAGTCAATCAATCACAACCGCTGCTTGGCCTATCACCTGAGAAAATGAGAATCAAAAAGTCACAGGCTGGCAAACCTGTACGCCAGCAAGATTTACCACAGCCAGCACTTGGAAGCCATGAAAATGTCCATCAACAGAAGAATGCACCAAAAAGAAGTGGTCCACGTACACAATGGACTATTACTCTAATAATAAATAGAAATTAAATTTAGAAACAAACAAAAGCAAGGAGACATCAACATTTGTGGGTTTACCCGGGCACATTGCACTCTAATTTATAACCGAAGAACACTACTGGCCGGTAGGTCTGTTTCCCTAGTACCAGCATGGGGAACGTAGAAAGGCTGCCGCTCTCTGGCCGTTACCTGCAAAAGCAGGTTTAAAGCCTGAGCTAACAGTCACTTCATATGAACAAGTACTGCAGGGCTGTAAATGAAACCTGCCCTCAAAATGTCTTGAGGGAGATAATGGCCAAAATATTTCAAATGGTGACACATACTTTAAGAAAACACTTTGAAGAAATAAGCTCTAATCACAGCTGTAAAAATACAAAGGACGTGTCTTAAAGATCAATTTCAACGCATTATGTGACACATGCAAATTCAACCACAAAGAGGTATCAGCTCACACCACTCAGAATAACCATCAGCAAAAACTACAAAGAATAAATGCTGAAGGTGCTGGGAAGAAATACATACCCTCCACTTTAAGTGGGACGCAACCTGGAAAGAGCCACTAAGGAGAACAGAATAGAGGTGCCTTGAAAAGGTAAACATTGAGCTACCATATGATCCAGCAGACCTATTCCTGGACCTATAAACTAAGAAGACAGAATTGGAAGGACACAGGCATGCAAATCTGCATTGCATAGTATTACAATAGCCAAGATATGGAAGTAACCAAAAAGTCCAACAACAGATGGGTGGACAAAGAAAGCTACTACCTGTACAGATGGAATATGAGCTAGTGAAAAAATGAAACAATGCCATTTGCAGCACCATAGATGAGTCTAGAAGTAATCACGCAACTTGGAGTAAGTGAGAAAGCGAAAGACACATATCCTATCATATCACACATAGGTGTTACCTAAAAAATGATACAAACAACGATATTTCCACAGAGAAACACTATCATAGATTCATTAAAAAAACTTATGGTTCGCCATATGGAATGGTGTGAGGATTGGATACATTACCATATTGAGGTGAACAGAGAGATACATACACATATGAAATATATAATCACCAAAGACCTACGCAATACCAAGAGAAGACTACTCAACATTGTGTCATAACCTACATGGGAAAAGGATCCGAAGAAGAACAGATATATGTATATGTGTGAAAGAACCACATCTTGCACACCTAGAACAAACAAAACATTGTAATCAAGTTTGCTGTGATAAAAAATAAAAATTAAGTTAAAAATACCAACAAGAAGTAATGAGACATAAATTAAAGGGCTGTTTCCTCGCACATTCCATTCTAATTTACAACCTAGAACACCACTTCCAGTAAGGCTCTGTTGCCCTAGTAACCAGATTTGGTAAAGGAGAAATGCTGCCGCCTTGTGGCCGATTCCCGCAAGAGCAGCTTTTAACCCACAGCTAATGTTCACTTACCATTCACAAGGACTCAGGGCTGTAAAGGACACCTGCCCTCAAAATTGTGCTGAGATAGGGAATGGATAAAAAAATTCAAAACAGGCAAAATTTTCAAGAAGATAGTATGAAGAGGTAAGTTTTACTCACTCTCTTTTTAAAGAAAGGAAAATGGATAAAAGCTCAACCTCAGGAATTAGTAGACTCATGCAATCTAATCTACAAAAAGTTTTCAACTCGCACCAGTCGACTGACCATTGGCAAAAAGTCTACAAACAATAAATGCTGAAGAGGTTTTAGAGAACTGTGTACCCTCTAGCTGCTGGTGAGATGTAAAAGGGTTAAACGCTAATAATGAGAACAGAAAGGAGCTGCGTTTAAAAGGAAAAATTGAGGTACCATTCAATCCAGCAGGCGCACCAATGGGCCTCTCACCTGAGAAGACCAGAATGAAGAAGACCCGGGCTGCCAAAACTGCACTGCAGCCTTATTCACAATAGACAGGACAGTGAAGCAACCAAAATGTCCATCAACAGATGAAAGGGTAAAGAAGAAGTGGTCCATGTACACAATGAATACTAGCCATGGAAAACAATGAAACACTGCTCTTTGAGGCACCATAGATGATCTTGGAGATAATCACAGAATATGAGGTAAGTCGGAAAGCAAAAGTCCTATATCCTATGATATCACTTAGAGGCGTTATCTAATAACTGACACAAAGGAACATATTTCCACAGAGAAAGTCAATCACAGACTTATTAAAAAAAATACTATGTTTATCTAAAAGGAAAGGTGGGGGGAATGGATAAATGAAGATTAGCGTTACCATATGTATACAAACACATATTATACACATATATCAAAAAGACCGACCATACAGCAAGGAGGTTTTACGCAACACTCTGTAATAATTTACACGGGAAGAGGATCTCTACATAAATAGGTATATAGAATATGTAGATGAACCAGAGTGCGTATACCTTGGACAAGCAACATTCTAACCTTTACCCCAATTGAAAAAATTAAAACCACGAACTAGGAGTAATGAGACATGAACTTATGGGGGGTTTTCCTGGCCCATTGCATTCAAATTTACACCCTAGGCAAACGACTTCCAGAACGGCTCTGCTGCCCTAGTACCCAGATTTGGGAATGGAGAAATGCTGCATCCTTGTGGCCGTTTCCCACAACAGCAGCTTTAAACCCACTGCAAAAGGTCACTAAATATTCACCAATTGCAGTGCTGTAAATGACACCTGCCCTCCAAAAAATCCTGAGGTCGAAAATCGACCAAAAAATTCTAGAGTGCAACCTTCCAAAAAGGAAATTTGAAGAGGTATATTATACTCACACTTTTTTTCTTTTTTCTTTTAACAGAAAAGAAAAAGGCGTGGAAAAATGATGAATTGTAGGAATTTTTACAGACACGTAAACCCAAATTACAAAAACCTATCAGCTCACACCAGTCAGAATGGCCATCAACAAAAATGCTGCAAACAATAGATGCTGACGTGATTGTGGAGAAATGCGTACCCTCGATTCTAAGGGGGACGTGGTAAGAGCCACTAATGAAAGCACAATTGAGGTGCCTTGAAAAGGTAAACGTTGAGCTACCATACCAGTCAATCAATCATACCCACTGCTGGGTCTATCACCTGAGAAAATGAAAATCAAAAATCACAGGCTGCCAATCCTGCACTCCAGCAATATTTACCATAGGCAACACTTGGAAGCAACGAAAATGTCCATCAACAGAGGAATGCACCAAGAAGAAGTGGTCCATGTACACAATGGAATATTAGCCATGGAAAACATTGAAGCACTGCTCTTTGAGGCACCATAGATGAGCCTGGAGATAATCACAAAACATGAAGTAGGTCGGAAAGCAAAAGGCCTACAGCCTATATTATCACTTATGGCATTATCTAATAAGTGACACAGATGAACAGATTTACAAAGAGAAAGACACTCACAGGCTTAGAAAACAAACTATGCTCATCTAAAAGGAAAGGAGGGGGGGAAATTGAGAAATGAAGATTAGTGATACTATACATATACAAATACATATTATATACATGTATCAAAAAGACCGAACATATAGCAAGGGAGGTCGACGGAACACTGGTATATTTTACATGGGAAGAGGATCTGTACGTTAATAGACATACATGATGTACAAATGAACCAGATTGTGTACACCTAGGACAAACAATATTCTAAACTTTACCCAGATTAAAAAAATTTTAAAAACCAAGAAGAAGTAATGAGACATAAACTTATGGGGATTTCTCCTGGCAAATTCCATTCTAATTTACAACCTAGGACAATGACTTCCAGAAAGGCTCTGCTGCCCTAGTACCCAGATTGGGGCATGGAGAAATGCTACCTCCTTGTGGCCGTTTCCCACAACAGCAGCTTTGAACCCACTGCAAAAGGTCACTAAATTTTCACCAACTTGCAGTTCTGTAAATGACACCAGCCCTCCAGAAAATGTCTGGGGTCAAAAATCGACCAAAAAATTCAAAAGAGGGCAACCTTCGAAGAAGACAATTTCAAGAGCTCTATTGTACTCACGGTTTTTTCTTTTAAGAGAAAAGAAAAAGGCGTAGGAATATGATGAATTTTAAAAATTTTAATGACATGCATACCCATATTACAAAAACCTATCAGCTCACAGCAGTCAGAATGGCCATTAGGAAAAATGCTGCAAAAAATAAATGGTGAAGGGAGTGTGGAGAAATGCGTACCCTCGGTTGTAAGGGGGGGCATGTAAAGAGCCACTAATGAAAACACAATGTAGGTGCTTTGAAAAGGGAAACATTGAGCTACCAGTCAATCAATCACAACCGCTGCTTGGCCTATCACCTGAGAAAATGAGAATCAAAAAGTCACAGGCTGGAAAACCTGTACGCCAGCAAGATTTACCACAGCCAGCACTTGGAAGCCATGAAAATGTCCATCAACAGAGGAATGCACCAAGAAGAAGTGGTCCACGTACACAATGGACTATTACTCCAATAATAACTATACATTAAATTTAAAAACAAACAAAAGCAAGGAGACATCAACATTTGTGGGTTTACCCGGGCACATTGCACTCTAATTTATAACCGAAGAACACCACTGGCCGGTAGGTCTGTTTCCCTAGTACCAGCATGGGGAACGTAGAAAGGCTGCCGCTCGCTGGCCGTTACCTGCAAAAGCAGGTTTAAAGCCTGAGCTAACGGTCACTTCATGTGAACAAGTACTGCAGGGCTGTAAATGAAACCTGCCCTCAAAATGTCTTGAGGGAGATAATGGCCAAAATATTTCAAATGGTGACACATACTTTAAGAAAACACTTTGAAGAAATAAGCTCTAATCACAGCTGGAAAAATAAAAAGGACGTGTCTTAAAGCTCAATTTCAACGCATTATGAGACACATGCAAATTCAACCACAAAGAGGTATCAGCTCACACCACTCAGAATAACCATCAGCAAAAACTACAAAGAATAAATGCTGAAGGTGCTGGGAAGAAATACATACCCTCCACTTTAAGTGGGACGTAACCTGGAAAGAGCCACTAAGGAGAACAAAATAGAGGTGCCTTGAAAAGGTAAACATTGAGCTACCATATGATCCAGCAGACCTATTCCTGGACCTATAAACTAAGAAGACAGAATTGGAAGGACACAGGCACGCAAATCTGCATTGCATAGTATTACAATAGCCAAGATATGGAAGTAACCAAAAAGTCCAACGACATATGGGTGGACAAAGAAAGCTGCTACCTGTACAGATGGAATATGAGCTAGTGAAAAAATGAAACAATGCCATTTGCAGCACCATGGATGAGTCTAGAAGTAATCACGCAACTTGGAGTAAGTGAGAAAGCGAAAGACACATATCCTATCATATCACACATAGGTGTTACCTAAAAAATGATACAAACAAAGATATTTCCACAGAGAAACACTATCATAGATTCATTAAAAAAACTTATGGTTCGCCATATGGAATGGTGTGAGGATTGGATACATTACCATATTGAGGTGAACAGAGAGATACATACACGTATGAAATATATAATCACCAAAGACCTACGCAATACCAAGAGAAGACTACTCAACATTGTGTCATAACCTACATGGGAAAAGGATCCGAAGAAGAACAGATATATGTATATGTGTGAAAGAACCACATCTTGCACACCTAGAACAAACAAAACATTGTAATCAAGTTTGCTGTGGTAAAAAATAAAAATTAAGTTAAAAATACCAACAAGAATTAATGAGACATAAATTAAAGGGCTGTTTCCTCGCACATTCCATTCTAATTTACAACCTAGAACACCACTTCCAGTAAGGCTCTGTTGCCCTAGTAACCAGATTTGGTAAAGGAGAAATGCTGCCGCCTTGTGGCCGATTCCCGCAAGAGCAGCTTTTAACCCGCAGCTAATGGTCACTTACCTTTCACAAGGACTCAGGGCTGTAAAGGACACCTGCCCTCAAAATTGTGCTGAGGTAGGGAATGGATAAAAAAAATTCAAAACAGGCAAAATTTTCAAGAAGATAGTATGAAGAGGTAAGTTTTACTCACTCTCTTTTTAAAGAAAGGAAAATGGATAAAAGCTCAACCTCAGGAATTAGTAGACTCATGCAATCTAATCTACAAAAAGTTTTCAACTCGCACCAGTCGACTGACCATTGGCAAAAAGTCTACAAACAATAAATGCTGAAGAGGTTTTAGAGAACTGTGTACCCTCTAGCTGCTGGTGAGATGTAAAAGGGTTAAACGCTAATAATGAGAACAGAAAGGAGCTGCGTTTAAAAGGAAAAATTGAGGTACCATTCAATCCAGCAGGCGCACCAATGGGCCTCTCACCTGAGAAGACCAGAATGAAGAAGACACGGGCTGCCAAAACTGCACTGCAGCCTTATTCACAATAGACAGGACAGTGAAGCAACCAAAATGTCCATCAACAGATGAAAGGGTAAAGAAGAAGTGGTCCATGTACACAATGAATACTAGCCATGGAAAACAATGAAACACTGCTCTTTGAGGCACCATAGATGATCTTGGAGATAATCACAGAATATGAGGTAAGTCGGAAAGCAAAAGTCCTATATTCTATGATATCACTTAGAGGCGTTATCTAATAACTGACACAAAGGAACATATTTCCACAGAGAAAGTCAATCACAGACTTATTAAAAAAAATACTATGCTTATCTAAAAGGAAAGGTGGGGGGAATGGATAAATGAAGATTAGCGTTACCATATGTATACAAACACATATTATACACATATATCAAAAAGACCGACCATACAGCAAGGAGGTTTTACGCAACACTCTGTAATAATTTACACGGGAAGAGGATCTCTACATAAATAGGTATATAGAATATGTAGATGAACCAGAGTGCGTATACCTTGGACAAGCAACATTCTAACCTTTACCCCAATTGAAAAAATTAAAACCACGAACTAGGAGTAATGAGACATGAACTTATGGGGGGTTTTCCTTGCCCATTGCATTCAAATTTACACCCTAGGCAAACGACTTCCAGAACGGCTCTGCTGCCCTAGTACCCAGATTTGGGAATGGAGAAATGCTGCATCCTTGTGGCCGTTTCCCACAACAGCAGCTTTAAACCCACTGCAAAAGGTCACTAAATATTCACCAATTGCAGTGCTGTAAATGACACCTGCCCTCCAAAAAATACTGAGGTCGAAAATCGACCAAAAATTTCTAGACTGCAACCTTCCAAAAAGGAAATTTGAAGAGGTATATTATACTCACACTTTTTTTTCTTTTAACAGAAAAGAAAAAGGCGTGGAAAAATGATGAATTGTAGGAATTTTTACAGACACGTAAACCCAAATTACAAAAACCTATCAGCTCACACCAGTCAGAATGGCCATCAACAAAAATGCTGCAAACAATAGATGCTGACGTGATTGTGGAGAAATGCGTACCCTCGATTCTAAGGGGGACGTGGTAAGAGCCACTAATGAAAGCACAATTGAGGTGCCTTGAAAAGGTAAACGTTGAGCTACCATACCAGTCAATCAATCATACCCACTGCTGGGTCTATCACCTGAGAAAATGAAAATCAAAAATCACAGGCTGGCAATCCTGCAGTCCAGCAATATTTACCAAGGCAACACTTGGAAGCAACGAAAATGTCCATCAACAGAGGAATGCACCAAGAAGAAGTGGTCCATGTACACAATGGAATATTAGCCATGGAAAACATTGAAGCACTGCTCTTTGAGGCACCATAGATGAGCCTGGAGATAATCACAAAACATGAAGTAGGTCGGAAAGCAAAAGGCCTATAGCCTATATTATCACTTATGGCATTATCTAATAAGTGACACAGATGAACAGATTTCCAAAGAGAAAGACACTCACAGGCTTAGAAAACAAACTATGCTCATCTAAAAGGAAAGGAGGGGGGGGAAATGAGAAATGAAGATTAGTGTTACTATACATATACAAATACATATTATATACATGTATCAAAAAGACCGAACATATAACAAGGGAGGTCGACGGAACACTGGAATATTTTATATGGGAAGAGGATCTGTACGTTAATAGACATACATGATGTACAAATGAACCAGATTGTGTACACCTAGGACAAACAATATTCTAAACTTTACCCAGATTAAAAAAATTTTAAAAACCAAGAAGAAGTAATGAGACATAAACATATGGGGATTTCTCCTGGCAAATTCCATTCGAATTTACAACCTAGGACAATGACTTCCAGAAAGGCTCTGCTGCCCTAGTACCCCGATTGGGGCATGGAGAAATGCTACCTCCTTGTGGCCGTTTCCCACAACAGCAGCTTTGAACCCACTGCAAAAGGTCACTAAATTTTCACCAACTTGCAGTTCTGTAAATGACACCAGCCCTCCAGAAAATATCTGGGGTCAAAAATCGACCAAAATATTCAAAAGAGGGCAACCTTCGAAGAAGACAATTTCAAGAGCTCTATTGTACTCACGGTTTTTTCTTTTAAGAGAAAAGAAAAAGGCGTAGGAATATGATGAATTTTAAAAAATTTAATGACATGCATACCCATACTACAAAAACCTATCAGCTCACAGCAGTCAGAATGGCCATTAGGAAAAATGCTGCAAAAAATAAATGGTGAAGGGAGTGTGGAGAAATGCGTACCCTCGGTTGTAAGGGGGGGGCATGTAAAGAGCCACTAATGAAAACACAATGTAGGTGCTTTGAAAAGGGAAACATTGAGCTACCAGTCAATCAATCACAACCGCTGCTTGGCCTATCACCTGAGAAAATGAGAATCAAAAAGTCACAGGCTGGCAAACATGTACGCCAGCAAGATTTACCACAGCCAGCACTTGGAAGCCATGAAAATGTCCATCAACAGAGGAATGCACCAAGAAGAAGTGGTCCACGTACACAATGGACTATTACTCGAATAATAAATATAAATTAAATTTAAAAACAAACAAAAGCAAGGAGACATCAACATTTGTGGGTTTACCCGGGCACATTGCACTCTAATTTATAACCGAAGAACACCACTGGCCGGTAGGTCTGTTTCCCTAGTACCAGCATGGGGAACGTAGAAAGGCTGCCACTCTCTGTCTGTTACCTGCAAAAGCAGGTTTAAAGCCTGAGCTAACGGTCACTTCATATGAACAAGTACTGCAGGGCTGTAAATGAAACCTGCCCTCAAAATGTCTTGAGGGAGATAATGGCCAAAATATTTCAAATGGTGACACATACTTTAAGAAAACACTTTGAAGAAATAAGCTCTAATCACAGCTGGAAAAATAAAAAGGACATGTCTTAAAGCTCAATTTCAACGCATTATGTGACACATGCAAATTCAACCACAAAGAGGTATCAGCTCACACCACTCAGAATAACCATCAGCAAAAACTACAAAGAATAAATGCTGAAGGTGCTGGGAAGAAATACATACCCTCCACTTTAAGTGGGACGTAACCTGGAAAGAGCCACTAAGGAGAACAGAATAGAGGTGCCTTGAAAAGGTAAACATTGAGCTACCATATGATCCAGCAGACCTATTCCTGGACCTATAAACTAAGAAGACAGAATTGGAAGGACACAGGCACGCAAATCTGCATTGCATAGTATTACAATAGCCAAGATATGGAAGTAACCAAAAAGTCCAACGACAGATGGGTGGACAAAGAAAGCTGCTACCTGTACAGATGGAATATGAGCTAGTGAAAAAATGAAACAATGTCATTTGCAGCACCATAGATGAGTCTAGAAGTAATCACGCAACTTGGAGTAAGTGAGAAAGCGAAAGACACATATCCTATCATATCACACATAGGTGTTACCTAAAAAATGATACAAACAAAGATATTTCCACAGAGAAACACTATCATAGATTCATTAAAAAAACTTATGGTTCGCCATATGGAATGGTGTGAGGATTGGATACATTACCATATTGAGGTTAACAGAGAGATACATACACATATGAAATATATAATCACCAAAGACCTACGCAATACCAAGAGAAGACTACTCAACATTGTGTCATAACCTACATGGGAAAAGGATCCGAAGAAGAACAGATATATGTATATGTGTGAAAGAACCACATCTTGCACACCTAGAACAAACAAAACATTGTAATCAAGTTTGCTGTGATAAAAAATAAAAATTAAGTTAAAAATACCAAGAAGAAGTAATGAGACATAAATTAAAGGGCTGTTTCCTCGCACATTCCATTCTAATTTACAACCTAGAACACCACTTCCAGTAAGGCTCTGTTGCCCTAGTAACCAGATTTGGTAAAGGAGAAATGCTGCCGCCTTGTGGCCGATTCCCGCAAGAGCAGCTTTTAACCCACAGCTAATGGTCACTTACCATTCACAAGGACTCAGGGCTGTAAAGGACACCTGCCCTCAAAATTGTGCTGAGGTAGGGAATGGATAAAAAAAATTCAAAACAGGCAAAATTTTCAAGAAGATAGTATGAAGAGGTAAGTTTTACTCACTCTCTTTTTAAAGAAAGGAAAATGGATAAAAGCTCAACCTCAGGAATTAGTAGACTCATGCAATCTAATCTACAAAAAGTTTTCAACTCGCACCAGTCGACTGACCATTGGCAAAAAGTCTACAAACAATAAATGCTGAAGAGGTTTTAGACAACTGTGTACCCTCTAGCTGCTGGTGAGATGTAAAAGGGTTAAACGCTAATAATGAGAACAGAAAGGAGCTGCGTTTAAAAGGAAAAATTGAGGTACCATTCAATCCAGCAGGCGCACCAATGGGCCTCTCACCTGAGAAGACCAGAATGAAGAAGACCCGGGCTGCCAAAGCTGCACTGCAGCCTTATTCACAATAGACAGGACAGTGAAGCAACCAAAATGTCCATCAACAGATGAAAGGGTAAAGAAGAAGTGGTCCATGTACACAATGAATACTAGCCATGGAAAACAATGAAACACTGCTCTTTGAGGCACCATAGATGATCTTGGAGATAATCACAGAACATGAGGTAAGTCGGAAAGCAAAAGTCCTATATCCTATGATATCACTTAGAGGCGTTATCTAATAACTGACACAAATGAACATATTTCCACAGAGAAAGTCATTCACAGACTTATTAAAAAAAATACTATGCATATCTAAAAGGAAAGGTGGGGGGAATGGATAAATGAAGATTAGCGTTACCATATGTATACAAACACATATTATACACATATATCAAAAAGACCGACCATACAGCAAGGAGGGTTTACGCAACACTCTGTAATAATTTACACGGGAAGAGGATCTCTACATAAATAGGTATATAGAATATGTAGATGAACCAGAGTGCATATACCTTGGACAAGCAACATTCTAACCTTTACCCCAATTGAAAAAATTAAAACCACGAACTAGGAGTAATGAGACATGAACTTATGGGGGGTTTTCCTGGCCCATTCCATTCAAATTTACAACCTAGGCAAACGACTTCCAGAACGGCTCTGCTGCCCTAGTACCCAGATTTGGGAATGGAGAAATGCTGCATCCTTGTGGCCGTTTCCCACAACAGCAGCTTTAAACCCACTGCAAAAGGTCACTAAATATTCACCAATTGCAGTGCTGTAAATGACACCTGCCCTCCAAAAAATACTGAGGTCGAAAATCGACCAAAAATTTCTAGACTGCAACCTTCCAAAAAGGAAATTTGAAGAGGTATATTATACTCACACTTTTTTTCTTTTAACAGAAAAGAAAAAGGCGTGGAAAAATGATGAATTGTAGGAATTTTTACAGACACGTAAACCCAAATTACAAAAACCTATCAGCTCACACCAGTCAGAATGGCCATCAACAAAAATGCTGCAAACAATAGATGCTGACGTGATTGTGGAGAAATGCGTACCCTCGATTCTAAGGGGGACGTGGTAAGAGCCACTAATGAAAGCACAATTGAGGTGCCTTGAAAAGGTAAACGTTGAGCTACCATACCAGTCAATCAATCATACCCACTGCTGGGTCTATCACCTGAGAAAATGAAAATCAAAAATCACAGGCTGCCAATCCTGCACTCCAGCAATATTTACCATAGGCAACACTTGGAAGCAACGAAAATGTCCATCAACAGAGGAATGCACCAAGAAGAAGTGGTCCATGTACACAATGGAATATTAGCCATGGAAAACATTGAAGCACTGCTCTTTGAGGCACCATAAATGAGCCTGGAGATAATCACAAAACATGAAGTAGGTCGGAAAGCAAAAGGCCTATAGCCTATATTATCACTTATGGCATTATCTAATAACTGACACAGATGAACAGATTTCCAAAGAGAAAGACACTCACAGGCTTAGAAAACAAACTATGCTCATCTACAAGGAATGGAGGGGGGGAAATTGAGAAATGAAGATTAGTGTTACTATACATATACAAATACATATTATATACATGTATCAAAAAGACCGAACATATAGCAAGGGAGGTCGAAGGAACACTGGAATATTTTACATGGGAAGAGGATCTGTATGTTAATAGACATACATGATGTACAAATGAACCAGATTGTGTACACCTAGGACAAACAATATTCTAAACTTTACCCAGATTAAAAAAATTTTAAAAACCAAGAAGAAGTAATGAGACATAAACTTATGGGGATTTCTCCTGGCAAATTCCATTCTAATTTACAACCTAGGACAATGACTTCCAGAAAGGCTCTGCTGCCCTAGTACCCCGATTGGGGCATGGAGAAATGCTACCTCCTTGTGGCCGTTTCCCACAACAGCAGCTTTGAACCCACTGCAAAAGGTCACTAAATTGTCACCAACTTGCAGTTCTGTAAATGACACCAGCCCTCCAGAAAATGTCTGGGGTCAAAAATCGACCAAAAAATTCAAAAGAGGGCAACCTTCGAAGAAGACAATTTCAAGAGCTCTATTGTACTCACGGTTTTTTCTTTTAAGAGAAAAGAAAAAGGCGTAGGAATATGATGAATTTTAAAAATTTTAATGACATGCATACCCATACTACAAAAACCTATCAGCTCACAGCAGTCAGAATGGCCATTAGGAAAAATGCTGCAAAAATTAAATGGTGAAGGGAGTGTGGAGAAATGCGTACCCTCGGTTGTAAGGGGGGGCATGTAAAGAGCCAATAATGAAAACACAATGTAGGTGCTTTGAAAAGGGAAACATTGAGCTACCAGTCAATCAATCACAACCGCTGCTTGGCCTATCACCTGAGAAAATGAGAATCAAAAAGTCACAGGCTGGCAAACCTGTACGCCAGCAAGATTTACCACAGCCAGCACTTGGAAGCCATGAAAATGTCCATCAACAGAGGAATGCACCAAGAAGAAGTGGTCCACGTACACAATGGACTATTACTCCAATAATAACTATACATTAAATTTAAAAACAAACAAAAGCAAGGAGACATCAACATTTGTGGGTTTACCCGGGCACATTGCACTCTAATTTATAACCGAAGAACACCACTGGCCGGTAGGTCTGTTTCCCTAGTACCAGCATGGGGAACGTAGAAAGGCTGCCGCTCTCTGGCCGTTACCTGCAAAAGCAGGTTTAAAGCCTGAGCTAACGGTCACTTCATATGAACAAGTACTGCAGGGCTGTAAATGAAACCTGCCCTCAAAATGTCTTGAGGGAGATAATGGCCAAAATATTTCAAATGGTGACACATACTTTAAGAAAACACTTTGAAGAAATAAGCTCTAATCACAGCTGGAAAAATAAAAAGGACATGTCTTAAAGCTCAATTTCAACGCATTATGTGACACATGCAAATTCAACCACAAAGAGGTATCAGCTCACACCACTCAGAATAACCATCAGCAAAAACTACAAAGAATAAATGCTGAAGGTGCTGGGAAGAAATACATACCCTCCACTTTAAGTGGGACGTAACCTGGAAAGAGACACTAAGGAGAACAGAATAGAGGTGCCTTGAAAAGGTAAACATTGAGCTACCATATGATCCAGCAGACCTATTCCTGGACCTATAAACTAAGAAGACAGAATTGGAAGGACACAGGCACGCAAATCTGCATTGCATAGTATTACAATAGCCAAGATATGGAAGTAACCAAAAAGTCCAACGACAGATGGGTGGACAAAGAAAGCTGCTACCTGTACAGATGGAATATGAGCTAGTGAAAAAATGAAACAATGCCATTTGCAGCACCATAGATGAGTCTAGAAGTAATCACGCAACTTGGAGTAAGTGAGAAAGCGAAAGACACATATCCTATCATATCACACATAGGTGTTACCTAAAAAATGATACAAACAAAGATATTTCCACAGAGAAACACTATCATAGATTCATTAAAAAAACTTATGGTTCGCCATATGGAATGGTGTGAGGATTGGATACATTACCATATTGAGGTTAACAGAGAGATACATACACGTATGAAATATATAATCACCAAAGACCTACGCAATACCAAGAGAAGACTACTCAACATTGTGTCATAACCTACATGGGAAAAGGATCCGAAGAAGAACAGATATATGTATATGTGTGAAAGAACCACATCTTGCACACCTAGAACAAACAAAACATTGTAATCAAGTTTGCTGTGATAAAAAATAAAAATTAAGTTAAAAATACCAAGAAGAAGTAATGAGACATAAATTAAAGGGCTGTTTCCTCGCACATTCCATTCTAATTTACAACCTAGAACACCACTTCCAGTAAGGCTCTGTTGCCCTAGTAACCAGATTTGGTAAAGGAGAAATGCTGCCGCCTTGTGGCCGATTCCCGCAAAAGCAGCTTTTAACCCACAGCTAATGGTCACTTACCATTCACAAGGACTCAGGGCTGTAAAGGACACCTGCCCTCAAAATTGTGCTGAGATAGGGAATGGATAAAAAAAATTCAAAACAGGCAAAATTTTCAAGAAGATAGTATGAAGAGGTAAGTTTTACTCACTCTCTTTTTAAAGAAAGGAAAATGGATAAAAGCTCAACCTCAGGAATTATTAGACTCATGCAATCTAATCTACAAAAAGTTTTCAACTCGCACCAGTCGACTGACCATTGGCAAAAAGTCTACAAACAATAAATGCTGAAGAGGTTTTAGAGAACTGTGTACCCTCTAGCTGCTGGTGAGATGTAAAAGGGTTAAACGCTAATAATGAGAACAGAAAGGAGCTGCGTTTAAAAGGAAAAATTGAGGTACCATTCAATCCAGCAGGCGCACCAATGGGCCTCTCACCTGAGAAGACCAGAATGAAGAAGACCCGGGCTGCCAAAACTGCACTGCAGCCTTATTCACAATAGACAGGACAGTGAAGCAACCAAAATGTCCATCAACAGATGAAAGGGTAAAGAAGAAGTGGTCCATGTACACAATGAATACTAGCCATGGAAAACAATGAAACACTGCTCTTTGAGGCACCATAGATGATCTTGGAGATAATCACAGAATATGAGGTAAGTCGGAAAGCAAAAGTCCTATATCCTATGATATCACTTAGAGGCGTTATCTAATAACTGACACAAAGGAACATATTTCCACAGAGAAAGTCAATCACAGACTTATTAAAAAAATACTATGCTTATCTAAAAGGAAAGGTGGGGGGAATGGATAAATGAAGATTAGCGTTACCATATGTATACAAACACATATTATACACATATATCAAAAAGACCGACCATACAGCAAGGAGGTTTTACGCAACACTCTGTAATAATTTACACGGGAAGAGGATCTCTACATAAATAGGTATATAGAATATGTAGATGAACCAGAGTGCGTATACCTTGGACAAGCAACATTCTAACCTTTACCCCAATTGAAAAAATTAAAACCACGAACTAGGAGTAATGAGACATGAACTTATGGGGGGTTTTCCTGGCCCATTGCATTCAAATTTACACCCTAGGCAAACGACTTCCAGAACGGCTCTGCTGCCCTAGTACCCAGATTTGGGAATGGAGAAATGCTGCATCCTTGTGGCCGTTTCCCACAACAGCAGCTTTAAACCCACTGCAAAAGGTCACTAAATATTCACCAATTGCAGTGCTGTAAATGACACCTGCCCTCCAAAAAATCCTGAGGTCGAAAATCGACCAAAAAATTCTAGAGTGCAACCTTCCAAAAAGGAAATTTGAAGAGGTATATTATACTCACACTTTTTTTCTTTTTTCTTTTAACAGAAAAGAAAAAGGCGTGGAAAAATGATGAATTGTAGGAATTTTTACAGACACGTAAACCCAAATTACAAAAACCTATCAGCTCACACCAGTCAGAATGGCCATCAACAAAAATGCTGCAAACAATAGATGCTGACGTGATTGTGGAGAAATGCGTACCCTCGATTCTAAGGGGGACGTGGTAAGAGCCACTAATGAAAGCACAATTGAGGTGCCTTGAAAAGGTAAACGTTGAGCTACCATACCAGTCAATCAATCATACCCACTGCTGGGTCTATCACCTGAGAAAATGAAAATCAAAAATCACAGGCTGCCAATCCTGCACTCCAGCAATATTTACCATAGGCAACACTTGGAAGCAACGAAAATGTCCATCAACAGAGGAATGCACCAAGAAGAAGTGGTCCATGTACACAATGGAATATTAGCCATGGAAAACATTGAAGCACTGCTCTTTGAGGCACCATAGATGAGCCTGGAGATAATCACAGAACATGAAGTAGGTCGGAAAGCAAAAGGCCTATAGCCTATATTATCACTTATGGCATTATCTAATAAGTGACACAGATGAACAGATTTACAAAGAGAAAGACACTCACAGGCTTAGAAAACAAACTATGCTCATCTAAAAGGAAAGGAGGGGGGGAAATTGAGAAATGAAGATTAGTGTTACTATACATATACAAATACGTATTATATACATGTATCAAAAAGACCGAACATATGGCAAGGGAGGTCGACGGAACACTGGTATATTTTACATGGGAAGAGGATCTGTACGTTAATAGACATACATGATGTACAAATGAACCAGATTGTGTACACCTAGGACAAACAATATTCTAAACTTTACCCAGATTAAAAAAATTTTAAAAACCAAGAAGAAGTAATGAGACATAAACTTATGGGGATTTCTCCTGGCAAATTCCATTCTAATTTACAACCTAGGACAATGACTTCCAGAAAGGCTCTGCTGCCCTAGTACCCAGATTGGGGCATGGAGAAATGCTACCTCCTTGTGGCCGTTTCCCACAACAGCAGCTTTGAACCCACTGCAAAAGGTCACTAAATTTTCACCAACTTGCAGTTCTGTAAATGACACCAGCCCTCCAGAAAATGTCTGGGGTCAAAAATCGACCAAAAAATTCAAAAGAGGGCAACCTTCGAAGAAGACAATTTCAAGAGCTCTATTGTACTCACGGTTTTTTCTTTTAAGAGAAAAGAAAAAGGCGTAGGAATATGATGAATTTTAAAAATTTTAATGACATGCATACCCATATTACAAAAACCTATCAGCTCACAGCAGTCAGAATGGCCATTAGGAAAAATGCTGCAAAAAATAAATGGTGAAGGGTGTGTGGAGAAATACGTACCCTCGGTTGTAAGGGGGGGCATGTAAAGAGCCACGAATGAAAACACAATGTAGGTGCTTTGAAAAGGGAAACATTGAGCTACCAGTCAATCAATCACAACCGCTGCTTGGCCTATCACCTGAGAAAATGAGAATCAAAAAGTCACAGGCTGGAAAACCTGTACGCCAGCAAGATTTACCACAGCCAGCACTTGGAAGCCATGAAAATGTCCATCAACAGAGGAATGCACCAAGAAGAAGTGGTCCACGTACACAATGGACTATTACTCCAATAATAACTATACATTAAATTTAAAAACAAACAAAAGCAAGGAGACATCAACATTTGTGGGTTTACCCGGGCACATTGCACTCTAATTTATAACCGAAGAACACCACTGGCCGGTAGGTCTGTTTCCCTAGTACCAGCATGGGGAACGTAGAAAGGCTGCCGCTCGCTGGCCGTTACCTGCAAAAGCAGGTTTAAAGCCTGAGCTAACGGTCACTTCATGTGAACAAGTACTGCAGGGCTGTAAATGAAACCTGCCCTCAAAATGTCTTGAGGGAGATAATGGCCAAAATATTTCAAATGGTGACACATACTTTAAGAAAACACTTTGAAGAAATAAGCTCTAATCACAGCTGGAAAAATAAAAAGGACGTGTCTTAAAGCTCAATTTCAACGCATTATGAGACACATGCAAATTCAACCACAAAGGGGTATCAGCTCACACCACTCAGAATAACCATCAGCAAAAACTACAAAGAATAAATGCTGAAGGTGCTGGGAAGAAATACATACCCTCCACTTTAAGTGGGACGTAACCTGGAAAGAGCCACTAAGGAGAACAAAATAGAGGTGCCTTGAAAAGGTAAACATTGAGCTACCATATGATCCAGCAGACCTATTCCTGGACCTATAAACTAAGAAGACAGAATTGGAAGGACACAGGCACGCAAATCTGCATTGCATAGTATTACAATAGCCAAGATATGGAAGTAACCAAAAAGTCCAACGACAGATGGGTGGACAAAGAAAGCTGCTACCCGTACAGATGGAATATGAGCTAGTGAAAAAATGAAACAATGCCATTTGCAGCACCATAGTTGAGTCTAGAAGTAATCACGCAACTTGGAGTAAGTGAGAAAGCGAAAGACACATATCCTACCATATCACACATAGGTGTTACCTAAAAAATGATACAAACAAAGATATTTCCACAGAGAAACACTATCATAGATTCATTAAAAAAACTTATGGTTCACCATATGGAATGGTGTGAGGATTGGATACATTACCATATTGAGGTTAACAGAGAGATACATACACGTATGAAATATATAATCACCAAAGACCTACGCAATACCAAGAGAAGACTACTCAACATTGTGTCATAACCTACATGGGAAAAGGATCCGAAGAAGAACAGATATATGTATATGTGTGAAAGAACCACATCTTGCACACCTAGAACAAACAAAACATTGTAATCAAGTTTGCTGTGGTAAAAAATAAAAATTAAGTTAAAAATACCAACAAGAAGTAATGAGACATAAATTACAGGGCTGTTTCCTCGCACATTCCATTCTAATTGACAACCTAGAACACCACTTCCAGTAAGGCTCTGTTGCCCTAGTAACCAGATTTGGTAAAGGAGAAATGCTGCCGCCTTGTGGCCGATTCCCGCAAGAGCAGCTTTTAACCCACAGCTAATGGTCACTTACCATTCACAAGGACTCAGGGCTGTAAAGGACACCTGCCCTCAAAATTGTGCTGAGGTAGGGAATGGATAAAAAAAAATTCAAAACAGGCAAAATTTTCAAGAAGATAGTATGAAGAGGTAAGTTTTACTCACTCTCTTTTTAAAGAAAGGAAAATGGATAAAAGCTCAACCTCAGGAATTAGTAGACTCATGCAATCTAATCTACAAAAAGTTTTCAACTCGCACCAGTCGACTGACCATTGGCAAAAAGTCTACAAACAATAAATGCTGAAGAGGTTTTAGAGAACTGTGTACCCTCTAGCTGCTGGTGAGATGTAAAAGGGTTAAACGCTAATAATGAGAACAGAAAGGAGCTGCGTTTAAAAGGAAAAATTGAGGTACCATTCAATCCAGCAGGCGCACCAATGGGCCTCTCACCTGAGAAGACCAGAATGAAGAAGACCCGGGCTGCCAAAACTGCACTGCAGCCTTATTCACAATAGACAGGACAGTGAAGCAACCAAAATGTCCATCAACAGATGAAAGGGTAAAGAAGAAGTGGTCCATGTACACAATGAATACTAGCCATGGAAAACAATGAAACACTGCTCTTTGAGGCACCATAGATGATCTTGGAGATAATCACAGAATATGAGGTAAGTCGGAAAGCAAAAGTCCTATATCCTATGATATCACTTAGAGGCGTTATCTAATAACTGACACAAAGGAACATATTTCCACAGAGAAAGTCAATCACAGACTTATTAAAAAAAATACTATGCTTATCTAAAAGGAAAGGTGGGGGGAATGGATAAATGAAGATTAGCGTTACCATATGTATACAAACACATATTATACACATATATCAAAAAGACCGACCATACAGCAAGGAGGTTTTACGCAACACTCTGTAATAATTTACACGGGAAGAGGATCTCTACATAAATAGGTATATAGAATATGTAGATGAACCAGAGTGCGTATACCTTGGACAAGCAACATTCTAACCTTTACCCCAATTGAAAAAATTAAAACCACGAACTAGGAGTAATGAGACATGAACTTATGGGGGGTTTTCCTGGCCCATTGCATTCAAATTTACACCCTAGGCAAACGACTTCCAGAACGGCTCTGCTGCCCTAGTACCCAGATTTGGGAATGGAGAAATGCTGCATCCTTGTGGCCGTTTCCCACAACAGCAGCTTTAAACCCACTGCAAAAGGTCACTAAATATTCACCAATTGCAGTGCTGTAAATGACACCTGCCCTCCAAAAAATCCTGAGGTCGAAAATCGACCAAAGAATTCTAGAGTGCAACCTTCCAAAAAGGAAATTTGAAGAGGTATATTATACTCACACTTTTTTTCTTTTTTCTTTTAACAGAAAAGAAAAAGGCGTGGAAAAATGATGAATTGTAGGAATTTTTACAGACACGTAAACCCAAATTACAAAAACCTATCAGCTCACACCAGTCAGAATGGCCATCAACAAAAATGCTGCAAACAATAGATGCTGACGTGATTGTGGAGAAATGCGTACCCTCGATTCTAAGGGGGACGTGGTAAGAGCCACTAATGAAAGCACAATTGAGGTGCCTTGAAAAGGTAAACGTTGAGCTACCATACCAGTCAATCAATCATACCCACTGCTGGGTCTATCACCTGAGAAAATGAAAATCAAAAATCACAGGCTGGCAATCCTGCAGTCCAGCAATATTTACCATAGGCAACACTTGGAAGCAACGAAAATGTCCATCAACAGAGGAATGCACCAAGAAGAAGTGGTCCATGTACACAATGGAATATTAGCCATGGAAAACATTGAAGCACTGCTCTTTGAGGCACCATAGATGAGCCTGGAGATAATCACAAAACATGAAGTAGGTCGGAAAGCAAAAGGCCTATAGCCTATATTATCACTTATGGCATTATCTAATAAGTGACACAGATGAACAGATTTACAAAGAGAAAGACACTCACAGGCTTAGAAAACAAACTATGCTCATCTAAAAGGAAAGGAGGGGGGGAAATTGAGAAATGAAGATTAGTGATACTATACATATACAAATACATATTATATACATGTATCAAAAAGACCGAACATATAGCAAGGGAGGTCGACGGAACACTGGTATATTTTACATGGGAAGAGGATCTGTACGTTAATAGACATACATGATGTACAAATGAACCAGATTGTGTACACCTAGGACAAACAATATTCTAAACTTTACCCAGATTAAAAAAATTTTAAAAACCAAGAAGAAGTAATGAGACATAAACTTATGGGGATTTCTCCTGGCAAATTCCATTCTAATTTACAACCTAGGACAATGACTTCCAGAAAGGCTCTGCTGCCCTAGTACCCAGATTGGGGCATGGAGAAATGCTACCTCCTTGTGGCCGTTTCCCACAACAGCAGCTTTGAACCCACTGCAAAAGGTCACTAAATTTTCACCAACTTGCAGTTCTGTAAATGACACCAGCCCTCCAGAAAATGTCTGGGGTCAAAAATCGACCAAAAAATTCAAAAGAGGGCAACCTTCGAAGAAGACAATTTCAAGAGCTCTATTGTACTCACGGTTTTTTCTTTTAAGAGAAAAGAAAAAGGCGTAGGAATATGATGAATTTTAAAAATTTTAATGACATGCATACCCATATTACAAAAACCTATCAGCTCACAGCAGTCAGAATGGCCATTAGGAAAAATGCTGCAAAAAATAAATGGTGAAGGGTGTGTGGAGAAATACGTACCCTCGGTTGTAAGGGGGGGCATGTAAAGAGCCACGAATGAAAACACAATGTAGGTGCTTTGAAAAGGGAAACATTGAGCTACCAGTCAATCAATCACAACCGCTGCTTGGCCTATCACCTGAGAAAATGAGAATCAAAAAGTCACAGGCTGGAAAACCTGTACGCCAGCAAGATTTACCACAGCCAGCACTTGGAAGCCATGAAAATGTCCATCAACAGAGGAATGCACCAAGAAGAAGTGGTCCACGTACACAATGGACTATTACTCCAATAATAACTATACATTAAATTTAAAAACAAACAAAAGCAAGGAGACATCAACATTTGTGGGTTTACCCGGGCACATTGCACTCTAATTTATAACCGAAGAACACCACTGGCCGGTAGGTCTGTTTCCCTAGTACCAGCATGGGGAACGTAGAAAGGCTGCCGCTCGCTGGCCGTTACCTGCAAAAGCAGGTTTAAAGCCTGAGCTAACGGTCACTTCATGTGAACAAGTACTGCAGGGCTGTAAATGAAACCTGCCCTCAAAATGTCTTGAGGGAGATAATGGCCAAAATATTTCAAATGGTGACACATACTTTAAGAAAACACTTTGAAGAAATAAGCTCTAATCACAGCTGGAAAAATAAAAAGGACGTGTCTTAAAGCTCAATTTCAACGCATTATGAGACACATGCAAATTCAACCACAAAGGGGTATCAGCTCACACCACTCAGAATAACCATCAGCAAAAACTACAAAGAATAAATGCTGAAGGTGCTGGGAAGAAATACATACCCTCCACTTTAAGTGGGACGTAACCTGGAAAGAGCCACTAAGGAGAACAAAATAGAGGTGCCTTGAAAAGGTAAACATTGAGCTACCATATGATCCAGCAGACCTATTCCTGGACCTATAAACTAAGAAGACAGAATTGGAAGGACACAGGCACGCAAATCTGCATTGCATAGTATTACAATAGCCAATATATGGAAGTAACCAAAAAGTCCAACGACAGATGGGTGGACAAAGAAAGCTGCTACCCGTACAGATGGAATATGAGCTAGTGAAAAAATGAAACAATGCCATTTGCAGCACCATAGTTGAGTCTAGAAGTAATCACGCAACTTGGAGTAAGTGAGAAAGCGAAAGACACATATCCTACCATATCACACATAGGTGTTACCTAAAAAATGATACAAACAAAGATATTTCCACAGAGAAACACTATCATAGATTCATTAAAAAAACTTATGGTTCACCATATGGAATGGTGTGAGGATTGGATACATTACCATATTGAGGTTAACAGAGAGATACATACACATATGAAATATATAATCACCAAAGACCTACGCAATACCAAGAGAAGACTACTCAACATTGTGTCATAACCTACATGGGAAAAGGATCCGAAGAAGAACAGATATATGTATATGTGTGAAAGAACCACATCTTGCACACCTAGAACAAACAAAACATTGTAATCAAGTTTGCTGTGGTAAAAAATAAAAATTAAGTTAAAAATACCAACAAGAAGTAATGAGACATAAATTAAAGGGCTGTTTCCTCGCACATTCCATTCTAATTGACAACCTAGAACACCACTTCCAGTAAGGCTCTGTTGCCCTAGTAACCAGATTTGGTAAAGGAGAAATGCTGCCGCCTTGTGGCCGATTCCCGCAAGAGCAGCTTTTAACCCACAGCTAATGGTCACTTACCATTCACAAGGACTCAGGGCTGTAAAGGACACCTGCCCTCAAAATTGTGCTGAGATAGGGAATGGATAAAAAAAAATTCAAAACAGGCAAAATTTTCAAGAAGATAGTATGAAGAGGTAAGTTTTACTCACTCTCTTTTTAAAGAAAGGAAAATGGATAAAAGCTCAACCTCAGGAATTAGTAGACTCATGCAATCTAATCTACAAAAAGTTTTCAACTCGCACCAGTCGACTGACCATTGGCAAAAAGTCTACAAACAATAAATGCTGAAGAGGTTTTAGAGAACTGTGTACCCTCTAGCTGCTGGTGAGATGTAAAAGGGTTAAACGCTAATAATGAGAACAGAAAGGAGCTGCGTTTAAAAGGAAAAATTGAGGTACCATTCAATCCAGCAGGCGCACCAATGGGCCTCTCACCTGAGAAGACCAGAATGAAGAAGACACGGGCTGCCAAAACTGCACTGCAGCCTTATTCACAATAGACAGGACAGTGAAGCAACCAAAATGTCCATCAACAGATGAAAGGGTAAAGAAGAAGTGGTCCATGTACACAATGAATACTAGCCATGGAAAACAATGAAACACTGCTCTTTGAGGCACCATAGATGATCTTGGAGATAATCACAGAATATGAGGTAAGTCGGAAAGCAAAAGTCCTATATCCTATGATATCACTTAGAGGCGTTATCTAATAACTGACACAAAGGAACATATTTCCACAGAGAAAGTCAATCACAGACTTATTAAAAAAAATACTATGCTTATCTAAAAGGAAAGGTGGGGGGAATGGATAAATGAAGATTAGCGTTACCATATGTATACAAACACATATTATACACATATATCAAAAAGACCGACCATACAGCAAGGAGGTTTTACGCAACACTTTGTAATAATTTACACGGGAAGAGGATCTCTACATAAATAGGTATATAGAATATGTAGATGAACCAGAGTGCGTATACCTTGGACAAGCAACATTCTAACCTTTACCCCAATTGAAAAAATTAAAACCACGAACTAGGAGTAATGAGACATGAACTTATGGGGGGTTTTCCTGGCCCATTGCATTCAAATTTACACCCTAGGCAAACGACTTCCAGAACGGCTCTGCTGCCCTAGTACCCAGATTTGGGAATGGAGAAATGCTGCATCCTTGTGGCCGTTTCCCACAACAGCAGCTTTAAACCCACTGCAAAAGGTCACTAAATATTCACCAATTGCAGTGCTGTAAATGACACCTGCCCTCCAAAAAATCCTGAGGTCGAAAATCGACCAAAAAATTCTAGAGTGCAACCTTCCAAAAAGGAAATTTGAAGAGGTATATTATACTCACACTTTTTTTCTTTTTTCTTTTAACAGAAAAGAAAAAGGCGTGGAAAAATGATGAATTGTAGGAATTTTTACAGACACGTAAACCCAAATTACAAAAACCTATCAGCTCACACCAGTCAGAATGGCCATCAACAAAAATGCTGCAAACAATAGATGCTGACGTGATTGTGGAGAAATGCGTACCCTCGATTCTAAGGGGGACGTGGTAAGAGCCACTAATGAAAGCACAATTGAGGTGCCTTGAAAAGGTAAACGTTGAGCTACCATACCAGTCAATCAATCATACCCACTGCTGGGTCTATCACCTGAGAAAATGAAAATCAAAAATCACAGGCTGCCAATCCTGCACTCCAGCAATATTTACCATAGGCAACACTTGGAAGCAACGAAAATGTCCATCAACAGAGGAATGCACCAAGAAGAAGTGGTCCATGTACACAATGGAATATTAGCCATGGAAAACATTGAAGCACTGCTCTTTGAGGCACCATAGATGAGCCTGGAGATAATCACAAAACATGAAGTAGGTCGGAAAGCAAAAGGCCTATAGCCTATATTATCACTTATGGCATTATCTAATAAGTGACACAGATGAACAGATTTACAAAGAGAAAGACACTCACAGGCTTAGAAAACAAACTATGCTCATCTAAAAGGAAAGGAGGGGGGGAAATTGAGAAATGAAGATTAGTGATACTATACATATACAAATACATATTATATACATGTATCAAAAAGACCGAACATATAGCAAGGGAGGTCGACGGAACACTGGTATATTTTACATGGGAAGAGGATCTGTACGTTAATAGACATACATGATGTACAAATGAACCAGATTGTGTACACCTAGGACAAACAATATTCTAAACTTTACCCAGATTAAAAAAATTTTAAAAACCAAGAAGAAGTAATGAGACATAAACTTATGGGGATTTCTCCTGGCAAATTCCATTCTAATTTACAACCTAGGACAATGACTTCCAGAAAGGCTCTGCTGCCCTAGTACCCCGATTGGGGCATGGAGAAATGCTACCTCCTTGTGGCCGTTTCCCACAACAGCAGCTTTGAACCCACTGCAAAAGGTCACTAAATTTTCACCAACTTGCAGTTCTGTAAATGACACCAGCCCTCCAGAAAATGTCTGGGGTCAAAAATCGACCAAAAAATTCAAAAGAGGGCAACCTTCGAAGAAGACAATTTCAAGAGCTCTATTGTACTCACGGTTTTTTCTTTTAAGAGAAAAGAAAAAGGCGTAGGAATATGATGAATTTTAAAAATTTTAATGACATGCATACCCATATTACAAAAACCTATCAGCTCACAGCAGTCAGAATGGCCATTAGGAAAAATGCTGCAAAAAATAAATGGTGAAGGGTGTGTGGAGAAATACGTACCCTCGGTTGTAAGGGGGGGCATGTAAAGAGCCACGAATGAAAACACAATGTAGGTGCTTTGAAAAGGGAAACATTGAGCTACCAGTCAATCAATCACAACCGCTGCTTGGCCTATCACCTGAGAAAATGAGAATCAAAAAGTCACAGGCTGGAAAACCTGTACGCCAGCAAGATTTACCACAGCCAGCACTTGGAAGCCATGAAAATGTCCATCAACAGAGGAATGCACCAAGAAGAAGTGGTCCACGTACACAATGGACTATTACTCCAATAATAACTATACATTAAATTTAAAAACAAACAAAAGCAAGGAGACATCAACATTTGTGGGTTTACCCGGGCACATTGCACTCTAATTTATAACCGAAGAACACCACTGGCCGGTAGGTCTGTTTCCCTAGTACCAGCATGGGGAACGTAGAAAGGCTGCCGCTCGCTGGCCGTTACCTGCAAAAGCAGGTTTAAAGCCTGAGCTAACGGTCACTTCATGTGAACAAGTACTGCAGGGCTGTAAATGAAACCTGCCCTCAAAATGTCTTGAGGGAGATAATGGCCAAAATATTTCAAATGGTGACACATACTTTAAGAAAACACTTTGAAGAAATAAGCTCTAATCACAGCTGGAAAAATAAAAAGGACGTGTCTTAAAGCTCAATTTCAACGCATTATGAGACACATGCAAATTCAACCACAAAGGGGTATCAGCTCACACCACTCAGAATAACCATCAGCAAAAACTACAAAGAATAAATGCTGAAGGTGCTGGGAAGAAATACATACCCTCCACTTTAAGTGGGACGTAACCTGGAAAGAGCCACTAAGGAGAACAAAATAGAGGTGCCTTGAAAAGGTAAACATTGAGCTACCATATGATCCAGCAGACCTATTCCTGGACCTATAAACTAAGAAGACAGAATTGGAAGGACACAGGCACGCAAATCTGCATTGCATAGTATTACAATAGCCAAGATATGGAAGTAACCAAAAAGTCCAACGACAGATGGGTGGACAAAGAAAGCTGCTACCCGTACAGATGGAATATGAGCTAGTGAAAAAATGAAACAATGCCATTTGCAGCACCATAGTTGAGTCTAGAAGTAATCACGCAACTTGGAGTAAGTGAGAAAGCGAAAGACACATATCCTACCATATCACACATAGGTGTTACCTAAAAAATGATACAAACAAAGATATTTCCACAGAGAAACACTATCATAGATTCATTAAAAAAACTTATGGTTCACCATATGGAATGGTGTGAGGATTGGATACATTACCATATTGAGGTTAACAGAGAGATACATACACATATGAAATATATAATCACCAAAGACCTACGCAATACCAAGAGAAGACTACTCAACATTGTGTCATAACCTACATGGGAAAAGGATCCGAAGAAGAACAGATATATGTATATGTGTGAAAGAACCACATCTTGCACACCTAGAACAAACAAAACATTGTAATCAAGTTTGCTGTGGTAAAAAATAAAAATTAAGTTAAAAATACCAACAAGAAGTAATGAGACATAAATTAAAGGGCTGTTTCCTCGCACATTCCATTCTAATTGACAACCTAGAACACCACTTCCAGTAAGGCTCTGTTGCCCTAGTAACCAGATTTGGTAAAGGAGAAATGCTGCCGCCTTGTGGCCGATTCCCGCAAGAGCAGCTTTTAACCCACAGCTAATGGTCACTTACCATTCACAAGGACTCAGGGCTGTAAAGGACACCTGCCCTCAAAATTGTGCTGAGATAGGGAATGGATAAAAAAAAATTCAAAACAGGCAAAATTTTCAAGAAGATAGTATGAAGAGGTAAGTTTTACTCACTCTCTTTTTAAAGAAAGGAAAATGGATAAAAGCTCAACCTCAGGAATTAGTAGACTCATGCAATCAAATCTACAAAAAGTTTTCAACTCGCACCAGTCGACTGACCATTGGCAAAAAGTCTACAAACAATAAATGCTGAAGAGGTTTTAGAGAACTGTGTACCCTCTAGCTGCTGGTGAGATGTAAAAGGGTTAAACGCTAATAATGAGAACAGAAAGGAGCTGCGTTTAAAAGGAAAAATTGAGGTACCATTCAATCCAGCAGGCGCACCAATGGGCCTCTCACCTGAGAAGACCAGAATGAAGAAGACACGGGCTGCCAAAACTGCACTGCAGCCTTATTCACAATAGACAGGACAGTGAAGCAACCAAAATGTCCATCAACAGATGAAAGGGTAAAGAAGAAGTGGTCCATGTACACAATGAATACTAGCCATGGAAAACAATGAAACACTGCTCTTTGAGGCACCATAGATGATCTTGGAGATAATCACAGAATATGAGGTAAGTCGGAAAGCAAAAGTCCTATATCCTATGATATCACTTAGAGGCGTTATCTAATAACTGACACAAAGGAACATATTTCCACAGAGAAAGTCAATCACAGACTTATTAAAAAAAATACTATGCTTATCTAAAAGGAAAGGTGGGGGGAATGGATAAATGAAGATTAGCGTTACCATATGTATACAAACACATATTATACACATATATCAAAAAGACCGACCATACAGCAAGGAGGTTTTACGCAACACTCTGTAATAATTTACACGGGAAGAGGATCTCTACATAAATAGGTATATAGAATATGTAGATGAACCAGAGTGCGTATACCTTGGACAAGCAACATTCTAACCTTTACCCCAATTGAAAAAATTAAAACCACGAACTAGGAGTAATGAGACATGAACTTATGGGGGGTTTTCCTGGCCCATTGCATTCAAATTTACACCCTAGGCAAACGACTTCCAGAACGGCTCTGCTGCCCTAGTACCCAGATTTGGGAATGGAGAAATGCTGCATCCTTGTGGCCGTTTCCCACAACAGCAGCTTTAAACCCACTGCAAAAGGTCACTAAATATTCACCAATTGCAGTGCTGTAAATGACACCTGCCCTCCAAAAAATCCTGAGGTCGAAAATCGACCAAAAAATTCTAGAGTGCAACCTTCCAAAAAGGAAATTTGAAGAGGTATATTATACTCACACTTTTTTTCTTTTTTCTTTTAACAGAAAAGAAAAAGGCGTGGAAAAATGATGAATTGTAGGAATTTTTACAGACACGTAAACCCAAATTACAAAAACCTATCAGCTCACACCAGTCAGAATGGCCATCAACAAAAATGCTGCAAACAATAGATGCTGACGTGATTGTGGAGAAATGCGTACCCTCGATTCTAAGGGGGACGTGGTAAGAGCCACTAATGAAAGCACAATTGAGGTGCCTTGAAAAGGTAAACGTTGAGCTACCATACCAGTCAATCAATCATACCCACTGCTGGGTCTATCACCTGAGAAAATGAAAATCAAAAATCACAGGCTGCCAATCCTGCACTCCAGCAATATTTACCATAGGCAACACTTGGAAGCAACGAAAATGTCCATCAACAGAGGAATGCACCAAGAAGAAGTGGTCCATGTACACAATGGAATATTAGCCATGGAAAACATTGAAGCACTGCTCTTTGAGGCACCATAGATGAGCCTGGAGATAATCACAAAACATGAAGTAGGTCGGAAAGCAAAAGGCCTATAGCCTATATTATCACTTATGGCATTATCTAATAAGTGACACAGATGAACAGATTTACAAAGAGAAAGACACTCACAGGCTTAGAAAACAAACTATGCTCATCTAAAAGGAAAGGAGGGGGGGAAATTGAGAAATGAAGATTAGTGATACTATACATATACAAATACATATTATATACATGTATCAAAAAGACCGAACATATAGCAAGGGAGGTCGACGGAACACTGGTATATTTTACATGGGAAGAGGATCTGTACGTTAATAGACATACATGATGTACAAATGAACCAGATTGTGTACACCTAGGACAAACAATATTCTAAACTTTACCCAGATTAAAAAAATTTTAAAAACCAAGAAGAAGTAATGAGACATAAACTTATGGGGATTTCTCCTGGCAAATTCCATTCTAATTTACAACCTAGGACAATGACTTCCAGAAAGGCTCTGCTGCCCTAGTACCCCGATTGGGGCATGGAGAAATGCTACCTCCTTGTGGCCGTTTCCCACAACAGCAGCTTTGAACCCACTGCAAAAGGTCACTAAATTTTCACCAACTTGCAGTTCTGTAAATGACACCAGCCCTCCAGAAAATGTCTGGGGTCAAAAATCGACCAAAAAATTCAAAAGAGGGCAACCTTCGAAGAAGACAATTTCAAGAGCTCTATTGTACTCACGGTTTTTTCTTTTAAGAGAAAAGAAAAAGGCGTAGGAATATGATGAATTTTAAAAATTTTAATGACATGCATACCCATATTACAAAAACCTATCAGCTCACAGCAGTCAGAATGGCCATTAGGAAAAATGCTGCAAAAAATAAATGGTGAAGGGTGTGTGGAGAAATACGTACCCTCGGTTGTAAGGGGGGGCATGTAAAGAGCCACGAATGAAAACACAATGTAGGTGCTTTGAAAAGGGAAACATTGAGCTACCAGTCAATCAATCACAACCGCTGCTTGGCCTATCACCTGAGAAAATGAGAATCAAAAAGTCACAGGCTGGCAAACCTGTACGCCAGCAAGATTTACCACAGCCAGCACTTGGAAGCCATGAAAATGTCCATCAACAGAGGAATGCACCAAGAAGAAGTGGTCCACGTACACAATGGACTATTACTCTAATAATAAATAGAAATTAAATTTAAAAACAAACAAAAGCAAGGAGACATCAACATTTGTGGGTTTACCCGGGCACATTGCACTCTAATTTATAACCGAAGAACACCACTGGCCGGTAGGTCTGTTTCCCTAGTACCAGCATGGGGAACGTAGAAAGGCTGCCGCTCTCTGGCCGTTACCTGCAAAAGCAGGTTTAAAGCCTGAGCTAACGGTCACTTCATGTGAACAAGTACTGCAGGGCTGTAAATGAAACCTGCCCTCAAAATGTCTTGAGGGAGATAATGGCCAAAATATTTCAAATGGTGACACATACTTTAAGAAAACACTTTGAAGAAATAAGCTCTAATCACAGCTGGAAAAATAAAAAGGACGTGTCTTAAAGCTCAATTTCAACGCATTATGAGACACATGCAAATTCAACCACAAAGGGGTATCAGCTCACACCACTCAGAATAACCATCAGCAAAAACTACAAAGAATAAATGCTGAAGGTGCTGGGAAGAAATACATACCCTCCACTTTAAGTGGGACGTAACCTGGAAAGAGCCACTAAGGAGAACAAAATAGAGGTGCCTTGAAAAGGTAAACATTGAGCTACCATATGATCCAGCAGACCTATTCCTGGACCTATAAACTAAGAAGACAGAATTGGAAGGACACAGGCACGCAAATCTGCATTGCATAGTATTACAATAGCCAAGATATGGAAGTAACCAAAAAGTCCAACGACAGATGGGTGGACAAAGAAAGCTGCTACCCGTACAGATGGAATATGAGCTAGTGAAAAAATGAAACAATGCCATTTGCAGCACCATAGTTGAGTCTAGAAGTAATCACGCAACTTGGAGTAAGTGAGAAAGCGAAAGACACATATCCTACCATATCACACATAGGTGTTACCTAAAAAATGATACAAACAAAGATATTTCCACAGAGAAACACTATCATAGATTCATTAAAAAAACTTATGGTTCACCATATGGAATGGTGTGAGGATTGGATACATTACCATATTGAGGTTAACAGAGAGATACATACACATATGAAATATATAATCACCAAAGACCTACGCAATACCAAGAGAAGACTACTCAACATTGTGTCATAACCTACATGGGAAAAGGATCCGAAGAAGAACAGATATATGTATATGTGTGAAAGAACCACATCTTGCACACCTAGAACAAACAAAACATTGTAATCAAGTTTGCTGTGGTAAAAAATAAAAATTAAGTTAAAAATACCAACAAGAAGTAATGAGACATAAATTAAAGGGCTGTTTCCTCGCACATTCCATTCTAATTGACAACCTAGAACACCACTTCCAGTAAGGCTCTGTTGCCCTAGTAACCAGATTTGGTAAAGGAGAAATGCTGCCGCCTTGTGGCCGATTCCCGCAAGAGCAGCTTTTAACCCACAGCTAATGGTCACTTACCATTCACAAGGACTCAGGGCTGTAAAGGACACCTGCCCTCAAAATTGTGCTGAGATAGGGAATGGATAAAAAAAAATTCAAAACAGGCAAAATTTTCAAGAAGATAGTATGAAGAGGTAAGTTTTACTCACTCTCTTTTTAAAGAAAGGAAAATGGATAAAAGCTCAACCTCAGGAATTAGTAGACTCATGCAATCTAATCTACAAAAAGTTTTCAACTCGCACCAGTCGACTGACCATTGGCAAAAAGTCTACAAACAATAAATGCTGAAGAGGTTTTAGAGAACTGTGTACCCTCTAGCTGCTGGTGAGATGTAAAAGGGTTAAACGCTAATAATGAGAACAGAAAGGAGCTGCGTTTAAAAGGAAAAATTGAGGTACCATTCAATCCAGCAGGCGCACCAATGGGCCTCTCACCTGAGAAGACCAGAATGAAGAAGACACGGGCTGCCAAAACTGCACTGCAGCCTTATTCACAATAGACAGGACAGTGAAGCAACCAAAATGTCCATCAACAGATGAAAGGGTAAAGAAGAAGTGGTCCATGTACACAATGAATACTAGCCATGGAAAACAATGAAACACTGCTCTTTGAGGCACCATAGATGATCTTGGAGATAATCACAGAATATGAGGTAAGTCGGAAAGCAAAAGTCCTATATCCTATGATATCACTTAGAGGCGTTATCTAATAACTGACACAAAGGAACATATTTCCACAGAGAAAGTCAATCACAGACTTATTAAAAAAAATACTATGCTTATCTAAAAGGAAAGGTGGGGGGAATGGATAAATGAAGATTAGCGTTACCATATGTATACAAACACATATTATACACATATATCAAAAAGACCGACCATACAGCAAGGAGGTTTTACGCAACACTCTGTAATAATTTACACGGGAAGAGGATCTCTACATAAATAGGTATATAGAATATGTAGATGAACCAGAGTGCGTATACCTTGGACAAGCAACATTCTAACCTTTACCCCAATTGAAAAAATTAAAACCACGAACTAGGAGTAATGAGACATGAACTTATGGGGGGTTTTCCTGGCCCATTGCATTCAAATTTACACCCTAGGCAAACGACTTCCAGAACGGCTCTGCTGCCCTAGTACCCAGATTTGGGAATGGAGAAATGCTGCATCCTTGTGGCCGTTTCCCACAACAGCAGCTTTAAACCCACTGCAAAAGGTCACTAAATATTCACCAATTGCAGTGCTGTAAATGACACCTGCCCTCCAAAAAATCCTGAGGTCGAAAATCGACCAAAGAATTCTAGAGTGCAACCTTCCAAAAAGGAAATTTGAAGAGGTATATTATACTCACACTTTTTTTCTTTTTTCTTTTAACAGAAAAGAAAAAGGCGTGGAAAAATGATGAATTGTAGGAATTTTTACAGACACGTAAACCCAAATTACAAAAACCTATCAGCTCACACCAGTCAGAATGGCCATCAACAAAAATGCTGCAAACAATAGATGCTGATGTGATTGTGGAGAAATGCGTACCCTCGATTCTAAGGGGGACGTGGTAAGAGCCACTAATGAAAGCACAATTGAGGTGCCTTGAAAAGGTAAACGTTGAGCTACCATACCAGTCAATCAATCATACCCACTGCTGGGTCTATCACCTGAGAAAATGAAAATCAAAAATCACAGGCTGGCAATCCTGCAGTCCAGCAATATTTACCATAGGCAACACTTGGAAGCAACGAAAATGTCCATCAACAGAGGAATGCACCAAGAAGAAGTGGTCCATGTACACAATGGAATATTAGCCATGGAAAACATTGAAGCACTGCTCTTCGAGGCACCATAGATGAGCCTGGAGATAATCACAAAACATGAAGTAGGTCGGAAAGCAAAAGGCCTACAGCCTATATTATCACTTATGGCATTATCTAATAAGTGACACAGATGAACAGATTTACAAAGAGAAAGACACTCACAGGCTTAGAAAACAAACTATGCTCATCTAAAAGGAAAGGAGGGGGGGAAATTGAGAAATGAAGATTAGTGATACTATACATATACAAATACATATTATATACATGTATCAAAAAGACCGAACATATAGCAAGGGAGGTCGACGGAACACTGGTATATTTTACATGGGAAGAGGATCTGTACGTTAATAGACATACATGATGTACAAATGAACCAGATTGTGTACACCTAGGACAAACAATATTCTAAACTTTACCCAGATTAAAAAAATTTTAAAAACCAAGAAGAAGTAATGAGACATAAACTTATGGGGATTTCTCCTGGCAAATTCCATTCTAATTTACAACCTAGGACAATGACTTCCAGAAAGGCTCTGCTGCCCTAGTACCCCGATTGGGGCATGGAGAAATGCTACCTCCTTGTGGCCGTTTCCCACAACAGCAGCTTTGAACCCACTGCAAAAGGTCACTAAATTTTCACCAACTTGCAGTTCTGTAAATGACACCAGCCCTCCAGAAAATGTCTGGGGTCAAAAATCGACCAAAAAATTCAAAAGACGGCAACCTTCGAAGAAGACAATTTCAAGAGCTCTATTGTACTCACGGTTTTTTCTTTTAAGAGAAAAGAAAAAGGCGTAGGAATATGATGAATTTTAAAAATTTTAATGACATGCATACCCATATTACAAAAACCTATCAGCTCACAGCAGTCAGAATGGCCATTAGGAAAAATGCTGCAAAAAATAAATGGTGAAGGGTGTGTGGAGAAATACGTACCCTCGGTTGTAAGGGGGGGCATGTAAGGAGCCACGAATGAAAACACAATGTAGGTGCTTTGAAAAGGGAAACATTGAGCTACCAGTCAATCAATCACAACCGCTGCTTGGCCTATCACCTGAGAAAATGAGAATCAAAAAGTCACAGGCTGGAAAACCTGTACGCCAGCAAGATTTACCACAGCCAGCACTTGGAAGCCATGAAAATGTCCATCAACAGAGGAATGCACCAAGAAGAAGTGGTCCACGTACACAATGGACTATTACTCTAATAATAAATAGAAATTAAATTTAAAAACAAACAAAAGCAAGGAGACATCAACATTTGTGGGTTTACCCGGGCACATTGCACTCTAATTTATAACCGAAGAACACCCCTGGCCGGTAGGTCTGTTTCCCTAGTACCAGCATGGGGAACGTAGAAAGGCTGCCGCTCTCTGGCCGTTACCTGCAAAAGCAGGTTTAAAGCCTGAGCGAACGGTCACTTCATGTGAACAAGTACTGCAGGGCTGTAAATGAAACCTGCCCTCAAAATGTCTTGAGGGAGATAATGGCCAAAATATTTCAAATGGTGACACATACTTTAAGAAAAGACTTTGAAGAAATAAGCTCTAATCACAGCTGGAAAAATAAAAAGGACGTGTCTTAAAGCTCAATTTCAACGCATTATGAGACACATGCAAATTCAACCACAAAGAGGTATCAGCTCACACCACTCAGAATAACCATCAGCAAAAACTACAAAGAATAAATGCTGAAGGTGCTGGGAAGAAATACATACCCTCCACTTTAAGTGGGACGTAACCTGGAAAGAGCCACTAAGGAGAACAAAATAGAGGTGCCTTGAAAAGGTAAACATTGAGCTACCATATGATCCAGCAGACCTATTCCTGGACCTATAAACTAAGAAGACAGAATTGGAAGGACACAGGCACGCAAATCTGCATTGCATAGTATTACAATAGCCAAGATATGGAAGTAACCAAAAAGTCCAACGACAGATGGGTGGACAAAGAAAGCTGCTACCCGTACAGATGGAATATGAGCTAGTGAAAAAATGAAACAATGCCATTTGCAGCACCATAGATGAGTCTAGAAGTAATCACGCAACTTGGAGTAAGTGAGAAAGCGAAAGACACATATCCTACCATATCACATATAGGTGTTACCTAAAAAATGATACAAACAGAGATATTTCCACAGAGAAACACTATCATAGATTCATTAAAAAAAACTTATGGTTCACCATATGGAATGGTGTGAGGATTGGATACATTACCATATTGAGGTTAACAGAGAGATACATACACATATGAAATATATAATCACCAAAGACCTACGCAATACCAAGAGAAGACTACTCAACATTGTGTCATAACCTACATGGGAAAAGGATCCGAAGAAGAACAGATATATGTATATGTGTGAAAGAACCACATCTTGCACACCTAGAACAAACAAAACATTGTAATCAAGTTTGCTGTGGTAAAAAATAAAAATTAAGTTAAAAATACCAACAAGAAGTAATGAGACATAAATTAAAGGGCTTTTTCCTCGCACATTCCATTCTAATTTACAACCTAGAACACCACTTCCAGTAAGGCTCTGTTGCCCTAGTAACCAGATTTGGTAAAGGAGAAATGCTGCCGCCTTGTGGCCGATTCCCGCAAGAGCAGCTTTTAACCCACAGCTAATGGTCACTTACCATTCACAAGGACTCAGGGCTGTAAAGGACACCTGCCCTCAAAATTGTGCTGAGGTAGGGAATGGATAAAAAATAATTCAAAACAGGCAAAATTTTCAAGAAGATAGTATGAAGAGGTAAGTTTTACTCAATCTCTTTTTAAAGAAAGGAAAATGGATAAAAGCTCAACCTCAGGAATTAGTAGACTCATGCAATCTAATCTACAAAAAGTTTTCAACTCGCACCAGTCGACTGACCATTGGCAAAAAGTCTACAAACAATAAATGCTGAAGAGGTTTTAGAGAACTGTGTACCCTCTAGCTGCTGGTGAGATGTAAAAGGGTTAAACGCTAATAATGAGAAGAGAAAGGAGCTGCGTTTAAAAGGAAAAATTGAGGTACCATTCAATCCAGCAGGCGCACCAATGGGCCTCTCACCTGAGAAGACCAGAATGAAGAAGACCCGGGCTGCCAAAGCTGCACTGCAGCCTTATTCACAATAGACAGGACAGTGAAGCAACCAAAATGTCCATCAACAGATGAAAGGATAAAGAAGAAGTGGTCCATGTACACAATGAATACTAGCCATGGAAAACAATGAAACACTGCTCTTTGAGGCACCATAGATGATCTTGGAGATAATCACAGAACATGAGGTAAGTCGGAAAGCAAAAGTCCTATATCCTATGATATCACTTAGAGGCGTTATCTAATAACTGACACAAAGGAACATATTTCCACAGAGAAAGTCAATCACAGACTTATTAAAAAAAATACTATGCTTATCTAAAAGGAAAGGTGGGGGGAATGGATAAATGAAGATTAGCATTACCATATGTATACAAACACATATTATACACATATATCAAAAAGACCGACCATACAGCAAGGAAGGTTTACGCAACACTCTGTAATAATTTACACGGGAAGAGGATCTCTCCATAAATAGGTATATAGAATATGTAGATGAACCAGAGTGCGTATACCTTGGACAAGCAACATTCTAACCATTACCCCAATTGAAAAAATTAAAACCACGAACTAGGAGTAATGAGACATGAACTTATGGGGGGTTTTCCTGGCCCATTCCATTCAAATTTACAACCTAGGCAAACGACTTCCAGAACGGCTCTGCTGCCCTAGTACCCAGATTTGGGAATGGAGAAATGCTGCATCCTTGTGGCCGTTTCCCACAACAGCAGCTTTAAACCCACTGCAAAAGGTCACTAAATATTCACCAATTGCAGTGCTGTAAATGACACCTGCCCTCCAAAAAATCCTGAGGTCGAAAATCGACCAAAAAATTCTAGAGTGCAACCTTCCAAAAAGGAAATTTGAAGAGGTATATTATACTCACACTTTTTTTCTTTTTTCTTTTAACAGAAAAGAAAAAGGCGTGGAAAAATGATGAATTGTAGGAATTTTTACAGACACGTAAACCCAAATTACAAAAACCTATCAGCTCACACCAGTCAGAATGGCCATCAACAAAAATGCTGCAAACAATAAATGCTGACGTGATTGTGGAGAAATGCGTACCCTCGATTCTAAGGGGGACGTGGTAAGAGCCACTAATGAAAGCACAATTGAGGTGCCTTGAAAAGGTAAACGTTGAGCTACCATACCAGTCAATCAATCATACCCACTGCTGGGTCTATCACCTGAGAAAATGAAAATCAAAAATCACAGGCTGGCAATCCTGCACTCCAGCAATATTTACCATAGGCAACACTTGGAAGCAACGAAAATGTCCATCAACAGAGGAATGCACCAAGAAGAAGTGGTCCATGTACACAATGGAATATTAGCCATGGAAAACATTGAAGCACTGCTCTTCGAGGCACCATAGATGAGCCTGGAGATAATCACAAAACATGAAGTAGGTCGGAAAGCAAAAGGCCTACAGCCTATCTTATCACTTATGGCATTATCTAATAACTGACACAGATGAACAGATTTCCAAAGAGAAAGACACTCACAGGCTTAGAAAACAAACTATGCTCATCTAAAAGGAAAGGAGGGGGGGAAATTGAGAAATGAAGATTAGTGTTACTATACATATACAAATACATATTATATACATGTATCAAAAAGACCGAACATATAGCAAGGGAGGTCGACGGAACACTGGTATATTTTACATGGGAAGAGGATCTGTACGTTAATAGACATACATGATGTACAAATGAACCAGATTGTGTACACCTAGGACAAACAATATTCTAAACTTTACCCAGATTAAAAAAATTTTAAAAACCAAGAAGAAGTAATGAGACATAAACTTATGGGGATTTCTCCTGGCAAATTCCATTCTAATTTACAACCTAGGACAATGACTTCCAGAAAGGCTCTGCTGCCCTAGTACCCCGATTGGGGCATGGAGAAATGCTACCTCCTTGTGGCCGTTTCCCACAACAGCAGCTTTGAACCCACTGCAAAAGGTCACTAAATTTTCACCAACTTGCAGTTCTGTAAATGACACCAGCCCTCCAGAAAATGTCTGGGGTCAAAAATCGACCAAAAAATTCAAAAGACGGCAACCTTCGAAGAAGACAATTTCAAGAGCTCTATTGTACTCACGGTTTTTTCTTTTAAGAGAAAAGAAAAAGGCGTAGGAATATGATGAATTTTAAAAATTTTAATGACATGCATACCCATATTACAAAAACCTATCAGCTCACAGCAGTCAGAATGGCCATTAGGAAAAATGCTGCAAAAAATAAATGGTGAAGGGTGTGTGGAGAAATACGTACCCTCGGTTGTAAGGGGGGGCATGTAAGGAGCCACGAATGAAAACACAATGTAGGTGCTTTGAAAAGGGAAACATTGAGCTACCAGTCAATCAATCACAACCGCTGCTTGGCCTATCACCTGAGAAAATGAGAATCAAAAAGTCACAGGCTGGAAAACCTGTACGCCAGCAAGATTTACCACAGCCAGCACTTGGAAGCCATGAAAATGTCCATCAACAGAGGAATGCACCAAGAAGAAGTGGTCCACGTACACAATGGACTATTACTCTAATAATAAATAGAAATTAAATTTAAAAACAAACAAAAGCAAGGAGACATCAACATTTGTGGGTTTACCCGGGCACATTGCACTCTAATTTATAACCGAAGAACACCCCTGGCCGGTAGGTCTGTTTCCCTAGTACCAGCATGGGGAACGTAGAAAGGCTGCCGCTCTCTGGCCGTTACCTGCAAAAGCAGGTTTAAAGCCTGAGCGAACGGTCACTTCATGTGAACAAGTACTGCAGGGCTGTAAATGAAACCTGCCCTCAAAATGTCTTGAGGGAGATAATGGCCAAAATATTTCAAATGGTGACACATACTTTAAGAAAAGACTTTGAAGAAATAAGCTCTAATCACAGCTGGAAAAATAAAAAGGACGTGTCTTAAAGCTCAATTTCAACGCATTATGAGACACATGCAAATTCAACCACAAAGAGGTATCAGCTCACACCACTCAGAATAACCATCAGCAAAAACTACAAAGAATAAATGCTGAAGGTGCTGGGAAGAAATACATACCCTCCACTTTAAGTGGGACGTAACCTGGAAAGAGCCACTAAGGAGAACAAAATAGAGGTGCCTTGAAAAGGTAAACATTGAGCTACCATATGATCCAGCAGACCTATTCCTGGACCTATAAACTAAGAAGACAGAATTGGAAGGACACAGGCACGCAAATCTGCATTGCATAGTATTACAATAGCCAAGATATGGAAGTAACCAAAAAGTCCAACGACAGATGGGTGGACAAAGAAAGCTGCTACCCGTACAGATGGAATATGAGCTAGTGAAAAAATGAAACAATGCCATTTGCAGCACCATAGATGAGTCTAGAAGTAATCACGCAACTTGGAGTAAGTGAGAAAGCGAAAGACACATATCCTACCATATCACATATAGGTGTTACCTAAAAAATGATACAAACAGAGATATTTCCACAGAGAAACACTATCATAGATTCATTAAAAAAAACTTATGGTTCACCATATGGAATGGTGTGAGGATTGGATACATTACCATATTGAGGTTAACAGAGAGATACATACACATATGAAATATATAATCACCAAAGACCTACGCAATACCAAGAGAAGACTACTCAACATTGTGTCATAACCTACATGGGAAAAGGATCCGAAGAAGAACAGATATATGTATATGTGTGAAAGAACCACATCTTGCACACCTAGAACAAACAAAACATTGTAATCAAGTTTGCTGTGGTAAAAAATAAAAATTAAGTTAAAAATACCAACAAGAAGTAATGAGACATAAATTAAAGGGCTTTTTCCTCGCACATTCCATTCTAATTTACAACCTAGAACACCACTTCCAGTAAGGCTCTGTTGCCCTAGTAACCAGATTTGGTAAAGGAGAAATGCTGCCGCCTTGTGGCCGATTCCCGCAAGAGCAGCTTTTAACCCACAGCTAATGGTCACTTACCATTCACAAGGACTCAGGGCTGTAAAGGACACCTGCCCTCAAAATTGTGCTGAGGTAGGGAATGGATAAAAAATAATTCAAAACAGGCAAAATTTTCAAGAAGATAGTATGAAGAGGTAAGTTTTACTCAATCTCTTTTTAAAGAAAGGAAAATGGATAAAAGCTCAACCTCAGGAATTAGTAGACTCATGCAATCTAATCTACAAAAAGTTTTCAACTCGCACCAGTCGACTGACCATTGGCAAAAAGTCTACAAACAATAAATGCTGAAGAGGTTTTAGAGAACTGTGTACCCTCTAGCTGCTGGTGAGATGTAAAAGGGTTAAACGCTAATAATGAGAAGAGAAAGGAGCTGCGTTTAAAAGGAAAAATTGAGGTACCATTCAATCCAGCAGGCGCACCAATGGGCCTCTCACCTGAGAAGACCAGAATGAAGAAGACCCGGGCTGCCAAAGCTGCACTGCAGCCTTATTCACAATAGACAGGACAGTGAAGCAACCAAAATGTCCATCAACAGATGAAAGGATAAAGAAGAAGTGGTCCATGTACACAATGAATACTAGCCATGGAAAACAATGAAACACTGCTCTTTGAGGCACCATAGATGATCTTGGAGATAATCACAGAACATGAGGTAAGTCGGAAAGCAAAAGTCCTATATCCTATGATATCACTTAGAGGCGTTATCTAATAACTGACACAAAGGAACATATTTCCACAGAGAAAGTCAATCACAGACTTATTAAAAAAAATACTATGCTTATCTAAAAGGAAAGGTGGGGGGAATGGATAAATGAAGATTAGCATTACCATATGTATACAAACACATATTATACACATATATCAAAAAGACCGACCATACAGCAAGGAAGGTTTACGCAACACTCTGTAATAATTTACACGGGAAGAGGATCTCTCCATAAATAGGTATATAGAATATGTAGATGAACCAGAGTGCGTATACCTTGGACAAGCAACATTCTAACCATTACCCCAATTGAAAAAATTAAAACCACGAACTAGGAGTAATGAGACATGAACTTATGGGGGGTTTTCCTGGCCCATTCCATTCAAATTTACAACCTAGGCAAACGAATTCCAGAACGGCTCTGCTGCCCTAGTACCCAGATTTGGGAATGGAGAAATGCTGCATCCTTGTGGCCGTTTCCCACAACAGCAGCTTTAAACCCACTGCAAAAGGTCACTAAATATTCACCAATTGCAGTGCTGTAAATGACACCTGCCCTCCAAAAAATCCTGAGGTCGAAAATCGACCAAAAAATTCTAGAGTGCAACCTTCCAAAAAGGAAATTTGAAGAGGTATATTATACTCACACTTTTTTTCTTTTTTCTTTTAACAGAAAAGAAAAAGGCGTGGAAAAATGATGAATTGTAGGAATTTTTACAGACACGTAAACCCAAATTACAAAAACCTATCAGCTCACACCAGTCAGAATGGCCATCAACAAAAATGCTGCAAACAATAAATGCTGACGTGATTGTGGAGAAATGCGTACCCTCGATTCTAAGGGGGACGTGGTAAGAGCCACTAATGAAAGCACAATTGAGGTGCCTTGAAAAGGTAAACGTTGAGCTACCATACCAGTCAATCAATCATACCCACTGCTGGGTCTATCACCTGAGAAAATGAAAATCAAAAATCACAGGCTGGCAATCCTGCACTCCAGTAATATTTACCATAGGCAACACTTGGAAGCAACGAAAATGTCCATCAACAGAGGAATGCACCAAGAAGAAGTGGTCCATGTACACAATGGAATATTAGCCATGGAAAACATTGAAGCACTGCTCTTCGAGGCACCATAGATGAGCCTGGAGATAATCACAAAACATGAAGTAGGTCGGAAAGCAAAAGGCCTACAGCCTATCTTATCACTTATGGCATTATCTAATAACTGACACAGATGAACAGATTTCCAAAGAGAAAGACACTCACAGGCTTAGAAAACAAACTATGCTCATCTAAAAGGAAAGGAGGGGGGGGAAATTGAGAAATGAAGATTAGTGTTACTATACATATACAAATACATATTATATACATGTATCAAAAAGACCGAACATATAGCAAGGGAGGTCGACGGAACACTGGTATATTTTACATGGGAAGAGGATCTGTACGTTAATAGACATACATGATGTACAAATGAACCAGATTGTGTACACCTAGGACAAACAATATTCTAAACTTTACCCAGATTAAAAAAATTTTAAAAACCAAGAAGAAGTAATGAGACATAAACTTATGGGGATTTCTCCTGGCAAATTCCATTCTAATTTACAACCTAGGACAATGACTTCCAGAAAGGCTCTGCTGCCCTAGTACCCCGATTGGGGCATGGAGAAATGCTACCTCCTTGTGGCCGTTTCCCACAACAGCAGCTTTGAACCCACTGCAAAAGGTCACTAAATTTTCACCAACTTGCAGTTCTGTAAATGACACCAGCCCTCCAGAAAATGTCTGGGGTCAAAAATCGACCAAAAAATTCAAAAGACGGCAACCTTCGAAGAAGACAATTTCAAGAGCTCTATTGTACTCACGGTTTTTTCTTTTAAGAGAAAAGAAAAAGGCGTAGGAATATGATGAATTTTAAAAATTTTAATGACATGCATACCCATATTACAAAAACCTATCAGCTCACAGCAGTCAGAATGGCCATTAGGAAAAATGCTGCAAAAAATAAATGGTGAAGGGTGTGTGGAGAAATACGTACCCTCGGTTGTAAGGGGGGGCATGTAAGGAGCCACGAATGAAAACACAATGTAGGTGCTTTGAAAAGGGAAACATTGAGCTACCAGTCAATCAATCACAACCGCTGCTTGGCCTATCACCTGAGAAAATGAGAATCAAAAAGTCACAGGCTGGAAAACCTGTACGCCAGCAAGATTTACCACAGCCAGCACTTGGAAGCCATGAAAATGTCCATCAACAGAGGAATGCACCAAGAAGAAGTGGTCCACGTACACAATGGACTATTACTCTAATAATAAATAGAAATTAAATTTAAAAACAAACAAAAGCAAGGAGACATCAACATTTGTGGGTTTACCCGGGCACATTGCACTCTAATTTATAACCGAAGAACACCCCTGGCCGGTAGGTCTGTTTCCCTAGTACCAGCATGGGGAACGTAGAAAGGCTGCCGCTCTCTGGCCGTTACCTGCAAAAGCAGGTTTAAAGCCTGAGCGAACGGTCACTTCATGTGAACAAGTACTGCAGGGCTGTAAATGAAACCTGCCCTCAAAATGTCTTGAGGGAGATAATGGCCAAAATATTTCAAATGGTGACACATACTTTAAGAAAAGACTTTGAAGAAATAAGCTCTAATCACAGCTGGAAAAATAAAAAGGACGTGTCTTAAAGCTCAATTTCAACGCATTATGAGACACATGCAAATTCAACCACAAAGAGGTATCAGCTCACACCACTCAGAATAACCATCAGCAAAAACTACAAAGAATAAATGCTGAAGGTGCTGGGAAGAAATACATACCCTCCACTTTAAGTGGGACGTAACCTGGAAAGAGCCACTAAGGAGAACAAAATAGAGGTGCCTTGAAAAGGTAAACATTGAGCTACCATATGATCCAGCAGACCTATTCCTGGACCTATAAACTAAGAAGACAGAATTGGAAGGACACAGGCACGCAAATCTGCATTGCATAGTATTACAATAGCCAAGATATGGAAGTAACCAAAAAGTCCAACGACAGATGGGTGGACAAAGAAAGCTGCTACCCGTACAGATGGAATATGAGCTAGTGAAAAAATGAAACAATGCCATTTGCAGCACCATAGATGAGTCTAGAAGTAATCACGCAACTTGGAGTAAGTGAGAAAGCGAAAGACACATATCCTACCATATCACATATAGGTGTTACCTAAAAAATGATACAAACAGAGATATTTCCACAGAGAAACACTATCATAGATTCATTAAAAAAAACTTATGGTTCGCCATATGGAATGGTGTGAGGATTGGATACATTACCATATTGAGGTTAACAGAGAGATACATACACATATGAAATATATAATCACCAAAGACCTACGCAATACCAAGAGAAGACTACTCAACATTGTGTCATAACCTACATGGGAAAAGGATCCGAAGAAGAACAGATATATGTATATGTGTGAAAGAACCACATCTTGCACACCTAGAACAAACAAAACATTGTAATCAAGTTTGCTGTGGTAAAAAATAAAAATTAAGTTAAAAATACCAACAAGAAGTAATGAGACATAAATTAAAGGGCTTTTTCCTCGCACATTCCATTCTAATTTACAACCTAGAACACCACTTCCAGTAAGGCTCTGTTGCCCTAGTAACCAGATTTGGTAAAGGAGAAATGCTGCCGCCTTGTGGCCGATTCCCGCAAGAGCAGCTTTTAACCCACAGCTAATGGTCACTTACCATTCACAAGGACTCAGGGCTGTAAAGGACACCTGCCCTCAAAATTGTGCTGAGGTAGGGAATGGATAAAAAATAATTCAAAACAGGCAAAATTTTCAAGAAGATAGTATGAAGAGGTAAGTTTTACTCAATCTCTTTTTAAAGAAAGGAAAATGGATAAAAGCTCAACCTCAGGAATTAGTAGACTCATGCAATCTAATCTACAAAAAGTTTTCAACTCGCACCAGTCGACTGACCATTGGCAAAAAGTCTACAAACAATAAATGCTGAAGAGGTTTTAGAGAACTGTGTACCCTCTAGCTGCTGGTGAGATGTAAAAGGGTTAAACGCTAATAATGAGAAGAGAAAGGAGCTGCGTTTAAAAGGAAAAATTGAGGTACCATTCAATCCAGCAGGCGCACCAATGGGCCTCTCACCTGAGAAGACCAGAATGAAGAAGACCCGGGCTGCCAAAGCTGCACTGCAGCCTTATTCACAATAGACAGGACAGTGAAGCAACCAAAATGTCCATCAACAGATGAAAGGATAAAGAAGAAGTGGTCCATGTACACAAAGAATACTAGCCATGGAAAACAATGAAACACTGCTCTTTGAGGCACCATAGATGATCTTGGAGATAATCACAGAACATGAGGTAAGTCGGAAAGCAAAAGTCCTATATCCTATGATATCACTTAGAGGCGTTATCTAATAACTGACACAAAGGAACATATTTCCACAGAGAAAGTCAATCACAGACTTATTAAAAAAAATACTATGCTTATCTAAAAGGAAAGGTGGGGGGAATGGATAAATGAAGATTAGCATTACCATATGTATACAAACACATATTATACACATATATCAAAAAGACCGACCATACAGCAAGGAAGGTTTACGCAACACTCTGTAATAATTTACACGGGAAGAGGATCTCTCCATAAATAGGTATATAGAATATGTAGATGAACCAGAGTGCGTATACCTTGGACAAGCAACATTCTAACCATTACCCCAATTGAAAAAATTAAAACCACGAACTAGGAGTAATGAGACATGAACTTATGGGGGGTTTTCCTGGCCCATTCCATTCAAATTTACAACCTAGGCAAACGAATTCCAGAACGGCTCTGCTGCCCTAGTACCCAGATTTGGGAATGGAGAAATGCTGCATCCTTGTGGCCGTTTCCCACAACAGCAGCTTTAAACCCACTGCAAAAGGTCACTAAATATTCACCAATTGCAGTGCTGTAAATGACACCTGCCCTCCAAAAAATACTGAGGTCGAAAATCGACCAAAAAATTCTAGAGTGCAACCTTCCAAAAAGGAAATTTGAAGAGGTATATTATACTCACACTTTTTTTCTTTTTTCTTTTAACAGAAAAGAAAAAGGCGTGGAAAAATGATGAATTGTAGGAATTTTTACAGACACGTAAACCCAAATTACAAAAACCTATCAGCTCACACCAGTCAGAATGGCCATCAACAAAAATGCTGCAAACAATAAATGCTGACGTGATTGTGGAGAAATGCGTACCCTCGATTCTAAGGGGGACGTGGTAAGAGCCACTAATGAAAGCACAATTGAGGTGCCTTGAAAAGGTAAACGTTGAGCTACCATACCAGTCAATCAATCATACCCACTGCTGGGTCTATCACCTGAGAAAATGAAAATCAAAAATCACAGGCTGGCAATCCTGCACTCCAGCAATATTTACCATAGGCAACACTTGGAAGCAACGAAAATGTCCATCAACAGAGGAATGCACCAAGAAGAAGTGGTCCATGTACACGATGGAATATTAGCCATGGAAAACATTGAAGCACTGCTCTTCGAGGCACCATAGATGAGCCTGGAGATAATCACAAAACATGAAGTAGGTCGGAAAGCAAAAGGCCTACAGCCTATCTTATCACTTATGGCATTATCTAATAACTGACACAGATGAACAGATTTCCAAAGAGAAAGACACTCACAGGCTTAGAAAACAAACTATGCTCATCTAAAAGGAAAGGAGGGGGGGAAATTGAGAAATGAAGATTAGTGTTACTATACATATACAAATACATATTATATACATGTATCAAAAAGACCGAACATATAGCAAGGGAGGTCGACGGAACACTGGTATATTTTACATGGGAAGAGGATCTGTACGTTAATAGACATACATGATGTACAAATGAACCAGATTGTGTACACCTAGGACAAACAATATTCTAAACTTTACCCAGATTAAAAAAAATTTTAAAAACCAAGAAGAAGTAATGAGACATAAACTTATGGGGATTTCTCCTGGCAAATTCCATTCTAATTTACAACCTAGGACAATGACTTCCAGAAAGGCTCTGCTGCCCTAGTACCCAGATTGGGGCATGGAGAAATGCTACCTCCTTGTGGCCGTTTCCCACAACAGCAGCTTTGAACCCACTGCAAAAGGTCACTAAATTTTCACCAACTTGCAGTTCTGTAAATGACACCAGCCCTCCAGAAAATGTCTGGGGTCAAAAATCGACCAAAAAATTCAAAAGAGGGCAACCTTCGAAGAAGACAATTTCAAGAGCTCTATTGTACTCACGGTTTTTTCTTTTAAGAGAAAAGAAAAGGCGTAGGAATATGATGAATTTTAAAAATTTTAATGACATGCATACCCATATTACAAAAACCTATCAGCTCACAGCAGTCAGAATGGCCATTAGGAAAAATGCTGCAAAAAATAAATGGTGAAGGGTGTGTGGAGAAATGCGTACCCTCGGTTGTAAGGGGGGGCATGTAAAGAGCCACTAATGAAAACACAATGTAGGTGCTTTGAAAAGGGAAACATTGAGCTACCAGTCAATCAATCACAACCGCTGCTTGGCCTATCACCTGAGAAAATGAGAATCAAAAAGTCACAGGCTGGAAAACCTGTACGCCAGCAAGATTTACCACAGCCAGCACTTGGAAGCCATGAAAATGTCCATCAACAGAGGAATGCACCAAGAAGAAGTGGTCCACGTACACAATGGACTATTACTCTAATAATAAATATAAATTAAATTTAAAAACAAACAAAAGCAAGGAGACATCAACATTTGTGGGTTTACCCGGGCACATTGCACTCTAATTTATAACCGAAGAACACCACTGGCCGGTAGGTCTGTTTCCCTAGTACCAGCATGGGGAACGTAGAAAGGCTGCCGCTCTCTGGCCGTTACCTGCAAAAGCAGGTTTAAAGCCTGAGCGAACGGTCACTTCATGTGAACAAGTACTGCAGGGCTGTAAATGAAACCTGCCCTCAAAATGTCTTGAGGGAGATAACGGCCAAAATATTTCAAATGGTGACACATACTTTAAGAAAACACTTGGAAGAAATAAGCTCTAATCACAGCTGGAAAAATAAAAAGGACGTGTCTTAAAGCTCAATTTCAACGCATTATGAGACACATGCAAATTCAACCACAAAGAGGTATCAGCTCACACCACTCAGAATAACCATCAGCAAAAACTACAAAGAATAAATGCTGAAGGTGCTGGGAAGAAATACATACCCTCCACTTTAAGTGGGACGTAACCTGGAAAGAGCCACTAAGGAGAACAAAATAGAGGTGCCTTGAAAAGGTAAACATTGAGCTACCATATGATCCAGCAGACCTATTCCTGGACCTATAAACTAAGAAGACAGAATTGGAAGGACACAGGCACGCAAATGTGCATTGCATAGTATTACAATAGCCAAGATATGGAAGTAACCAAAAAGTCCAACGACAGATGGGTGGACAAAGAAAGCTGCTACCCGTACAGATGGAATATGAGCTAGTGAAAAAATGAAACAATGCCATTTGCAGCACCATAGATGAGTCTAGAAGTAATCACGCAACTTGGAGTAAGTGAGAAAGCGAAAGACACATATCCTACCATATCACATATAGGTGTTACCTAAAAAATGATACAAACAGAGATATTTCCACAGAGAAACACTATCATAGATTCATTAAAAAAACTTATGGTTCGCCATATGGAATGGTGTGAGGATTGGATACATTACCATATTGAGGTTAACAGAGAGATACATACACATATGAAATATATAATCACCAAAGACCTACGCAATACCAAGAGAAGACTACTCAACATTGTGTCATAACCTACATGGGAAAAGGATCCGAAGAAGAACAGATATATGTATATGTGTGAAAGAACCACATCTTGCACACCTAGAACAAACAAAACATTGTAATCAAGTTTGCTGTGGTAAAAAATAAAAATTAAGTTAAAAATACCAACAAGAAGTAATGAGACATAAATTAAAGGGCTTTTTCCTCGCACATTCCATTCTAATTTACAACCTAGAACACCACTTCCAGTAAGGCTCTGTTGCCCTAGTAACCAGATTTGGTAAAGGAGAAATGCTGCCGCCTTGTGGCCGATTCCCGCAAGAGCAGCTTTTAACCCACAGCTAATGGTCACTTACCATTCACAAGGACTCAGGGCTGTAAAGGACACCTGCCCTCAAAATTGTGCTGAGGTAGGGAATGGATAAAAAATAATTCAAAACAGGCAAAATTTTCAAGAAGATAGTATGAAGAGGTAAGTTTTACTCAATCTCTTTTTAAAGAAAGGAAAATGGATAAAAGCTCAACCTCAGGAATTAGTAGACTCATGCAATCTAATCTACAAAAAGTTTTCAACTCGCACCAGTCGACTGACCATTGGCAAAAAGTCTACAAACAATAAATGCTGAAGAGGTTTTAGAGAACTGTGTACCCTCTAGCTGCTGGTGAGATGTAAAAGGGTTAAACGCTAATAATGAGAAGAGAAAGGAGCTGCGTTTAAAAGGAAAAATTGAGGTACCATTCAATCCAGCAGGCGCACCATTGGGCCTCTCACCTGAGAAGACCAGAATGAAGAAGACCCGGGCTGCCAAAGCTGCACTGCAGCCTTATTCACAATAGACAGGACAGTGAAGCAACCAAAATGTCCATCAACAGATGAAAGGATAAAGAAGAAGTGGTCCATGTACACAATGAATACTAGCCATGGAAAACAATGAAACACTGCTCTTTGAGGCACCATAGATGATCTTGGAGATAATCACAGAACATGAGGTAAGTCGGAAAGCAAAAGTCCTATATCCTATGATATCACTTAGAGGCGTTATCTAATAACTGACACAAAGGAACATATTTCCACAGAGAAAGTCAATCACAGACTTATTAAAAAAAATACTATGCTTATCTAAAAGGAAAGGTGGGGGGAATGGATAAATGAAGATTAGCATTACCATATGTATACAAACACATATTATACACATATATCAAAAAGACCGACCATACAGCAAGGAAGGTTTACGCAACACTCTGTAATAATTTACACGGGAAGAGGATCTCTCCATAAATAGGTATATAGAATATGTAGATGAACCAGAGTGCGTATACCTTGGACAAGCAACATTCTAACCATTACCCCAATTGAAAAAATTAAAACCACGAACTAGGAGTAATGAGACATGAACTTATGGGGGGTTTTCCTGGCCCATTCCATTCAAATTTACAACCTAGGCAAACGACTTCCAGAACGGCTCTGCTGCCCTAGTACCCAGATTTGGGAATGGAGAAATGCTGCATCCTTGTGGCCGTTTCCCACAACAGCAGCTTTAAACCCACTGCAAAAGGTCACTAAATATTCACCAATTGCAGTGCTGTAAATGACACCTGCCCTCCAAAAAATACTGAGGTCGAAAATCGACCAAAAAATTCTAGAGTGCAACCTTCCAAAAAGGAAATTTGAAGAGGTATATTATACTCACACTTTTTTTCTTTTTTCTTTTAACAGAAAAGAAAAAGGCGTGGAAAAATGATGAATTGTAGGAATTTTTACAGACACGTAAACCCAAATTACAAAAACCTATCAGCTCACACCAGTCAGAATGGCCATCAACAAAAATGCTGCAAACAATAAATGCTGACGTGATTGTGGAGAAATGCGTACCCTCGATTCTAAGGGGGACGTGGTAAGAGCCACTAATGAAAGCACAATTGAGGTGCCTTGAAAAGGTAAACGTTGAGCTACCATACCAGTCAATCAATCATACCCACTGCTGGGTCTATCACCTGAGAAAATGAAAATCAAAAATCACAGGCTGGCAATCCTGCACTCCAGCAATATTTACCATAGGCAACACTTGGAAGCAATGAAAATGTCCATCAACAGAGGAATGCACCAAGAAGAAGTGGTCCATGTACACAATGGAATATTAGCCATGGAAAACATTGAAGCACTGCTCTTCGAGGCACCATAGATGAGCCTGGAGATAATCACAAAACATGAAGTAGGTCGGAAAGCAAAAGGCCTACAGCCTATCTTATCACTTATGGCATTATCTAATAACTGACACAGATGAACAGATTTCCAAAGAGAAAGACACTCACAGGCTTAGAAAACAAACTATGCTCATCTAAAAGGAAAGGAGGGGGGGAAATTGAGAAATGAAGATTAGTGTTACTATACATATACAAATACATATTATATACATGTATCAAAAAGACCGAACATATAGCAAGGGAGGTCGACGGAACACTGGTATATTTTACATGGGAAGAGGATCTGTACGTTAATAGACATACATGATGTACAAATGAACCAGATTGTGTACACCTAGGACAAACAATATTCTAAACTTTACCCAGATTAAAAAAATTTTAAAAACCAAGAAGAAGTAATGAGACATAAACTTATGGGGATTTCTCCTGGCAAACTCCATTCTAATTTACGACCTAGGACAATGACTTCCAGAAAGGCTCTGCTGCCCTAGTACCCAGATTGTGGCATGGAGAAATGCTACCTCCTTGTGGCCGTTTCCCACAACAGCAGCTTTGAACCCATTGCAAAAGGTCACTAAATTTTCACCAATTTGCAGTTCTGTAAATGACACCAGCCCTCCAGAAAATGTCTGGGCTCAAAAATCGACCAAAAAATTCAAAAGAGGGCAACCTTCGAAGAAGACAATTTCAAGAGCTCTATTGTACTCACGGTTTTTTCTTTTAAGAGAAAAGAAAAAGGCGTAGGAATATGATGAATTTCAAAAATTTTAATGACATGCATACCCATACTACAAAAACCTATCAGCTCACAGCAGTCAGAATGGCCATTAGGAAAAATGCTGCAAAAATTAAATTGTGAAGGGAGTGTGGAGAAATGCGTACCCTCGGTTGTAAGGGGGGGCATGTAAGGAGCCACTAATGAAAACACAATGTAGGTGCTTTGAAAAGGGAAACATTGAGCTACCAGTCAATCAATCACAACCGCTGCTTGGCCTATCACCTGAGAAAATGAGAATCAAAAAGTCACAGGCTGGCAAACCTGTACGCCAGCAAGATTTACCACAGCCAGCACTTGGGAGCCATGAAAATGTCCATCAACAGAGGAATGCACCAAGAAGAAGTGGTCCACGTACACAATGGACTATTACTCTAATAATAAATATAAATTAAATTTAAAAACAAACAAAAGCAAGGAGACATCAACATTTGTGGGTTTACCCGGGCACATTGCACTCTAATTTATAACCGAAGAACACCACTGGCCGGTAGGTCTGTTTCCCTAGTACCAGCATGGGGAACGTAGAAAGGCTGCCGCTCTCTGGCCGTTACCTGCAAAAGCAGGTTTAAAGCCTGAGCGAACGGTCACTTCATGTGAACAAGTACTGCAGGGCTGTAAATGAAACCTGCCCTCAAAATGTCTTGAGGGAGATAATGGCCAAAATATTTCAAATGGTGACACATACTTTAAGAAAACACTTGGAAGAAATAAGCTCTAATCACAGCTGGAAAAATAAAAAGGACGTGTCTTAAAGCTCAATTTCAACGCATTATGAGACACATGCAAATTCAACCACAAAGATGTATCAGCTCACACCACTCAGAATAACCATCAGCAAAAACTACAAAGAATAAATGCTGAAGGTGCTGGGAAGAAATACATACCCTCCACTTTAAGTGGGACGTAACCTGGAAAGAACCACTAAGGAGAACAAAATAGAGGTGCCTTGAAAAGGTAAACATTGAGCTACCATATGATCCAGCAGACCTATTCCTGGACCTATAAACTAAGAAGACAGAATTGGAAGGACACAGGCACGCAAATCTGCATTGCATAGTATTACAATAGCCAAGATATGGAAGTAACCAAAAAGTTCAACGACAGATGGGTGGACAAAGAAAGCTGCTACCCGTACAGATGGAATATGAGCTAGTGAAAAAATGAAACAATGCCATTTGCAGCACCATAGATGAGTCTAGAAGTAATCACGCAACTTGGAGTAAGTGAGAAAGCGAAAGACACATATCCTGCCATATCACATATAGGTGTTACCTAAAAAATGATACAAACAGAGATATTTCCACAGAGAAACACTATCATAGATTCATTAAAAAAACTTATGGTTCACCATATGGAGTGGTGTGAGGATTGGATACATTACCATATTGAGGTTAACAGAGAGATACATACACATATGAAATATATAATCACCAAAGACCTACGCAATACCAAGAGAAGACTACTCAACATTGTGTCATAACCTACATGGGAAAAGGATCCGAAGAAGAACAGATATATGTATATGTGTGAAAGAACCACATCTTGCACACCTAGAACAAACAAAACATTGTAATCAAGTTTGCTGTGGTAAAAAATAAAAATTAAGTTAAAAATACCAACAAGAAGTAATGAGACATAAATTAAAGGGCTTTTTCCTCGCACATTCCATTCTAATTTACAACCTAGAACACCACTTCCAGTAAGGCTCTGTTGCCCTAGTAACCAGATTTGGTAAAGGAGAAATGCTGCCGCCTTGTGGCCGATTCCAGCAAGAGCAGCTTTTAACCCACAGCTAATGGTCACTTACCATTCACAAGGACTCAGGGCTGTAAAGGACACCTGCCCTCAAAATTGTGCTGAGATAGGGAATGGATAAAAAAAATTCAAAACAGGCAAAATTTTCAAGAAGATAGTATGAAGAGGTAAGTTTTACTCACTCTCTTTTTAAAGAAAGGAAAATGGATTAAAGCTCAACCTCAGGAATTATTAGACTCATGCAATCTAATCTACAAAAAGTTTTCAACTCGCACCAGTCGACTGACCATTGGCAAAAAGTCTACAAACAATAAATGCTGAAGAGGTTTTAGAGAACTGTGTACCCTCTAGCTGCTGGTGAGATGTAAAAGGGTTAAACGCTAATAATGAGAACAGAAAGGAGCTGCGTTTAAAAGGAAAAATTGAGGTACCATTCAATCCAGCAGGCGCACCAATGGGCCTCTCACCTGAGAAGACCAGAATGAAGAAGACCCGGGCTGCCAAAGCTGCACTGCAGCCTTATTCACAATAGACAGGACAGTGAAGCAACCAAAATGTCCATCAACAGATGAAAGGATAAAGAAGAAGTGGTCCATGTACACAATGAATACTAGCCATGGAAAACAATGAAACACTGTTCTTTGAGGCACCATAGATGATCTTGGAGATAATCACAGAACATGAGGTAAGTCGGAAAGCAAAAGTCCTATATCCTATGATATCACTTAGAGGCGTTATCTAATAACTGACACAAAGGAACATATTTCCACAGAGAAAGTCAATCACAGACTTATTAAAAAAAATACTATGCTTATCTAAAAGGAAAGGTGGGGGGAATGGATAAATGAAGATTAGCATTACCATATGTATACAAACACATATTATACACATATATCAAAAAGACCGACCATACAGCAAGGAAGGTTTACGCAACACTCTGTAATAATTTACACGGGAAGAGGATCTCTACATAAATAGGTATATAGAATATGTAGATGAACCAGAGTGCGTATACCTTGGACAAGCAACATTCTAACCATTACCCCAATTGAAAAAATCAAAACCACGAACTAGAAGTAATGAGACATGAACTTATGGGGGGTTTTCCTGGCCCATTCCATTCAAATTTACAACCTAGGCAAACGACTTCCAGAACGGCTCTGCTGCCCTAGTACCCAGATTTGGGAATGGAGAAATGCTGCATCCTTGTGGCCGTTTCCCACAACAGCAGCTTTAAACCCACTGCAAAAGGTCACTAAATATTCACCAATTGCAGTGCTGTAAATGACACCTGCCCTCCAAAAAATACTGAGGTCGAAAATCGACCAAAAAATTCTAGAGTGCAACCTTCCAAAAAGGAAATTTGAAGAGGTATATTATACTCACACTTTTTTTCTTTTTTCTTTTAACAGAAAAGAAAAAGGCGTGGAAAAATGATGAATTGTAGGAATTTTTACAGACACGTAAACCCAAATTACAAAAACCTATCAGCTCACACCAGTCAGAATGGCCATCAACAAAAATGCTGCAAACAATAAATGCTGACGTGATTGTGGAGAAATGCGTACCCTCGATTCTAAGGGGGACGTGGTAAGAGCCACTAATGAAAGCACAATTGAGGTGCCTTGAAAAGGTAAACGTTGAGCTACCATACCAGTCAATCAATCATACCCACTGCTGGGTCTATCACCTGAGAAAATGAAAATCAAAAATCACAGGCTGGCAATCCTGCACTCCAGCAATATTTACCATAGGCAACACTTGGAAGCAACGAAAATGTCCATCAACAGAGGAATGCACCAAGAAGTGGTCCATGTACACAATGGAATATTAGCCATGGAAAACATTGAAGCACTGCTCTTCGAGGCACCATAGATGAGCCTGGAGATAATCACAAAACATGAAGTAGGTCGGAAAGCAAAAGGCCTACAGCCTATCTTATCACTTATGGCATTATCTAATAACTGACACAGATGAACAGATTTCCAAAGAGAAAGACACTCACAGGCTTAGAAAACAAACTATGCTCATCTAAAAGGAAAGGAGGGGGGGAAATTGAGAAATGAAGATTAGTGTTACTATACATATACAAATACATATTATATACATGTATCAAAAAGACCGAACATATAGCAAGGGAGGTCGACGGAACACTGGTATATTTTACATGGGAAGAGGATCTGTACGTTAATAGACATACATGATGTACAAATGAACCAGATTGTGTACACCTAGGACAAACAATATTCTAAACTTTACCCAGATTAAAAAAAATTTTAAAAACCAAGAAGAAGTAATGAGACATAAACTTATGGGGATTTCTCCTGGCAAATTCCATTCTAATTTACAACCTAGGACAATGACTTCCAGAAAGGCTCTGCTGCCCTAGTACCCAGATTGGGGCATGGAGAAATGCTACCTCCTTGTGGCCGTTTCCCACAACAGCAGCTTTGAACCCACTGCAAAAGGTCACTAAATTTTCACCAACTTGCAGTTCTGTAAATGACACCAGCCCTCCAGAAAATGTCTGGGCTCAAAAATCGACCAAAAAATTCAAAAGAGGGCAACCTTCGAAGAAGACAATTTCAAGAGCTCTATTGTACTCACGGTTTTTTCTTTTAAGAGAAAAGAAAAAGGCGTAGGAATATGATGAATTTTAAAAATTTTAATGACATGCATACCCATATTACAAAAACCTATCAGCTCACAGCAGTCAGAATGGCCATTAGGAAAAATGCTGCAAAAAATAAATGGTGAAGGGAGTATGGAGAAATGCGTACCCTCGGTTGTAAGGGGGGGCATGTAAAGAGCCACTAATGAAAACACAATGTAGGTGCTTTGAAAAGGGAAACATTGAGCTACCAGTCAATCAATCACAACCGCTGCTTGGCCTATCACCTGAGAAAATGAGAATCAAAAAGTCACAGGCTGGCAAACCTGTACGCCAGCAAGATTTACCACAGCCAGCACTTGGAAGCCATGAAAATGTCCATCAACAGAGGAATGCACCAAGAAGAAGTGGTCCACGTACACAATGGACTATTACTCGAATAATAAATATAAATTAAATTTAAAAACAAACAAAAGCAAGGAGACATCAACATTTGTGGGTTTACCCGGGCACATTGCACTCTAATTTATAACCGAAGAACACCCCTGGCCGGTAGGTCTGTTTCCCTAGTACCAGCATGGGGAACGTAGAAAGGCTGCCGCTCTCTGGCCGTTACCTGCAAAAGCAGGTTTAAAGCCTGAGCGAACGGTCACTTCATGTGAACAAGTACTGCAGGGCTGTAAATGAAACCTGCCCTCAAAATGTCTTGAGGGAGATAACGGCCAAAATATTTCAAATGGTGACACATACTTTAAGAAAACACTTTGAAGAAATAAGCTCTAATCACAGCTGGAAAAATAAAAAGGACGTGTCTTAAAGCTCAATTTCAACGCATTATGAGACACATGCAAATTCAACCACAAAGAGGTATCAGCTCACACCACTCAGAATAACCATCAGCAAAAACTACAAAGAATAAATGCTGAAGGTGCTGGGAAGAAATACATACCCTCCACTTTAAGTGGGACGTAACCTGGAAAGAGCCACTAAGGAGAACAAAATAGAGGTGCCTTGAAAAGGTAAACATTGAGCTACCATATGATCCAGCAGACCTATTCCTGGACCTATAAACTAAGAAGACAGAATTGGAAGGACACAGGCACGCAAATCTGCATTGCATAGTATTACAATAGCCAAGATATGGAAGTAACCAAAAAGTCCAACGACAGATGGGTGGACAAAGAAAGCTGCTACCCGTACAGATGGAATATGAGCTAGTGAAAAAATGAAACAATGCCATTTGCAGCACCATAGATGAGTCTAGAAGTAATCACGCAACTTGGAGTAAGTGAGAAAGCGAAAGACACATATCCTACCATATCACATATAGGTGTTACCTAAAAAATGATACAAACAGAGATATTTCCACAGAGAAACACTATCATAGATTCATTAAAAAAACTTATGGTTCACCATATGGAATGGTGTGAGGATTGGATACATTACCATATTGAGGTTAACAGAGAGATACATACACATATGAAATATATAATCACCAAAGACCTACGCAATACCAAGAGAAGACTACTCAACATTGTGTCATAACCTACATGGGAAAAGGATCCGAAGAAGAACAGATATATGTATATGTGTGAAAGAACCACATCTTGCACACCTAGAACAAACAAAACATTGTAATCAAGTTTGCTGTGGTAAAAAATAAAAATTAAGTTAAAAATACCAACAAGAAGTAATGAGACATAAATTAAAGGGCTTTTTCCTCGCACATTCCATTCTAATTTACAACCTAGAACACCACTTCCAGTAAGGCTCTGTTGCCCTAGTAACCAGATTTGGTAAAGGAGAAATGCTGCCGCCTTGTGGCCGATTCCAGCAAGAGCAGCTTTTAACCCACAGCTAATGGTCACTTACCATTCACAAGGACTCAGCGCTGTAAAGGACACCTGCCCTCAAAATTGTGCTGAGATAGGGAATGGATAAAAAAAATTCAAAACAGGCAAAATTTTCAAGAAGATAGTATGAAGAGGTAAGTTTTACTCACTCTCTTTTTAAAGAAAGGAAAATGGATAAAAGCTCAACCTCAGGAATTATTAGACTCATGCAATCTAATCTACAAAAAGTTTTCAACTCGCACCAGTCGACTGACCATTGGCAAAAAGTCTACAAACAATAAATGCTGAAGAGGTTTTAGAGAACTGTGTACCCTCTAGCTGCTGGTGAGATGTAAAAGGGTTAAACGCTAATAATGAGAACAGAAAGGAGCTGCGTTTAAAAGGAAAAATTGAGGTACCATTCAATCCAGCAGGCGCACCAATGGGCCTCTCACCTGAGAAGACCAGAATGAAGAAGACCCGGGCTGCCAAAGCTGCACTGCAGCCTTATTCACAATAGACAGGACAGTGAAGCAACCAAAATGTCCATCAACAGATGAAAGGATAAAGAAGAAGTGGTCCATGTACACAATGAATACTAGCCATGGAAAACAATGAAACACTGTTCTTTGAGGCACCATAGATGATCTTGGAGATAATCACAGAACATGAGGTAAGTCGGAAAGCAAAAGTCCTATATCCTATGATATCACTTAGAGGCGTTATCTAATAACTGACACAAAGGAACATATTTCCACAGAGAAAGTCAATCACAGACTTATTAAAAAAAATACTATGCTTATCTAAAAGGAAAGGTGGGGGGAATGGATAAATGAAGATTAGCATTACCATATGTATACAAACACATATTATACACATATATCAAAAAGACCGACCATACAGCAAGGAAGGTTTACGCAACACTCTGTAATAATTTACACGGGAAGAGGATCTCTACATAAATAGGTATATAGAATATGTAGATGAACCAGAGTGCGTATACCTTGGACAAGCAACATTCTAACCATTACCCCAATTGAAAAAATCAAAACCACGAACTAGAAGTAATGAGACATGAACTTATGGGGGGTTTTCCTGGCCCATTCCATTCAAATTTACAACCTAGGCAAACGACTTCCAGAACGGCTCTGCTGCCCTAGTACCCAGATTTGGGAATGGAGAAATGCTGCATCCTTGTGGCCGTTTCCCACAACAGCAGCTTTAAACCCACTGCAAAAGGTCACTAAATATTCACCAATTGCAGTGCTGTAAATGACACCTGCCCTCCAAAAAATACTGAGGTCGAAAATCGACCAAAAAATTCTAGAGTGCAACCTTCCAAAAAGGAAATTTGAAGAGGTATATTATACTCACACTTTTTTTCTTTTTTCTTTTAACAGAAAAGAAAAAGGCGTGGAAAAATGATGAATTGTAGGAATTTTTACAGACACGTAAACCCAAATTACAAAAACCTATCAGCTCACACCAGTCAGAATGGCCATCAACAAAAATGCTGCAAACAATAAATGCTGACGTGATTGTGGAGAAATGCGTACCCTCGATTCTAAGGGGGACGTGGTAAGAGCCACTAATGAAAGCACAATTGAGGTGCCTTGAAAAGGTAAACGTTGAGCTACCATACCAGTCAATCAATCATACCCACTGCTGGGTCTATCACCTGAGAAAATGAAAATCAAAAATCACAGGCTGGCAATCCTGCACTCCAGCAATATTTACCATAGGCAACACTTGGAAGCAACGAAAATGTCCATCAACAGAGGAATGCACCAAGAAGTGGTCCATGTACACAATGGAATATTAGCCATGGAAAACATTGAAGCACTGCTCTTCGAGGCACCATAGATGAGCCTGGAGATAATCACAAAACATGAAGTAGGTCGGAAAGCAAAAGGCCTACAGCCTATCTTATCACTTATGGCATTATCTAATAACTGACACAGATGAACAGATTTCCAAAGAGAAAGACACTCACAGGCTTAGAAAACAAACTATGCTCATCTAAAAGGAAAGGAGGGGGGGAAATTGAGAAATGAAGATTAGTGTTACTATACATATACAAATACATATTATATACATGTATCAAAAAGACCGAACATATAGCAAGGGAGGTCGACGGAACACTGGTATATTTTACATGGGAAGAGGATCTGTACGTTAATAGACATACATGATGTACAAATGAACCAGATTGTGTACACCTAGGACAAACAATATTCTAAACTTTACCCAGATTAAAAAAAATTTTAAAAACCAAGAAGAAGTAATGAGACATAAACTTATGGGGATTTCTCCTGGCAAATTCCATTCTAATTTACAACCTAGGACAATGACTTCCAGAAAGGCTCTGCTGCCCTAGTACCCAGATTGGGGCATGGAGAAATGCTACCTCCTTGTGGCCGTTTCCCACAACAGCAGCTTTGAACCCACTGCAAAAGGTCACTAAATTTTCACCAACTTGCAGTTCTGTAAATGACACCAGCCTTCCAGAAAATGTCTGGGGTCAAAAATCGACCAAAAAATTCAAAAGAGGGCAACCTTCGAAGAAGACAATTTCAAGAGCTCTATTGTACTCACGGTTTTTTCTTTTAAGAGAAAAGAAAAAGGCGTAGGAATATGATGAATTTTAAAAATTTTAATGACATGCATACCCATATTACAAAAACCTATCAGCTCACAGCAGTCAGAATGGCCATTAGGAAAAATGCTGCAAAAAATAAATGGTGAAGGGAGTATGGAGAAATGCGTACCCTCGGTTGTAAGGGGGGGCATGTAAAGAGCCACTAATGAAAACACAATGTAGGTGCTTTGAAAAGGGAAACATTGAGCTACCAGTCAATCAATCACAACCGCTGCTTGGCCTATCACCTGAGAAAATGAGAATCAAAAAGTCACAGGCTGGCAAACCTGTACGCCAGCAAGATTTACCACAGCCAGCACTTGGAAGCCATGAAAATGTCCATCAACAGAGGAATGCACCAAGAAGAAGTGGTCCACGTACACAATGGACTATTACTCGAATAATAAATATAAATTAAATTTAAAAACAAACAAAAGCAAGGAGACATCAACATTTGTGGGTTTACCCGGGCACATTGCACTCTAATTTATAACCGAAGAACACCCCTGGCCGGTAGGTCTGTTTCCCTAGTACCAGCATGGGGAACGTAGAAAGGCTGCCGCTCTCTGGCCGTTACCTGCAAAAGCAGGTTTAAAGCCTGAGCGAACGGTCACTTCATGTGAACAAGTACTGCAGGGCTGTAAATGAAACCTGCCCTCAAAATGTCTTGAGGGAGATAACGGCCAAAATATTTCAAATGGTGACACATACTTTAAGAAAACACTTTGAAGAAATAAGCTCTAATCACAGCTGGAAAAATAAAAAGGACGTGTCTTAAAGCTCAATTTCAACGCATTATGAGACACATGCAAATTCAACCACAAAGAGGTATCAGCTCACACCACTCAGAATAACCATCAGCAAAAACTACAAAGAATAAATGCTGAAGGTGCTGGGAAGAAATACATACCCTCCACTTTAAGTGGGACGTAACCTGGAAAGAGCCACTAAGGAGAACAAAATAGAGGTGCCTTGAAAAGGTAAACATTGAGCTACCATATGATCCAGCAGACCTATTCCTGGACCTATAAACTAAGAAGACAGAATTGGAAGGACACAGGCACGCAAATCTGCATTGCATAGTATTACAATAGCCAAGATATGGAAGTAACCAAAAAGTCCAACGACAGATGGGTGGACAAAGAAAGCTGCTACCCGTACAGATGGAATATGAGCTAGTGAAAAAATGAAACAATGCCATTTGCAGCACCATAGATGAGTCTAGAAGTAATCACGCAACTTGGAGTAAGTGAGAAAGCGAAAGACACATATCCTACCATATCACATATAGGTGTTACCTAAAAAATGATACAAACAGAGATATTTCCACAGAGAAACACTATCATAGATTCATTAAAAAAACTTATGGTTCACCATATGGAATGGTGTGAGGATTGGATACATTACCATATTGAGGTTAACAGAGAGATACATACACATATGAAATATATAATCACCAAAGACCTACGCAATACCAAGAGAAGACTACTCAACATTGTGTCATAACCTACATGGGAAAAGGATCCGAAGAAGAACAGATATATGTATATGTGTGAAAGAACCACATCTTGCACACCTAGAACAAACAAAACATTGTAATCAAGTTTGCTGTGGTAAAAAATAAAAATTAAGTTAAAAATACCAACAAGAAGTAATGAGACATAAATTAAAGGGCTTTTTCCTCGCACATTCCATTCTAATTTACAACCTAGAACACCACTTCCAGTAAGGCTCTGTTGCCCTAGTAACCAGATTTGGTAAAGGAGAAATGCTGCCGCCTTGTGGCCGATTCCAGCAAGAGCAGCTTTTAACCCACAGCTAATGGTCACTTACCATTCACAAGGACTCAGCGCTGTAAAGGACACCTGCCCTCAAAATTGTGCTGAGATAGGGAATGGATAAAAAAAATTCAAAACAGGCAAAATTTTCAAGAAGATAGTATGAAGAGGTAAGTTTTACTCACTCTCTTTTTAAAGAAAGGAAAATGGATAAAAGCTCAACCTCAGGAATTATTAGACTCATGCAATCTAATCTACAAAAAGTTTTCAACTCGCACCAGTCGACTGACCATTGGCAAAAAGTCTACAAACAATAAATGCTGAAGAGGTTTTAGAGAACTGTGTACCCTCTAGCTGCTGGTGAGATGTAAAAGGGTTAAACGCTAATAATGAGAACAGAAAGGAGCTGCGTTTAAAAGGAAAAATTGAGGTACCATTCAATCCAGCAGGCGCACCAATGGGCCTCTCACCTGAGAAGACCAGAATGAAGAAGACCCGGGCTGCCAAAGCTGCACTGCAGCCTTATTCACAATAGACAGGACAGTGAAGCAACCAAAATGTCCATCAACAGATGAAAGGATAAAGAAGAAGTGGTCCATGTACACAATGAATACTAGCCATGGAAAACAATGAAACACTGTTCTTTGAGGCACCATAGATGATCTTGGAGATAATCACAGAACATGAGGTAAGTCGGAAAGCAAAAGTCCTATATCCTATGATATCACTTAGAGGCGTTATCTAATAACTGACACAAAGGAACATATTTCCACAGAGAAAGTCAATCACAGACTTATTAAAAAAAATACTATGCTTATCTAAAAGGAAAGGTGGGGGGAATGGATAAATGAAGATTAGCATTACCATATGTATACAAACACATATTATACACATATATCAAAAAGACCGACCATACAGCAAGGAAGGTTTACGCAACACTCTGTAATAATTTACACGGGAAGAGGATCTCTACATAAATAGGTATATAGAATATGTAGATGAACCAGAGTGCGTATACCTTGGACAAGCAACATTCTAACCATTACCCCAATTGAAAAAATCAAAACCACGAACTAGGAGTAATGAGACATGAACTTATGGGGGGTTTTCCTGGCCCATTCCATTCAAATTTACAACCTAGGCAAACGACTTCCAGAACGGCTCTGCTGCCCTAGTACCCAGATTTGGGAATGGAGAAATGCTGCATCCTTGTGGCCGTTTCCCACAACAGCAGCTTTAAACCCACTGCAAAAGGTCACTAAATATTCACCAATTGCAGTGCTGTAAATGACACCTGCCCTCCAAAAAATACTGAGGTCGAAAATCGACCAAAAAATTCTAGAGTGCAACCTTCCAAAAAGGAAATTTGAAGAGGTATATTATACTCACACTTTTTTTCTTTTTTCTTTTAACAGAAAAGAAAAAGGCGTGGAAAAATGATGAATTGTAGGAATTTTTACAGACACGTAAACCCAAATTACAAAAACCTATCAGCTCACACCAGTCAGAATGGCCATCAACAAAAATGCTGCAAACAATAAATGCTGACGTGATTGTGGAGAAATGCGTACCCTCGATTCTAAGGGGGACGTGGTAAGAGCCACTAATGAAAGCACAATTGAGGTGCCTTGAAAAGGTAAACGTTGAGCTACCATACCAGTCAATCAATCATACCCACTGCTGGGTCTATCACCTGAGAAAATGAAAATCAAAAATCACAGGCTGGCAATCCTGCACTCCAGCAATATTTACCATAGGCAACACTTGGAAGCAACGAAAATGTCCATCAACAGAGGAATGCACCAAGAAGTGGTCCATGTACACAATGGAATATTAGCCATGGAAAACATTGAAGCACTGCTCTTCGAGGCACCATAGATGAGCCTGGAGATAATCACAAAACATGAAGTAGGTCGGAAAGCAAAAGGCCTACAGCCTATCTTATCACTTATGGCATTATCTAATAACTGACACAGATGAACAGATTTCCAAAGAGAAAGACACTCACAGGCTTAGAAAACAAACTATGCTCATCTAAAAGGAAAGGAGGGGGGGAAATTGAGAAATGAAGATTAGTGTTACTATACATATACAAATACATATTATATACATGTATCAAAAAGACCGAACATATAGCAAGGGAGGTCGACGGAACACTGGTATATTTTACATGGGAAGAGGATCTGTACGTTAATAGACATACATGATGTACAAATGAACCAGATTGTGTACACCTAGGACAAACAATATTCTAAACTTTACCCAGATTAAAAAAAATTTTAAAAACCAAGAAGAAGTAATGAGACATAAACTTATGGGGATTTCTCCTGGCAAATTCCATTCTAATTTACAACCTAGGACAATGACTTCCAGAAAGGCTCTGCTGCCCTAGTACCCAGATTGGGGCATGGAGAAATGCTACCTCCTTGTGGCCGTTTCCCACAACAGCAGCTTTGAACCCACTGCAAAAGGTCACTAAATTTTCACCAACTTGCAGTTCTGTAAATGACACCAGCCTTCCAGAAAATGTCTGGGGTCAAAAATCGACCAAAAAATTCAAAAGAGGGCAACCTTCGAAGAAGACAATTTCAAGAGCTCTATTGTACTCACGGTTTTTTCTTTTAAGAGAAAAGAAAAAGGCGTAGGAATATGATGAATTTTAAAAATTTTAATGACATGCATACCCATATTACAAAAACCTATCAGCTCACAGCAGTCAGAATGGCCATTAGGAAAAATGCTGCAAAAAATAAATGGTGAAGGGAGTATGGAGAAATGCGTACCCTCGGTTGTAAGGGGGGGCATGTAAAGAGCCACTAATGAAAACACAATGTAGGTGCTTTGAAAAGGGAAACATTGAGCTACCAGTCAATCAATCACAACCGCTGCTTGGCCTATCACCTGAGAAAATGAGAATCAAAAAGTCACAGGCTGGCAAACCTGTACGCCAGCAAGATTTACCACAGCCAGCACTTGGAAGCCATGAAAATGTCCATCAACAGAGGAATGCACCAAGAAGAAGTGGTCCACGTACACAATGGACTATTACTCGAATAATAAATATAAATTAAATTTAAAAACAAACAAAAGCAAGGAGACATCAACATTTGTGGGTTTACCCGGGCACATTGCACTCTAATTTATAACCGAAGAACACCCCTGGCCGGTAGGTCTGTTTCCCTAGTACCAGCATGGGGAACGTAGAAAGGCTGCCGCTCTCTGGCCGTTACCTGCAAAAGCAGGTTTAAAGCCTGAGCGAACGGTCACTTCATGTGAACAAGTACTGCAGGGCTGTAAATGAAACCTGCCCTCAAAATGTCTTGAGGGAGATAACGGCCAAAATATTTCAAATGGTGACACATACTTTAAGAAAACACTTTGAAGAAATAAGCTCTAATCACAGCTGGAAAAATAAAAAGGACGTGTCTTAAAGCTCAATTTCAACGCATTATGAGACACATGCAAATTCAACCACAAAGAGGTATCAGCTCACACCACTCAGAATAACCATCAGCAAAAACTACAAAGAATAAATGCTGAAGGTGCTGGGAAGAAATACATACCCTCCACTTTAAGTGGGACGTAACCTGGAAAGAGCCACTAAGGAGAACAAAATAGAGGTGCCTTGAAAAGGTAAACATTGAGCTACCATATGATCCAGCAGACCTATTCCTGGACCTATAAACTAAGAAGACAGAATTGGAAGGACACAGGCACGCAAATCTGCATTGCATAGTATTACAATAGCCAAGATATGGAAGTAACCAAAAAGTCCAACGACAGATGGGTGGACAAAGAAAGCTGCTACCCGTACAGATGGAATATGAGCTAGTGAAAAAATGAAACAATGCCATTTGCAGCACCATAGATGAGTCTAGAAGTAATCACGCAACTTGGAGTAAGTGAGAAAGCGAAAGACACATATCCTACCATATCACATATAGGTGTTACCTAAAAAATGATACAAACAGAGATATTTCCACAGAGAAACACTATCATAGATTCATTAAAAAAACTTATGGTTCACCATATGGAATGGTGTGAGGATTGGATACATTACCATATTGAGGTTAACAGAGAGATACATACACATATGAAATATATAATCACCAAAGACCTACGCAATACCAAGAGAAGACTACTCAACATTGTGTCATAACCTACATGGGAAAAGGATCCGAAGAAGAACAGATATATGTATATGTGTGAAAGAACCACATCTTGCACACCTAGAACAAACAAAACATTGTAATCAAGTTTGCTGTGGTAAAAAATAAAAATTAAGTTAAAAATACCAACAAGAAGTAATGAGACATAAATTAAAGGGCTTTTTCCTCGCACATTCCATTCTAATTTACAACCTAGAACACCACTTCCAGTAAGGCTCTGTTGCCCTAGTAACCAGATTTGGTAAAGGAGAAATGCTGCCGCCTTGTGGCCGATTCCAGCAAGAGCAGCTTTTAACCCACAGCTAATGGTCACTTACCATTCACAAGGACTCAGGGCTGTAAAGGACACCTGCCCTCAAAATTGTGCTGAGATAGGGAATGGATAAAAAAAATTCAAAACAGGCAAAATTTTCAAGAAGATAGTATGAAGAGGTAAGTTTTACTCACTCTCTTTTTAAAGAAAGGAAAATGGATAAAAGCTCAACCTCAGGAATTAGTAGACTCATGCAATCTAATCTACAAAAAGTTTTCAACTCGCACCAGTCGACTGACCATTGGCAAAAAGTCTACAAACAATAAATGCTGAAGAGGTTTTAGAGAACTGTGTACCCTCTAGCTGCTGGTGAGATGTAAAAGGGTTAAACGCTAATAATGAGAACAGAAAGGAGCTGCGTTTAAAAGGAAAAATTGAGGTACCATTCAATCCAGCAGGCGCACCAATGGGCCTCTCACCTGAGAAGACCAGAATGAAGAAGACCCGGGCTGCCAAAGCTGCACTGCAGCCTTATTCACAATAGACAGGACAGTGAAGCAACCAAAATGTCCATCAACAGATGAAAGGATAAAGAAGAAGTGGTCCATGTACACAATGAATACTAGCCATGGAAAACAATGAAACACTGTTCTTTGAGGCACCATAGATGATCTTGGAGATAATCACAGAACATGAGGTAAGTCGGAAAGCAAAAGTCCTATATCCTATGATATCACTTAGAGGCGTTATCTAATAACTGACACAAAGGAACATATTTCCACAGAGAAAGTCAATCACAGACTTATTAAAAAAAATACTATGCTTATCTAAAAGGAAAGGTGGGGGGAATGGATAAATGAAGATTAGCATTACCATATGTATACAAACACATATTATACACATATATCAAAAAGACCGACCATACAGCAAGGAAGGTTTACGCAACACTCTGTAATAATTTACACGGGAAGAGGATCTCTACATAAATAGGTATATAGAATATGTAGATGAACCAGAGTGCGTATACCTTGGACAAGCAACATTCTAACCATTACCCCAATTGAAAAAATCAAAACCACGAACTAGGAGTAATGAGACATGAACTTATGGGGGGTTTTCCTGGCCCATTCCATTCAAATTTACAACCTAGGCAAACGACTTCCAGAACGGCTCTGCTGCCCTAGTACCCAGATTTGGGAATGGAGAAATGCTGCATCCTTGTGGCCGTTTCCCACAACAGCAGCTTTAAACCCACTGCAAAAGGTCACTAAATATTCACCAATTGCAGTGCTGTAAATGACACCTGCCCTCCAAAAAATACTGAGGTCGAAAATCGACCAAAAAATTCTAGAGTGCAACCTTCCAAAAAGGAAATTTGAAGAGGTATATTATACTCACACTTTTTTTCTTTTTTCTTTTAACAGAAAAGAAAAAGGCGTGGAAAAATGATGAATTGTAGGAATTTTTACAGACACGTAAACCCAAATTACAAAAACCTATCAGCTCACACCAGTCAGAATGGCCATCAACAAAAATGCTGCAAACAATAAATGCTGACGTGATTGTGGAGAAATGCGTACCCTCGATTCTAAGGGGGACGTGGTAAGAGCCACTAATGAAAGCACAATTGAGGTGCCTTGAAAAGGTAAACGTTGAGCTACCATACCAGTCAATCAATCATACCCACTGCTGGGTCTATCACCTGAGAAAATGAAAATCAAAAATCACAGGCTGGCAATCCTGCACTCCAGCAATATTTACCATAGGCAACACTTGGAAGCAACGAAAATGTCCATCAACAGAGGAATGCACCAAGAAGTGGTCCATGTACACAATGGAATATTAGCCATGGAAAACATTGAAGCACTGCTCTTCGAGGCACCATAGATGAGCCTGGAGATAATCACAAAACATGAAGTAGGTCGGAAAGCAAAAGGCCTACAGCCTATCTTATCACTTATGGCATTATCTAATAACTGACACAGATGAACAGATTTCCAAAGAGAAAGACACTCACAGGCTTAGAAAACAAACTATGCTCATCTAAAAGGAAAGGAGGGGGGGAAATTGAGAAATGAAGATTAGTGTTACTATACATATACAAATACATATTATATACATGTATCAAAAAGACCGAACATATAGCAAGGGAGGTCGACGGAACACTGGTATCTTTTACATGGGAAGAGGATCTGTACGTTAATAGACATACATGATGTACAAATGAACCAGATTGTGTACACCTAGGACAAACAATATTCTAAACTTTACCCAGATTAAAAAAAATTTTAAAAACCAAGAAGAAGTAATGAGACATAAACTTATGGGGATTTCTCCTGGCAAATTCCATTCTAATTTACAACCTAGGACAATGACTTCCAGAAAGGCTCTGCTGCCCTAGTACCCAGATTGGGGCATGGAGAAATGCTACCTCCTTGTGGCCGTTTCCCACAACAGCAGCTTTGAACCCACTGCAAAAGGTCACTAAATTTTCACCAACTTGCAGTTCTGTAAATGACACCAGCCCTCCAGAAAATGTCTGGGGTCAAAAATCGACCAAAAAATTCAAAAGAGGGCAACCTTCGAAGAAGACAATTTCAAGAGCTCTATTGTACTCACGGTTTTTTCTTTTAAGAGAAAAGAAAAAAGCGTAGGAATATGATGAATTTTAAAAATTTTAATGACATGCATACCCATATTACAAAAACCTATCAGCTCACAGCAGTCAGAATGGCCATTAGGAAAAATGCTGCAAAAAATAAATGGTGAAGGGAGTATGGAGAAATGCGTACCCTCGGTTGTAAGGGGGGGCATGTAAAGAGCCACTAATGAAAACACAATGTAGGTGCTTTGAAAAGGGAAACATTGAGCTACCAGTCAATCAATCACAACCGCTGCTTGGCCTATCACCTGAGAAAATGAGAATCAAAAAGTCACAGGCTGGCAAACCTGTACGCCAGCAAGATTTACCACAGCCAGCACTTGGAAGCCATGAAAATGTCCATCAACAGAGGAATGCACCAAGAAGAAGTGGTCCACGTACACAATGGACTATTACTCGAATAATAAATATAAATTAAATTTAAAAACAAACAAAAGCAAGGAGACATCAACATTTGTGGGTTTACCCGGGCACATTGCACTCTAATTTATAACCGAAGAACACCCCTGGCCGGTAGGTCTGTTTCCCTAGTACCAGCATGGGGAACGTAGAAAGGCTGCCGCTCTCTGGCCGTTACCTGCAAAAGCAGGTTTAAAGCCTGAGCGAACGGTCACTTCATGTGAACAAGTACTGCAGGGCTGTAAATGAAACCTGCCCTCAAAATGTCTTGAGGGAGATAACGGCCAAAATATTTCAAATGGTGACACATACTTTAAGAAAACACTTTGAAGAAATAAGCTCTAATCACAGCTGGAAAAATAAAAAGGACGTGTCTTAAAGCTCAATTTCAACGCATTATGAGACACATGCAAATTCAACCACAAAGAGGTATCAGCTCACACCACTCAGAATAACCATCAGCAAAAACTACAAAGAATAAATGCTGAAGGTGCTGGGAAGAAATACATACCCTCCACTTTAAGTGGGACGTAACCTGGAAAGAGCCACTAAGGAGAACAAAATAGAGGTGCCTTGAAAAGGTAAACATTGAGCTACCATATGATCCAGCAGACCTATTCCTGGACCTATAAACTAAGAAGACAGAATTGGAAGGACACAGGCACGCAAATCTGCATTGCATAGTATTACAATAGCCAAGATATGGAAGTAACCAAAAAGTCCAACGACAGATGGGTGGACAAAGAAAGCTGCTACCCGTACAGATGGAATATGAGCTAGTGAAAAAATGAAACAATGCCATTTGCAGCACCATAGATGAGTCTAGAAGTAATCACGCAACTTGGAGTAAGTGAGAAAGCGAAAGACACATATCCTACCATATCACATATAGGTGTTACCTAAAAAATGATACAAACAGAGATATTTCCACAGAGAAACACTATCATAGATTCATTAAAAAAACTTATGGTTCACCATATGGAATGGTGTGAGGATTGGATACATTACCATATTGAGGTTAACAGAGAGATACATACACATATGAAATATATAATCACCAAAGACCTACGCAATACCAAGAGAAGACTACTCAACATTGTGTCATAACCTACATGGGAAAAGGATCCGAAGAAGAACAGATATATGTATATGTGTGAAAGAACCACATCTTGCACACCTAGAACAAACAAAACATTGTAATCAAGTTTGCTGTGGTAAAAAATAAAAATTAAGTTAAAAATACCAACAAGAAGTAATGAGACATAAATTAAAGGGCTTTTTCCTCGCACATTCCATTCTAATTTACAACCTAGAACACCACTTCCAGTAAGGCTCTGTTGCCCTAGTAACCAGATTTGGTAAAGGAGAAATGCTGCCGCCTTGTGGCCGATTCCAGCAAGAGCAGCTTTTAACCCACAGCTAATGGTCACTTACCATTCACAAGGACTCAGGGCTGTAAAGGACACCTGCCCTCAAAATTGTGCTGAGATAGGGAATGGATAAAAAAAATTCAAAACAGGCAAAATTTTCAAGAAGATAGTATGAAGAGGTAAGTTTTACTCACTCTCTTTTTAAAGAAAGGAAAATGGATAAAAGCTCAACCTCAGGAATTAGTAGACTCATGCAATCTAATCTACAAAAAGTTTTCAACTCGCACCAGTCGACTGACCATTGGCAAAAAGTCTACAAACAATAAATGCTGAAGAGGTTTTAGAGAACTGTGTACCCTCTAGCTGCTGGTGAGATGTAAAAGGGTTAAACGCTAATAATGAGAACAGAAAGGAGCTGCGTTTAAAAGGAAAAATTGAGGTACCATTCAATCCAGCAGGCGCACCAATGGGCCTCTCACCTGAGAAGACCAGAATGAAGAAGACCCGGGCTGCCAAAGCTGCACTGCAGCCTTATTCACAATAGACAGGACAGTGAAGCAACCAAAATGTCCATCAACAGATGAAAGGATAAAGAAGAAGTGGTCCATGTACACAATGAATACTAGCCATGGAAAACAATGAAACACTGTTCTTTGAGGCACCATAGATGATCTTGGAGATAATCACAGAACATGAGGTAAGTCGGAAAGCAAAAGTCCTATATCCTATGATATCACTTAGAGGCGTTATCTAATAACTGACACAAAGGAACATATTTCCACAGAGAAAGTCAATCACAGACTTATTAAAAAAAATACTATGCTTATCTAAAAGGAAAGGTGGGGGGAATGGATAAATGAAGATTAGCATTACCATATGTATACAAACACATATTATACACATATATCAAAAAGACCGACCATACAGCAAGGAAGGTTTACGCAACACTCTGTAATAATTTACACGGGAAGAGGATCTCTACATAAATAGGTATATAGAATATGTAGATGAACCAGAGTGCGTATACCTTGGACAAGCAACATTCTAACCATTACCCCAATTGAAAAAATCAAAACCACGAACTAGGAGTAATGAGACATGAACTTATGGGGGGTTTTCCTGGCCCATTCCATTCAAATTTACAACCTAGGCAAACGACTTCCAGAACGGCTCTGCTGCCCTAGTACCCAGATTTGGGAATGGAGAAATGCTGCATCCTTGTGGCCGTTTCCCACAACAGCAGCTTTAAACCCACTGCAAAAGGTCACTAAATATTCACCAATTGCAGTGCTGTAAATGACACCTGCCCTCCAAAAAATACTGAGGTCGAAAATCGACCAAAAAATTCTAGAGTGCAACCTTCCAAAAAGGAAATTTGAAGAGGTATATTATACTCACACTTTTTTTCTTTTTTCTTTTAACAGAAAAGAAAAAGGCGTGGAAAAATGATGAATTGTAGGAATTTTTACAGACACGTAAACCCAAATTACAAAAACCTATCAGCTCACACCAGTCAGAATGGCCATCAACAAAAATGCTGCAAACAATAAATGCTGACGTGATTGTGGAGAAATGCGTACCCTCGATTCTAAGGGGGACGTGGTAAGAGCCACTAATGAAAGCACAATTGAGGTGCCTTGAAAAGGTAAACGTTGAGCTACCATACCAGTCAATCAATCATACCCACTGCTGGGTCTATCACCTGAGAAAATGAAAATCAAAAATCACAGGCTGGCAATCCTGCACTCCAGCAATATTTACCATAGGCAACACTTGGAAGCAACGAAAATGTCCATCAACAGAGGAATGCACCAAGAAGTGGTCCATGTACACAATGGAATATTAGCCATGGAAAACATTGAAGCACTGCTCTTCGAGGCACCATAGATGAGCCTGGAGATAATCACAAAACATGAAGTAGGTCGGAAAGCAAAAGGCCTACAGCCTATCTTATCACTTATGGCATTATCTAATAACTGACACAGATGAACAGATTTCCAAAGAGAAAGACACTCACAGGCTTAGAAAACAAACTATGCTCATCTAAAAGGAAAGGAGGGGGGGAAATTGAGAAATGAAGATTAGTGTTACTATACATATACAAATACATATTATATACATGTATCAAAAAGACCGAACATATAGCAAGGGAGGTCGACGGAACACTGGTATCTTTTACATGGGAAGAGGATCTGTACGTTAATAGACATACATGATGTACAAATGAACCAGATTGTGTACACCTAGGACAAACAATATTCTAAACTTTACCCAGATTAAAAAAAATTTTAAAAACCAAGAAGAAGTAATGAGACATAAACTTATGGGGATTTCTCCTGGCAAATTCCATTCTAATTTACAACCTAGGACAATGACTTCCAGAAAGGCTCTGCTGCCCTAGTACCCAGATTGGGGCATGGAGAAATGCTACCTCCTTGTGGCCGTTTCCCACAACAGCAGCTTTGAACCCACTGCAAAAGGTCACTAAATTTTCACCAACTTGCAGTTCTGTAAATGACACCAGCCCTCCAGAAAATGTCTGGGGTCAAAAATCGACCAAAAAATTCAAAAGAGGGCAACCTTCGAAGAAGACAATTTCAAGAGCTCTATTGTACTCACGGTTTTTTCTTTTAAGAGAAAAGAAAAAAGCGTAGGAATATGATGAATTTTAAAAATTTTAATGACATGCATACCCATATTACAAAAACCTATCAGCTCACAGCAGTCAGAATGGCCATTAGGAAAAATGCTGCAAAAAATAAATGGTGAAGGGAGTATGGAGAAATGCGTACCCTCGGTTGTAAGGGGGGGCATGTAAAGAGCCACTAATGAAAACACAATGTAGGTGCTTTGAAAAGGGAAACATTGAGCTACCAGTCAATCAATCACAACCGCTGCTTGGCCTATCACCTGAGAAAATGAGAATCAAAAAGTCACAGGCTGGCAAACCTGTACGCCAGCAAGATTTACCACAGCCAGCACTTGGAAGCCATGAAAATGTCCATCAACAGAGGAATGCACCAAGAAGAAGTGGTCCACGTACACAATGGACTATTACTCGAATAATAAATATAAATTAAATTTAAAAACAAACAAAAGCAAGGAGACATCAACATTTGTGGGTTTACCCGGGCACATTGCACTCTAATTTATAACCGAAGAACACCCCTGGCCGGTAGGTCTGTTTCCCTAGTACCAGCATGGGGAACGTAGAAAGGCTGCCGCTCTCTGGCCGTTACCTGCAAAAGCAGGTTTAAAGCCTGAGCGAACGGTCACTTCATGTGAACAAGTACTGCAGGGCTGTAAATGAAACCTGCCCTCAAAATGTCTTGAGGGAGATAACGGCCAAAATATTTCAAATGGTGACACATACTTTAAGAAAACACTTTGAAGAAATAAGCTCTAATCACAGCTGGAAAAATAAAAAGGACGTGTCTTAAAGCTCAATTTCAACGCATTATGAGACACATGCAAATTCAACCACAAAGAGGTATCAGCTCACACCACTCAGAATAACCATCAGCAAAAACTACAAAGAATAAATGCTGAAGGTGCTGGGAAGAAATACATACCCTCCACTTTAAGTGGGACGTAACCTGGAAAGAGCCACTAAGGAGAACAAAATAGAGGTGCCTTGAAAAGGTAAACATTGAGCTACCATATGATCCAGCAGACCTATTCCTGGACCTATAAACTAAGAAGACAGAATTGGAAGGACACAGGCACGCAAATCTGCATTGCATAGTATTACAATAGCCAAGATATGGAAGTAACCAAAAAGTCCAACGACAGATGGGTGGACAAAGAAAGCTGCTACCCGTACAGATGGAATATGAGCTAGTGAAAAAATGAAACAATGCCATTTGCAGCACCATAGATGAGTCTAGAAGTAATCACGCAACTTGGAGTAAGTGAGAAAGCGAAAGACACATATCCTACCATATCACATATAGGTGTTACCTAAAAAATGATACAAACAGAGATATTTCCACAGAGAAACACTATCATAGATTCATTAAAAAAACTTATGGTTCACCATATGGAATGGTGTGAGGATTGGATACATTACCATATTGAGGTTAACAGAGAGATACATACACATATGAAATATATAATCACCAAAGACCTACGCAATACCAAGAGAAGACTACTCAACATTGTGTCATAACCTACATGGGAAAAGGATCCGAAGAAGAACAGATATATGTATATGTGTGAAAGAACCACATCTTGCACACCTAGAACAAACAAAACATTGTAATCAAGTTTGCTGTGGTAAAAAATAAAAATTAAGTTAAAAATACCAACAAGAAGTAATGAGACATAAATTAAAGGGCTTTTTCCTCGCACATTCCATTCTAATTTACAACCTAGAACACCACTTCCAGTAAGGCTCTGTTGCCCTAGTAACCAGATTTGGTAAAGGAGAAATGCTGCCGCCTTGTGGCCGATTCCAGCAAGAGCAGCTTTTAACCCACAGCTAATGGTCACTTACCATTCACAAGGACTCAGGGCTGTAAAGGACACCTGCCCTCAAAATTGTGCTGAGATAGGGAATGGATAAAAAAAATTCAAAACAGGCAAAATTTTCAAGAAGATAGTATGAAGAGGTAAGTTTTACTCACTCTCTTTTTAAAGAAAGGAAAATGGATAAAAGCTCAACCTCAGGAATTAGTAGACTCATGCAATCTAATCTACAAAAAGTTTTCAACTCGCACCAGTCGACTGACCATTGGCAAAAAGTCTACAAACAATAAATGCTGAAGAGGTTTTAGAGAACTGTGTACCCTCTAGCTGCTGGTGAGATGTAAAAGGGTTAAACGCTAATAATGAGAACAGAAAGGAGCTGCGTTTAAAAGGAAAAATTGAGGTACCATTCAATCCAGCAGGCGCACCAATGGGCCTCTCACCTGAGAAGACCAGAATGAAGAAGACCCGGGCTGCCAAAGCTGCACTGCAGCCTTATTCACAATAGACAGGACAGTGAAGCAACCAAAATGTCCATCAACAGATGAAAGGATAAAGAAGAAGTGGTCCATGTACACAATGAATACTAGCCATGGAAAACAATGAAACACTGTTCTTTGAGGCACCATAGATGATCTTGGAGATAATCACAGAACATGAGGTAAGTCGGAAAGCAAAAGTCCTATATCCTATGATATCACTTAGAGGCGTTATCTAATAACTGACACAAAGGAACATATTTCCACAGAGAAAGTCAATCACAGACTTATTAAAAAAAATACTATGCTTATCTAAAAGGAAAGGTGGGGGGAATGGATAAATGAAGATTAGCATTACCATATGTATACAAACACATATTATACACATATATCAAAAAGACCGACCATACAGCAAGGAAGGTTTACGCAACACTCTGTAATAATTTACACGGGAAGAGGATCTCTACATAAATAGGTATATAGAATATGTAGATGAACCAGAGTGCGTATACCTTGGACAAGCAACATTCTAACCATTACCCCAATTGAAAAAATCAAAACCACGAACTAGGAGTAATGAGACATGAACTTATGGGGGGTTTTCCTGGCCCATTCCATTCAAATTTACAACCTAGGCAAACGACTTCCAGAACGGCTCTGCTGCCCTAGTACCCAGATTTGGGAATGGAGAAATGCTGCATCCTTGTGGCCGTTTCCCACAACAGCAGCTTTAAACCCACTGCAAAAGGTCACTAAATATTCACCAATTGCAGTGCTGTAAATGACACCTGCCCTCCAAAAAATACTGAGGTCGAAAATCGACCAAAAAATTCTAGAGTGCAACCTTCCAAAAAGGAAATTTGAAGAGGTATATTATACTCACACTTTTTTTCTTTTTTCTTTTAACAGAAAAGAAAAAGGCGTGGAAAAATGATGAATTGTAGGAATTTTTACAGACACGTAAACCCAAATTACAAAAACCTATCAGCTCACACCAGTCAGAATGGCCATCAACAAAAATGCTGCAAACAATAAATGCTGACGTGATTGTGGAGAAATGCGTACCCTCGATTCTAAGGGGGACGTGGTAAGAGCCACTAATGAAAGCACAATTGAGGTGCCTTGAAAAGGTAAACGTTGAGCTACCATACCAGTCAATCAATCATACCCACTGCTGGGTCTATCACCTGAGAAAATGAAAATCAAAAATCACAGGCTGGCAATCCTGCACTCCAGCAATATTTACCATAGGCAACACTTGGAAGCAACGAAAATGTCCATCAACAGAGGAATGCACCAAGAAGTGGTCCATGTACACAATGGAATATTAGCCATGGAAAACATTGAAGCACTGCTCTTCGAGGCACCATAGATGAGCCTGGAGATAATCACAAAACATGAAGTAGGTCGGAAAGCAAAAGGCCTACAGCCTATCTTATCACTTATGGCATTATCTAATAACTGACACAGATGAACAGATTTCCAAAGAGAAAGACACTCACAGGCTTAGAAAACAAACTATGCTCATCTAAAAGGAAAGGAGGGGGGGAAATTGAGAAATGAAGATTAGTGTTACTATACATATACAAATACATATTATATACATGTATCAAAAAGACCGAACATATAGCAAGGGAGGTCGACGGAACACTGGTATCTTTTACATGGGAAGAGGATCTGTACGTTAATAGACATACATGATGTACAAATGAACCAGATTGTGTACACCTAGGACAAACAATATTCTAAACTTTACCCAGATTAAAAAAAATTTTAAAAACCAAGAAGAAGTAATGAGACATAAACTTATGGGGATTTCTCCTGGCAAATTCCATTCTAATTTACAACCTAGGACAATGGCTTCCAGAAAGGCTCTGCTGCCCTAGTACCCAGATTGGGGCATGGAGAAATGCTACCTCCTTGTGGCCGTTTCCCACAACAGCAGCTTTGAACCCACTGCAAAAGGTCACTAAATTTTCACCAACTTGCAGTTCTGTAAATGACACCAGCCCTCCAGAAAATGTCTGGGGTCAAAAATCGACCAAAAAATTCAAAAGAGGGCAACCTTCGAAGAAGACAATTTCAAGAGCTCTATTGTACTCACGGTTTTTTCTTTTAAGAGAAAAGAAAAAAGCGTAGGAATATGATGAATTTTAAAAATTTTAATGACATGCATACCCATATTACAAAAACCTATCAGCTCACAGCAGTCAGAATGGCCATTAGGAAAAATGCTGCAAAAAATAAATGGTGAAGGGAGTATGGAGAAATGCGTACCCTCGGTTGTAAGGGGGGGCATGTAAAGAGCCACTAATGAAAACACAATGTAGGTGCTTTGAAAAGGGAAACATTGAGCTACCAGTCAATCAATCACAACCGCTGCTTGGCCTATCACCTGAGAAAATGAGAATCAAAAAGTCACAGGCTGGCAAACCTGTACGCCAGCAAGATTTACCACAGCCAGCACTTGGAAGCCATGAAAATGTCCATCAACAGAGGAATGCACCAAGAAGAAGTGGTCCACGTACACAATGGACTATTACTCGAATAATAAATATAAATTAAATTTAAAAACAAACAAAAGCAAGGAGACATCAACATTTGTGGGTTTACCCGGGCACATTGCACTCTAATTTATAACCGAAGAACACCCCTGGCCGGTAGGTCTGTTTCCCTAGTACCAGCATGGGGAACGTAGAAAGGCTGCCGCTCTCTGGCCGTTACCTGCAAAAGCAGGTTTAAAGCCTGAGCGAACGGTCACTTCATGTGAACAAGTACTGCAGGGCTGTAAATGAAACCTGCCCTCAAAATGTCTTGAGGGAGATAACGGCCAAAATATTTCAAATGGTGACACATACTTTAAGAAAACACTTTGAAGAAATAAGCTCTAATCACAGCTGGAAAAATAAAAAGGACGTGTCTTAAAGCTCAATTTCAACGCATTATGAGACACATGCAAATTCAACCACAAAGAGGTATCAGCTCACACCACTCAGAATAACCATCAGCAAAAACTACAAAGAATAAATGCTGAAGGTGCTGGGAAGAAATACATACCCTCCACTTTAAGTGGGACGTAACCTGGAAAGAGCCACTAAGGAGAACAAAATAGAGGTGCCTTGAAAAGGTAAACATTGAGCTACCATATGATCCAGCAGACCTATTCCTGGACCTATAAACTAAGAAGACAGAATTGGAAGGACACAGGCACGCAAATCTGCATTGCATAGTATTACAATAGCCAAGATATGGAAGTAACCAAAAAGTCCAACGACAGATGGGTGGACAAAGAAAGCTGCTACCCGTACAGATGGAATATGAGCTAGTGAAAAAATGAAACAATGCCATTTGCAGCACCATAGATGAGTCTAGAAGTAATCACGCAACTTGGAGTAAGTGAGAAAGCGAAAGACACATATCCTACCATATCACATATAGGTGTTACCTAAAAAATGATACAAACAGAGATATTTCCACAGAGAAACACTATCATAGATTCATTAAAAAAACTTATGGTTCACCATATGGAATGGTGTGAGGATTGGATACATTACCATATTGAGGTTAACAGAGAGATACATACACATATGAAATATATAATCACCAAAGACCTACGCAATACCAAGAGAAGACTACTCAACATTGTGTCATAACCTACATGGGAAAAGGATCCGAAGAAGAACAGATATATGTATATGTGTGAAAGAACCACATCTTGCACACCTAGAACAAACAAAACATTGTAATCAAGTTTGCTGTGGTAAAAAATAAAAATTAAGTTAAAAATACCAACAAGAAGTAATGAGACATAAATTAAAGGGCTTTTTCCTCGCACATTCCATTCTAATTTACAACCTAGAACACCACTTCCAGTAAGGCTCTGTTGCCCTAGTAACCAGATTTGGTAAAGGAGAAATGCTGCCGCCTTGTGGCCGATTCCAGCAAGAGCAGCTTTTAACCCACAGCTAATGGTCACTTACCATTCACAAGGACTCAGGGCTGTAAAGGACACCTGCCCTCAAAATTGTGCTGAGATAGGGAATGGATAAAAAAAATTCAAAACAGGCAAAATTTTCAAGAAGATAGTATGAAGAGGTAAGTTTTACTCACTCTCTTTTTAAAGAAAGGAAAATGGATAAAAGCTCAACCTCAGGAATTAGTAGACTCATGCAATCTAATCTACAAAAAGTTTTCAACTCGCACCAGTCGACTGACCATTGGCAAAAAGTCTACAAACAATAAATGCTGAAGAGGTTTTAGAGAACTGTGTACCCTCTAGCTGCTGGTGAGATGTAAAAGGGTTAAACGCTAATAATGAGAACAGAAAGGAGCTGCGTTTAAAAGGAAAAATTGAGGTACCATTCAATCCAGCAGGCGCACCAATGGGCCTCTCACCTGAGAAGACCAGAATGAAGAAGACCCGGGCTGCCAAAGCTGCACTGCAGCCTTATTCACAATAGACAGGACAGTGAAGCAACCAAAATGTCCATCAACAGATGAAAGGATAAAGAAGAAGTGGTCCATGTACACAATGAATACTAGCCATGGAAAACAATGAAACACTGTTCTTTGAGGCACCATAGATGATCTTGGAGATAATCACAGAACATGAGGTAAGTCGGAAAGCAAAAGTCCTATATCCTATGATATCACTTAGAGGCGTTATCTAATAACTGACACAAAGGAACATATTTCCACAGAGAAAGTCAATCACAGACTTATTAAAAAAAATACTATGCTTATCTAAAAGGAAAGGTGGGGGGAATGGATAAATGAAGATTAGCATTACCATATGTATACAAACACATATTATACACATATATCAAAAAGACCGACCATACAGCAAGGAAGGTTTACGCAACACTCTGTAATAATTTACACGGGAAGAGGATCTCTACATAAATAGGTATATAGAATATGTAGATGAACCAGAGTGCGTATACCTTGGACAAGCAACATTCTAACCATTACCCCAATTGAAAAAATCAAAACCACGAACTAGGAGTAATGAGACATGAACTTATGGGGGGTTTTCCTGGCCCATTCCATTCAAATTTACAACCTAGGCAAACGACTTCCAGAACGGCTCTGCTGCCCTAGTACCCAGATTTGGGAATGGAGAAATGCTGCATCCTTGTGGCCGTTTCCCACAACAGCAGCTTTAAACCCACTGCAAAAGGTCACTAAATATTCACCAATTGCAGTGCTGTAAATGACACCTGCCCTCCAAAAAATACTGAGGTCGAAAATCGACCAAAAAATTCTAGAGTGCAACCTTCCAAAAAGGAAATTTGAAGAGGTATATTATACTCACACTTTTTTTCTTTTTTCTTTTAACAGAAAAGAAAAAGGCGTGGAAAAATGATGAATTGTAGGAATTTTTACAGACACGTAAACCCAAATTACAAAAACCTATCAGCTCACACCAGTCAGAATGGCCATCAACAAAAATGCTGCAAACAATAAATGCTGACGTGATTGTGGAGAAATGCGTACCCTCGATTCTAAGGGGGACGTGGTAAGAGCCACTAATGAAAGCACAATTGAGGTGCCTTGAAAAGGTAAACGTTGAGCTACCATACCAGTCAATCAATCATACCCACTGCTGGGTCTATCACCTGAGAAAATGAAAATCAAAAATCACAGGCTGGCAATCCTGCACTCCAGCAATATTTACCATAGGCAACACTTGGAAGCAACGAAAATGTCCATCAACAGAGGAATGCACCAAGAAGTGGTCCATGTACACAATGGAATATTAGCCATGGAAAACATTGAAGCACTGCTCTTCGAGGCACCATAGATGAGCCTGGAGATAATCACAAAACATGAAGTAGGTCGGAAAGCAAAAGGCCTACAGCCTATCTTATCACTTATGGCATTATCTAATAACTGACACAGATGAACAGATTTCCAAAGAGAAAGACACTCACAGGCTTAGAAAACAAACTATGCTCATCTAAAAGGAAAGGAGGGGGGGAAATTGAGAAATGAAGATTAGTGTTACTATACATATACAAATACATATTATATACATGTATCAAAAAGACCGAACATATAGCAAGGGAGGTCGACGGAACACTGGTATCTTTTACATGGGAAGAGGATCTGTACGTTAATAGACATACATGATGTACAAATGAACCAGATTGTGTACACCTAGGACAAACAATATTCTAAACTTTACCCAGATTAAAAAAAATTTTAAAAACCAAGAAGAAGTAATGAGACATAAACTTATGGGGATTTCTCCTGGCAAATTCCATTCTAATTTACAACCTAGGACAATGACTTCCAGAAAGGCTCTGCTGCCCTAGTACCCAGATTGGGGCATGGAGAAATGCTACCTCCTTGTGGCCGTTTCCCACAACAGCAGCTTTGAACCCACTGCAAAAGGTCACTAAATTTTCACCAACTTGCAGTTCTGTAAATGACACCAGCCCTCCAGAAAATGTCTGGGGTCAAAAATCGACCAAAAAATTCAAAAGAGGGCAACCTTCGAAGAAGACAATTTCAAGAGCTCTATTGTACTCACGGTTTTTTCTTTTAAGAGAAAAGAAAAAGGCGTAGGAATATGATGAATTTTAAAAATTTTAATGACATGCATACCCATATTACAAAAACCTATCAGCTCACAGCAGTCAGAATGGCCATTAGGAAAAATGCTGCAAAAAATAAATGGTGAAGGGAGTATGGAGAAATGCGTACCCTCGGTTGTAAGGGGGGGCATGTAAAGAGCCACTAATGAAAACACAATGTAGGTGCTTTGAAAAGGGAAACATTGAGCTACCAGTCAATCAATCACAACCGCTGCTTGGCCTATCACCTGAGAAAATGAGAATCAAAAAGTCACAGGCTGGCAAACCTGTACGCCAGCAAGATTTACCACAGCCAGCACTTGGAAGCCATGAAAATGTCCATCAACAGAGGAATGCACCAAGAAGAAGTGGTCCACGTACACAATGGACTATTACTCGAATAATAAATATAAATTAAATTTAAAAACAAACAAAAGCAAGGAGACATCAACATTTGTGGGTTTACCCGGGCACATTGCACTCTAATTTATAACCGAAGAACACCCCTGGCCGGTAGGTCTGTTTCCCTAGTACCAGCATGGGGAACGTAGAAAGGCTGCCGCTCTCTGGCCGTTACCTGCAAAAGCAGGTTTAAAGCCTGAGCGAACGGTCACTTCATGTGAACAAGTACTGCAGGGCTGTAAATGAAACCTGCCCTCAAAATGTCTTGAGGGAGATAACGGCCAAAATATTTCAAATGGTGACACATACTTTAAGAAAACACTTTGAAGAAATAAGCTCTAATCACAGCTGGAAAAATAAAAAGGACGTGTCTTAAAGCTCAATTTCAACGCATTATGAGACACATGCAAATTCAACCACAAAGAGGTATCAGCTCACACCACTCAGAATAACCATCAGCAAAAACTACAAAGAATAAATGCTGAAGGTGCTGGGAAGAAATACATACCCTCCACTTTAAGTGGGACGTAACCTGGAAAGAGCCACTAAGGAGAACAAAATAGAGGTGCCTTGAAAAGGTAAACATTGAGCTACCATATGATCCAGCAGACCTATTCCTGGACCTATAAACTAAGAAGACAGAATTGGAAGGACACAGGCACGCAAATCTGCATTGCATAGTATTACAATAGCCAAGATATGGAAGTAACCAAAAAGTCCAACGACAGATGGGTGGACAAAGAAAGCTGCTACCCGTACAGATGGAATATGAGCTAGTGAAAAAATGAAACAATGCCATTTGCAGCACCATAGATGAGTCTAGAAGTAATCACGCAACTTGGAGTAAGTGAGAAAGCGAAAGACACATATCCTACCATATCACATATAGGTGTTACCTAAAAAATGATACAAACAGAGATATTTCCACAGAGAAACACTATCATAGATTCATTAAAAAAACTTATGGTTCACCATATGGAATGGTGTGAGGATTGGATACATTACCATATTGAGGTTAACAGAGAGATACATACACATATGAAATATATAATCACCAAAGACCTACGCAATACCAAGAGAAGACTACTCAACATTGTGTCATAACCTACATGGGAAAAGGATCCGAAGAAGAACAGATATATGTATATGTGTGAAAGAACCACATCTTGCACACCTAGAACAAACAAAACATTGTAATCAAGTTTGCTGTGGTAAAAAATAAAAATTAAGTTAAAAATACCAACAAGAAGTAATGAGACATAAATTAAAGGGCTTTTTCCTCGCACATTCCATTCTAATTTACAACCTAGAACACCACTTCCAGTAAGGCTCTGTTGCCCTAGTAACCAGATTTGGTAAAGGAGAAATGCTGCCGCCTTGTGGCCGATTCCAGCAAGAGCAGCTTTTAACCCACAGCTAATGGTCACTTACCATTCACAAGGACTCAGGGCTGTAAAGGACACCTGCCCTCAAAATTGTGCTGAGATAGGGAATGGATAAAAAAAATTCAAAACAGGCAAAATTTTCAAGAAGATAGTATGAAGAGGTAAGTTTTACTCACTCTCTTTTTAAAGAAAGGAAAATGGATAAAAGCTCAACCTCAGGAATTAGTAGACTCATGCAATCTAATCTACAAAAAGTTTTCAACTCGCACCAGTCGACTGACCATTGGCAAAAAGTCTACAAACAATAAATGCTGAAGAGGTTTTAGAGAACTGTGTACCCTCTAGCTGCTGGTGAGATGTAAAAGGGTTAAACGCTAATAATGAGAACAGAAAGGAGCTGCGTTTAAAAGGAAAAATTGAGGTACCATTCAATCCAGCAGGCGCACCAATGGGCCTCTCACCTGAGAAGACCAGAATGAAGAAGACCCGGGCTGCCAAAGCTGCACTGCAGCCTTATTCACAATAGACAGGACAGTGAAGCAACCAAAATGTCCATCAACAGATGAAAGGATAAAGAAGAAGTGGTCCATGTACACAATGAATACTAGCCATGGAAAACAATGAAACACTGTTCTTTGAGGCACCATAGATGATCTTGGAGATAATCACAGAACATGAGGTAAGTCGGAAAGCAAAAGTCCTATATCCTATGATATCACTTAGAGGCGTTATCTAATAACTGACACAAAGGAACATATTTCCACAGAGAAAGTCAATCACAGACTTATTAAAAAAAATACTATGCTTATCTAAAAGGAAAGGTGGGGGGAATGGATAAATGAAGATTAGCATTACCATATGTATACAAACACATATTATACACATATATCAAAAAGACCGACCATACAGCAAGGAAGGTTTACGCAACACTCTGTAATAATTTACACGGGAAGAGGATCTCTACATAAATAGGTATATAGAATATGTAGATGAACCAGAGTGCGTATACCTTGGACAAGCAACATTCTAACCATTACCCCAATTGAAAAAATCAAAACCACGAACTAGGAGTAATGAGACATGAACTTATGGGGGGTTTTCCTGGCCCATTCCATTCAAATTTACAACCTAGGCAAACGACTTCCAGAACGGCTCTGCTGCCCTAGTACCCAGATTTGGGAATGGAGAAATGCTGCATCCTTGTGGCCGTTTCCCACAACAGCAGCTTTAAACCCACTGCAAAAGGTCACTAAATATTCACCAATTGCAGTGCTGTAAATGACACCTGCCCTCCAAAAAATACTGAGGTCGAAAATCGACCAAAAAATTCTAGAGTGCAACCTTCCAAAAAGGAAATTTGAAGAGGTATATTATACTCACACTTTTTTTCTTTTTTCTTTTAACAGAAAAGAAAAAGGCGTGGAAAAATGATGAATTGTAGGAATTTTTACAGACACGTAAACCCAAATTACAAAAACCTATCAGCTCACACCAGTCAGAATGGCCATCAACAAAAATGCTGCAAACAATAAATGCTGACGTGATTGTGGAGAAATGCGTACCCTCGATTCTAAGGGGGACGTGGTAAGAGCCACTAATGAAAGCACAATTGAGGTGCCTTGAAAAGGTAAACGTTGAGCTACCATACCAGTCAATCAATCATACCCACTGCTGGGTCTATCACCTGAGAAAATGAAAATCAAAAATCACAGGCTGGCAATCCTGCACTCCAGCAATATTTACCATAGGCAACACTTGGAAGCAACGAAAATGTCCATCAACAGAGGAATGCACCAAGAAGTGGTCCATGTACACAATGGAATATTAGCCATGGAAAACATTGAAGCACTGCTCTTCGAGGCACCATAGATGAGCCTGGAGATAATCACAAAACATGAAGTAGGTCGGAAAGCAAAAGGCCTACAGCCTATCTTATCACTTATGGCATTATCTAATAACTGACACAGATGAACAGATTTCCAAAGAGAAAGACACTCACAGGCTTAGAAAACAAACTATGCTCATCTAAAAGGAAAGGAGGGGGGGAAATTGAGAAATGAAGATTAGTGTTACTATACATATACAAATACATATTATATACATGTATCAAAAAGACCGAACATATAGCAAGGGAGGTCGACGGAACACTGGTATCTTTTACATGGGAAGAGGATCTGTACGTTAATAGACATACATGATGTACAAATGAACCAGATTGTGTACACCTAGGACAAACAATATTCTAAACTTTACCCAGATTAAAAAAAATTTTAAAAACCAAGAAGAAGTAATGAGACATAAACTTATGGGGATTTCTCCTGGCAAATTCCATTCTAATTTACAACCTAGGACAATGACTTCCAGAAAGGCTCTGCTGCCCTAGTACCCAGATTGGGGCATGGAGAAATGCTACCTCCTTGTGGCCGTTTCCCACAACAGCAGCTTTGAACCCACTGCAAAAGGTCACTAAATTTTCACCAACTTGCAGTTCTGTAAATGACACCAGCCCTCCAGAAAATGTCTGGGGTCAAAAATCGACCAAAAAATTCAAAAGAGGGCAACCTTCGAAGAAGACAATTTCAAGAGCTCTATTGTACTCACGGTTTTTTCTTTTAAGAGAAAAGAAAAAAGCGTAGGAATATGATGAATTTTAAAAATTTTAATGACATGCATACCCATATTACAAAAACCTATCAGCTCACAGCAGTCAGAATGGCCATTAGGAAAAATGCTGCAAAAAATAAATGGTGAAGGGAGTATGGAGAAATGCGTACCCTCGGTTGTAAGGGGGGGCATGTAAAGAGCCACTAATGAAAACACAATGTAGGTGCTTTGAAAAGGGAAACATTGAGCTACCAGTCAATCAATCACAACCGCTGCTTGGCCTATCACCTGAGAAAATGAGAATCAAAAAGTCACAGGCTGGCAAACCTGTACGCCAGCAAGATTTACCACAGCCAGCACTTGGAAGCCATGAAAATGTCCATCAACAGAGGAATGCACCAAGAAGAAGTGGTCCACGTACACAATGGACTATTACTCTAATAATAAATATAAATTAAATTTAAAAACAAACAAAAGCAAGGAGACATCAACATTTGTGGGTTTACCCGGGCACATTGCACTCTAATTTATAACCGAAGAACACCCCTGGCCGGTAGGTCTGTTTCCCTAGTACCAGCATGGGGAACGTAGAAAGGCTGCCGCTCTCTGGCCGTTACCTGCAAAAGCAGGTTTAAAGCCTGAGCGAACGGTCACTTCATGTGAACAAGTACTGCAGGGCTGTAAATGAAACCTGCCCTCAAAATGTCTTGAGGGAGATAACGGCCAAAATATTTCAAATGGTGACACATACTTTAAGAAAACACTTTGAAGAAATAAGCTCTAATCACAGCTGGAAAAATAAAAAGGACGTGTCTTAAAGCTCAATTTCAACGCATTATGAGACACATGCAAATTCAACCACAAAGAGGTATCAGCTCACACCACTCAGAATAACCATCAGCAAAAACTACAAAGAATAAATGCTGAAGGTGCTGGGAAGAAATACATACCCTCCACTTTAAGTGGGACGTAACCTGGAAAGAGCCACTAAGGAGAACAAAATAGAGGTGCCTTGAAAAGGTAAACATTGAGCTACCATATGATCCAGCAGACCTATTCCTGGACCTATAAACTAAGAAGACAGAATTGGAAGGACACAGGCACGCAAATCTGCATTGCATAGTATTACAATAGCCAAGATATGGAAGTAACCAAAAAGTCCAACGACAGATGGGTGGACAAAGAAAGCTGCTACCCGTACAGATGGAATATGAGCTAGTGAAAAAATGAAACAATGCCATTTGCAGCACCATAGATGAGTCTAGAAGTAATCACGCAACTTGGAGTAAGTGAGAAAGCGAAAGACACATATCCTACCATATCACATATAGGTGTTACCTAAAAAATGATACAAACAGAGATATTTCCACAGAGAAACACTATCATAGATTCATTAAAAAAACTTATGGTTCACCATATGGAATGGTGTGAGGATTGGATACATTACCATATTGAGGTTAACAGAGAGATACATACACATATGAAATATATAATCACCAAAGACCTACGCAATACCAAGAGAAGACTACTCAACATTGTGTCATAACCTACATGGGAAAAGGATCCGAAGAAGAACAGATATATGTATATGTGTGAAAGAACCACATCTTGCACACCTAGAACAAACAAAACATTGTAATCAAGTTTGCTGTGGTAAAAAATAAAAATTAAGTTAAAAATACCAACAAGAAGTAATGAGACATAAATTAAAGGGCTTTTTCCTCGCACATTCCATTCTAATTTACAACCTAGAACACCACTTCCAGTAAGGCTCTGTTGCCCTAGTAACCAGATTTGGTAAAGGAGAAATGCTGCCGCCTTGTGGCCGATTCCAGCAAGAGCAGCTTTTAACCCACAGCTAATGGTCACTTACCATTCACAAGGACTCAGGGCTGTAAAGGACACCTGCCCTCAAAATTGTGCTGAGATAGGGAATGGATAAAAAAAATTCAAAACAGGCAAAATTTTCAAGAAGATAGTATGAAGAGGTAAGTTTTACTCACTCTCTTTTTAAAGAAAGGAAAATGGATAAAAGCTCAACCTCAGGAATTAGTAGACTCATGCAATCTAATCTACAAAAAGTTTTCAACTCGCACCAGTCGACTGACCATTGGCAAAAAGTCTACAAACAATAAATGCTGAAGAGGTTTTAGAGAACTGTGTACCCTCTAGCTGCTGGTGAGATGTAAAAGGGTTAAACGCTAATAATGAGAACAGAAAGGAGCTGCGTTTAAAAGGAAAAATTGAGGTACCATTCAATCCAGCAGGCGCACCAATGGGCCTCTCACCTGAGAAGACCAGAATGAAGAAGACCCGGGCTGCCAAAGCTGCACTGCAGCCTTATTCACAATAGACAGGACAGTGAAGCAACCAAAATGTCCATCAACAGATGAAAGGATAAAGAAGAAGTGGTCCATGTACACAATGAATACTAGCCATGGAAAACAATGAAACACTGTTCTTTGAGGCACCATAGATGATCTTGGAGATAATCACAGAACATGAGGTAAGTCGGAAAGCAAAAGTCCTATATCCTATGATATCACTTAGAGGCGTTATCTAATAACTGACACAAAGGAACATATTTCCACAGAGAAAGTCAATCACAGACTTATTAAAAAAAATACTATGCTTATCTAAAAGGAAAGGTGGGGGGAATGGATAAATGAAGATTAGCATTACCATATGTATACAAACACATATTATACACATATATCAAAAAGACCGACCATACAGCAAGGAAGGTTTACGCAACACTCTGTAATAATTTACACGGGAAGAGGATCTCTACATAAATAGGTATATAGAATATGTAGATGAACCAGAGTGCGTATACCTTGGACAAGCAACATTCTAACCATTACCCCAATTGAAAAAATCAAAACCACGAACTAGGAGTAATGAGACATGAACTTATGGGGGGTTTTCCTGGCCCATTCCATTCAAATTTACAACCTAGGCAAACGACTTCCAGAACGGCTCTGCTGCCCTAGTACCCAGATTTGGGAATGGAGAAATGCTGCATCCTTGTGGCCGTTTCCCACAACAGCAGCTTTAAACCCACTGCAAAAGGTCACTAAATATTCACCAATTGCAGTGCTGTAAATGACACCTGCCCTCCAAAAAATACTGAGGTCGAAAATCGACCAAAAAATTCTAGAGTGCAACCTTCCAAAAAGGAAATTTGAAGAGGTATATTATACTCACACTTTTTTTCTTTTTTCTTTTAACAGAAAAGAAAAAGGCGTGGAAAAATGATGAATTGTAGGAATTTTTACAGACACGTAAACCCAAATTACAAAAACCTATCAGCTCACACCAGTCAGAATGGCCATCAACAAAAATGCTGCAAACAATAAATGCTGACGTGATTGTGGAGAAATGCGTACCCTCGATTCTAAGGGGGACGTGGTAAGAGCCACTAATGAAAGCACAATTGAGGTGCCTTGAAAAGGTAAACGTTGAGCTACCATACCAGTCAATCAATCATACCCACTGCTGGGTCTATCACCTGAGAAAATGAAAATCAAAAATCACAGGCTGGCAATCCTGCACTCCAGCAATATTTACCATAGGCAACACTTGGAAGCAACGAAAATGTCCATCAACAGAGGAATGCACCAAGAAGTGGTCCATGTACACAATGGAATATTAGCCATGGAAAACATTGAAGCACTGCTCTTCGAGGCACCATAGATGAGCCTGGAGATAATCACAAAACATGAAGTAGGTCGGAAAGCAAAAGGCCTACAGCCTATCTTATCACTTATGGCATTATCTAATAACTGACACAGATGAACAGATTTCCAAAGAGAAAGACACTCACAGGCTTAGAAAACAAACTATGCTCATCTAAAAGGAAAGGAGGGGGGGAAATTGAGAAATGAAGATTAGTGTTACTATACATATACAAATACATATTATATACATGTATCAAAAAGACCGAACATATAGCAAGGGAGGTCGACGGAACACTGGTATCTTTTACATGGGAAGAGGATCTGTACGTTAATAGACATACATGATGTACAAATGAACCAGATTGTGTACACCTAGGACAAACAATATTCTAAACTTTACCCAGATTAAAAAAAATTTTAAAAACCAAGAAGAAGTAATGAGACATAAACTTATGGGGATTTCTCCTGGCAAATTCCATTCTAATTTACAACCTAGGACAATGACTTCCAGAAAGGCTCTGCTGCCCTAGTACCCAGATTGGGGCATGGAGAAATGCTACCTCCTTGTGGCCGTTTCCCACAACAGCAGCTTTGAACCCACTGCAAAAGGTCACTAAATTTTCACCAACTTGCAGTTCTGTAAATGACACCAGCCCTCCAGAAAATGTCTGGGGTCAAAAATCGACCAAAAAATTCAAAAGAGGGCAACCTTCGAAGAAGACAATTTCAAGAGCTCTATTGTACTCACGGTTTTTTCTTTTAAGAGAAAAGAAAAAAGCGTAGGAATATGATGAATTTTAAAAATTTTAATGACATGCATACCCATATTACAAAAACCTATCAGCTCACAGCAGTCAGAATGGCCATTAGGAAAAATGCTGCAAAAAATAAATGGTGAAGGGAGTATGGAGAAATGCGTACCCTCGGTTGTAAGGGGGGGCATGTAAAGAGCCACTAATGAAAACACAATGTAGGTGCTTTGAAAAGGGAAACATTGAGCTACCAGTCAATCAATCACAACCGCTGCTTGGCCTATCACCTGAGAAAATGAGAATCAAAAAGTCACAGGCTGGCAAACCTGTACGCCAGCAAGATTTACCACAGCCAGCACTTGGAAGCCATGAAAATGTCCATCAACAGAGGAATGCACCAAGAAGAAGTGGTCCACGTACACAATGGACTATTACTCGAATAATAAATATAAATTAAAATTAAAAACAAACAAAAGCAAGGAGACATCAACATTTGTGGGTTTACCCGGGCACATTGCACTCTAATTTATAACCGAAGAACACCCCTGGCCGGTAGGTCTGTTTCCCTAGTACCAGCATGGGGAACGTAGAAAGGCTGCCGCTCTCTGGCCGTTACCTGCAAAAGCAGGTTTAAAGCCTGAGCGAACGGTCACTTCATGTGAACAAGTACTGCAGGGCTGTAAATGAAACCTGCCCTCAAAATGTCTTGAGGGAGATAACGGCCAAAATATTTCAAATGGTGACACATACTTTAAGAAAACACTTTGAAGAAATAAGCTCTAATCACAGCTGGAAAAATAAAAAGGACGTGTCTTAAAGCTCAATTTCAACGCATTATGAGACACATGCAAATTCAACCACAAAGAGGTATCAGCTCACACCACTCAGAATAACCATCAGCAAAAACTACAAAGAATAAATGCTGAAGGTGCTGGGAAGAAATACATACCCTCCACTTTAAGTGGGACGTAACCTGGAAAGAGCCACTAAGGAGAACAAAATAGAGGTGCCTTGAAAAGGTAAACATTGAGCTACCATATGATCCAGCAGACCTATCTGCATTGCATAGTATTACAATAGCCAAGATATGGAAGTAACCAAAAAGTCCAACGACAGATGGGTGGACAAAGAAAGCTGCTACCCGTACAGATGGAATATGAGCTAGTGAAAAATGAAACAATGCCATTTGCAGCACCATAGATGAGTCTAGAAGTAATCACGCAACTTGGAGTAAGTGAGAAAGCGAAAGACACATATCCTACCATATCACATATAGGTGTTACCTAAAAAATGATACAAACAGAGATATTTCCACAGAGAAACACTATCATAGATTCATTAAAAAACTTATGGTTCACCATATGGAATGGTGTGAGGATTGGATACATTACCATATTGAGGTTAACAGAGAGATACATACACATATGAAATATATAATCACCAAAGACCTACGCAATACCAAGAGAAGACTACTCAACATTGTGTCATAACCTACATGGAAAAGGATCCGAAGAAGAACAGATATATGTATATGTGTGAAAGAACCACATCTTGCACACCTAGAACAAACAAAACATTGTAATCAAGTTTGCTGTGGTAAAAAATAAAAATTAAGTTAAAAATACCAACAAGAAGTAATGAGACATAAATTAAAGGGCTTTTTCCTCGCACATTCCATTCTAATTTACAACCTAGAACACCACTTCCAGTAAGGCTCTGTTGCCCTAGTAACCAGATTTGGTAAAGGAGAAATGCTGCCGCCTTGTGGCCA